>NC_045426.1:498050611-498365464 GCF_902635505.1 Sarcophilus harrisii | reverse complement strand
GTAAAGGGTCTAAAAAATGTCATAACAGGAATTATTGAAGAAATTGAAGGTGTTTAACATGGAAAAGATAAAATTTAGTGGTAGCATTACTGTCTTAAAATTATTTGAAGAGCTGTCATGTGGAAAGAATATTAAATTCAATCTGCACAGTACCAGAGAATATAGCTTTAAAACCAATGAGTGGAAGTTATAGGAAGACAATTTCAACTCAACATAAGGAAAATTTTTATGATAATTAAAAGTGTCCAAAAATAGAATGGGATGTGAATTTTCCATCACTGCAAGTGTTCAGAGTTTGGATGACCATCTCTCTAGTGGTGTCGCTTTCTGCATTAAGTGAGAGTTTGAACTAGTTAATATCTAAATCCCCATATAATTCTGGCCAATGGTTCTATGCATATTTCAAGGTAAATTCAATAGAAAAGGTAACAGAAACCAGGACAAGGAATAAGTTCAGCAAAGAAACAATTACAGAAATTTAAAAACACTGAGCTAAGGACAAAGTTTTGAGGGACGCTCACTATTTAGGGAAAGAAAAAAATAACTATAGTCAGCAAAGATAATAAGGAAGAAAGAATAATCCAAAGAGAATGGAAGTTCCTTATAATGGAAGCCAAAGAATGAGAAATGTTCAAAGAAGAGTAAATAAAGGGGTATGCTAAAGCCAGTGGAAACTGGTTCAGGAATTCCAAGAGTTAAATATGAAATTTTTAGTGTGAGCATTTATACTTCTGAAATTGGCAAATCCTTCAAATCATGTCTTAACTTATTGTTTTCTTGGTTGTCTAGACTAAAAAAATGATAATAGTACAGATTAAAGTAATAGTACATATGATATATATATGAGAGCCAGCTCAAACATTTGCCAAAATATCCTTAAGTGCCTATTTCAAAAACAATGTCATATGCCACACAGAAAAGTAAAAAAAGGTTAAGAATTAAGGCTATTAAGTATGTCAAGAAGTCCAATGACGACCTCAAGAAAGTGATTTAGGTAAACACAAGAATTTAGATAGGTAAGCAGAGAATGGCTGCATTGGAAATGGAGGAAACTGGAGTCAACTACATCCTCCATGAGGTCACAGTAATTATGCTAAAAGAGACCTCAGAGATAAGTTAATTCAGTCCCCTTATTTTACAGAAAAGGTAACTTGAAGCCCAGGTAGACAGTCACTTGTCCAAGGTCACACAGGTAATAGATGGCAGAAGTGATGTTTGAATAGAAGTTTAAAAGCAAAATGAGAAAGAGAAACTATGTGATTTGGGAATCAGGCAAGGAAAGTGCCAAAGAAAATATTTTTTAATATTAAGTGACTATTAAATCTAAATGCATGGAGAATCCAAAGGTAACAACAATCCTCAGAAACGGCTTTATTTCCTATGCAGAACATGTTGCATCACCACTGTGACTTGTGTGTTAGATGAATGAGTCAACATTATATGACAAATTTTTCTTAAAACACTTGAGATTTGAAAACTAAGGCATTTGAAATGTTTGCACATAAATGTATGTGTGGTGTGTGCTTGTGTGTTTAAGTTTTTTATCAAACTTACTACAGCTAAGATGTTCTATGTTTTTAAACACTCCCAAATCTTTGTGCTCAAAAGTAAAACGATCTTTTAGGAAATCCTACCAAAACAAATCTTTCTTCCTCTCCTTCAGTTAAAAAAAAAAAAGCTAAAAATTGATAAGAGAAAGTCTTATAAGTGACAAATTATGTTCATTTGCATTTAACTAGGTTCCTCAAGATGAATGGACTGGGTATACCCCTCGTGGAGGCAAAGATGATGAGATCCCTTGCCGGAGAATGCGCAGTGGAAGTTATATCAAGGCAATGGGGGACGAAGACAGTGGTGACTCAGATACCAGTCCCAAGCCTTCCCCAAAGATTGCAGCCAGAAGAGAGAGTTATCTCAAGGCTACACAGCCATCTCTTACAGAACTCACCACACTCAAGTAAGATGATATAATTGTTAACTCACAATAATACAAGTCAGTATAGTGTCAGCTGCTGTGGAATTCTGGGTTCAAAATCCATGATGGGGAAAAAAGGGGGAATAAGAGGAAATGGCATGTTAAATGGTTACATAATGTATACATTTTTCCTTTCCCTAGGTTTGATTTCAGGTTTGTACTGGTATCTTCAAGAGCAAGTCTTATCAGATAATATATTATGAATAGAGGGCCAAAATTTTTTTTTGAATTTTTTGTCAGCTATTTTATTATCAAAAGGAAAAAAATGAGGATTCATATTTGGATATTTATTCCATTCCTTCTCTCTCTTGAAGGGACAAGATAGGCCACAATGTCCATGCATTCATGCCTTTGATTGGATGGATTCCATAAATGGTGGTGTATATATCAAAAACAAACTGGATATTCTCTCAAAGAACTTGAATTTTTAAAAGTGCTTGTTAAAAAGATATAAAATGTCAGGGGAACCAAAAGAATCAAAATATTTCCATTCTTCAAATTGGTTCAACCACTAAATCTGCATCTTCAAGATTCCTTGAGAATTTTAATTAATTATAAAAGCATGATTATTCAGAAGAATGTTTTAAAAAAATAAAGTAGTCGTTTTGGTAATTGAAAAAGATACGAAAATTTTTTCAATGTGCTCCTCAAGTTTGACACTTGACAGAAAATGTATTTTTTTAAGTATTCAAAAGTGGGTCGCTGTTTTTGTTTCAAAAATTCAGCTATAAGTGGCATTTATGTCAGTTGTGTTTAGTATAATAGAGAACAATAGTAAAAATGAAACTATTCAAAATCCTATTATTCTAAGCAAGACTTGTTTTAACTTGAAAGAATATTTGATGCGATTATATTCAAAGTTTGATTGAGTATTGAACATAACATTATCCACTAAATGGATAGCAGAGAAGAAATGCCACTATAAGGTGAAAATATATTTCAAAAAAGTAGTATTTTTTTAAATTACACAGAAAAGTAGTTTTTTTAAATACAGCATCTTTAGGGAAAATGCTGTACATAGAAGAAGAAAGTTTAATAAAAACTTGACCAGTGGCCAAAGCAAGAGAAAAAAATAAAGAAGAAAGCCAGCTAAAAAGGCTTTTTTTTAATAGCTAGCTGTAGGCTGTAACAAGTACCCATTTAAGAAGCACAACTCAATATTGATTTTAAAAATTATTTAAAAAAAAAAAGGTAAGAGTGGCAGGAAAGTCCCCTGCAGGGAAAAGAAAGGTGAAATATTTTAAATCAACCTCGTCAGGTATTTTTCATTTTTAAGATTCATAAGCAAACAACAAAAAGGAAAGATTCTCTTCTACTCTCATGGCTTATGCTTTTCTTCTCATCTGCATTATCATTGAACATGAAGACTTAGTCCAACTTGGTTAAGAGATGCCAACAAATCATTTCTTTTAGATAATGCAAATGCATGCAAATAGCATGTGCTACCTACACTGTCTGGTCAATTAAATTAAATTATTTGGGAAATATGAAAGGCCCCTATCAGCAAGCCTTCAACTTCTTTCTGGTGAAAATTTCCACCATTAGAGTAACCAACAGTTCAGACCCAAGAAACAAGGCATTGTCCCCAGAAAGCAGCATCAAAAGAAAGGAAGTGAGAGAACATTTGAGGAAGTGATAATTATCATAAATTCCTCAATGAAGGGATTGGACTAAGATTTGGGATCCTTTCCCTATCAATTGACTGAAATATAGGTCAATATTAGGTCAAATTGACCTATAGGAAATAGGTCAAAAGTAGGTAAAGTATTTTGTAAACCTAAAAGCAGCAATATGCATGTTAACTTTTATCATTATTAAATCTAGAGCTAACATTCTATAATCTCTGATTAATATAAAAACAAGCAAAAATATTTATTAAGTATTTACTTTATCAAAAGTATAGCAAATAAGATGCAGCCCCTGCTCTCAGAGATAACAATCTAACAAGAGAGATAAGGCAAGAGACTACTAAATATAATACTAGGTACAATAAAAAAAAGTGTATTAAGGAACATATAAAATTCTACTAATTTTTGGTGAATGTTTCTCACTAAGGTTGGGGACAGAATGAGGGAAAGTTTTCTGAGTGAAGTAGCTTTTGAGATAGATCTAGAAAGAAAGGATTTCAATTGATGTAGATTAAGTATCATTCCTCAGTGCTTTTTTTGGTCAAATGTTTCAGTGAATCCTCTCAGCAGGACTTCTTAAACTTTTTCCACTGTCAACCCTTTTTTGCCCAAGAAATTTTTACATGATCCCAGGTATATAGGTATATAACTAGATATAATAGTTATACAAATTACGGAAAATAAATCATAATTTTGCAAACTCTACATTAAGTTATGAGACCCCATATAGGGTTGTGACCCATAGTTTAAGAAATGTGGCTTTAGAGCATGAGGCACATCCTCTAATTCTTGGTCTTAGTCTTTGAAATCATCTTAATGGTTTTTAATCAAGATTATTTAATGTTTGCATACAATTTGAAATTTCCTATGTAGTATAGTAAATATTTCTAATGTAATCTGCAAATTACAAAGAACAATAAAAGTATATACCAATGATTAAGTGCATTCTACAGATATAATAATACTGAGATGGAACAATCCATCACCAATTTTGTGGGGTTTCCTTTCTTAATGATGTTTTGACTGAAAATCATTATTCCTGTACAAATTTAATGTAGTTAGTACATCATGAGAAAAAGATCTCCATAACTAAGGAATTATCATTTTCCCAAAGAGAAGACTATATTTATATTCTTACTTATCTGACATTTAAGTCAACTTTTTTCTTCCTTCCTCCTCAACAATTCACAGCTTTACTGACTCAGAGTTTATTCAACCATGATAACTAAAATTAGTTGAAGTATGATTGGGGCAGTTTTTAAGGTCTTTGACTCCTATTTCTTATCAGAAATATTAGGGGGACAGTATTATTAGATTTCTTTCATTCCCCCCTTTCTTTTTTCTTTATCTATTTGTCTGAAGGCTATAAAATAAACATATGTGTTGGATCTACATGGGTCCAACTATAACTATATGTCAGCTGATTGTTTTTTAAACTAATAGTAGTTTAATGCATTGATTTTCTTATGAGAGATTTCCATTTTAATAGGGAATTCTTAAAAACCAAAAAAGTGAACTTAAATGTTAGAATTTCAGTCACTCAAAGAGATATTTTGGACTATAGTGCCCATGCCACTGTCTACTGAAAAGCAAAATAAAAGATCTGATTATAGACTTGTTTTCAAAGTAACAAGTGTGGTATTTATTTTCTCTTCCTTTCAGCTCCCTCCATTAAAAAAAAAATCTCTGTATAAAATATTTCTAATGAAGCCAAACTAATTTTTTCATTGACAATGTCCAGAAATATGTGTCTCATTCTATGTCTTGAGTCACTTCCTTATTAGAAGGTAGGTAACTTGCTTTCCTCATTAGTGCTCTGAAATCATGTTTGATCACTACTGGTGACTGGTGGCAATTAAAAAGGTTTCAAAGACATAACTTCTAGGTAATTTAATCATTTTATTATTAGAAGTCTGTTCTATTTTGGTGAAGTACCAATAGCTAAAATGAGGAAAATGTTAATCCCATCTTCCATCAAACCTGTCCTTAAGAGACTTCACAAGGAAATACAATAAGGAAAAAAATCTGGCATCTTCCCAATTTTAATAAATGGCTACTAATATGAAAAAGAAATAATCATTTCCCTTATTACATTGATCAACTTTTAAGTCTTTCAAAGTTTTTGTCTTTACAACATATTGTGATTGTATAAAATGTCCATTTCTGCTCAATTTACAAGGTCCCTTTTTCTTTGAGGATCATTTTGGAGCAAGAAGGAACTTAAAAAATCATTTATTCAAACCTCCTTGTTTTATAGTTAAGGAAATGGAGGCAAAGAAAGATTATGTGACTTAAACAAGGTCACACAGCTAATTTGCATTGAGGCAAGATTTAAATCCAGGTCCTTGGACTCTAGAGCTAATGATGTAAATGAGAAGGGAATTTCAGGGAATTTATATTTATGATGTTTCTTCCTCTGTCTCCTATGAAACATCTCCTGTGGGTTCATTTACTGCAATATTTTAGGTTTTAAAAGTCATCCCTTTTTTGACTCATTTACTGGTAGGAATGCCTGTGTCTTTGGAAAATTATATCTTGAAGAATATAGTTTTTATCAATGTGCTTCCAAATAGCTTCTGCATTGCTGAAGTAAGTTTGTCCTACATATTCTCTAGTTCATTAATGCTCTTAACCCATGCTTAGTAACCACTTGCATCTTTTTTTCCTTTGATTTATGGTACTATTCTGGATTTTTATTTCAACATCTATAAAATGAAGGAAATATATTTAATGATTACTAAATTTTCTTCCAACTGTAACAGTCTGTTAGACAATGAACCTCATCATGACATGAATTCTTTTCATTCTCAGGGATTATGCTAAGAGAACACAAACTTTGGCAGATCCTACCAAATTGGAAAGGCTTCAAATATGAATCAAAGAACCAGTCTAGTTAAGTGGAAGGCTCATAACCAAAAGGATGTTAAGCAGGAAATTAATTTTTTTTCTTTTTTATCACTGTATATCATTAAACTAGCTACCAAAAAAACGGTTTGTGATCTACAAGAAAGGGAATATTCATGTCAGCATAATTCTTTGAAGAAGGGACACTAATAAATTTTATCTTTAAATGGATAACTTAATTTCTTTGGGCCTCAGTTTCTTCATCTGTAAAATGAAACATATCAAAGTGAGTATTCTCTAAGAACCTTACAGCACAAGACTTTTTTATTCTTCTGTGAGGAATGAGGAAGAGAGACAAAAAGCCTTAAAGCTTGTGAATAGAGGTTCTTGATTCTTTTGGATTTTCCTAATGTTCTTGATAATAAAATTTGAAATGAGAAAACTCAATATAAGAGACCAGAAAATGTGCCCTTTTGCTGGAGTTCCCTATTTTTTAATCTTTGTGTGGGTTTTTCTACTTTTCTCTCTTTTGAGACACCATATCCTCTACTGATTTTCACATGCCACGCTTTCCCTCCTACCCACCTACTGTTCCTCATGTTCTTTCTCTTTCCCAGAAAGAGAAAATGGGAGGAAGTGTATGCTAAGAAAGGGTGCCACTTTTTGTCCACCTTGATCTTAGGTTTTGTTAAATGTCTTTTCTGTTTTCTCTGATACTTATTCTAATGTCTCCTACTCCTCCTTCCATCACCCCAGGTTTAGTTAAATTATACATGTCACATAATATTAGAAAAAAGTCAGAATTGAAACTACAGATTTCTATTTAAGTCTCCAAGGACATTATCCATATTTTGGAATTTGTGGACAAAGTTTCCAAGTCAACTCTAGTTACAGCCCCTGTACCATCTGCTGCAAAAGGTAAAGAATTTAAAAGATTTAAGTAAAAGAAAAGTATCATACTTTTCTCATATATAAACCAAAATTTTTTCTTCCATTTTTCTAAAAAAACCCAGCTTAATAATAAGTAGAATAAGCAGTTTATTCATATTATTTCATATGCTTCCTTCTAAAAAAAAAAAAAAGTCCCCCACAATACTATGGCACCTATAGAAAAAAAAAACTTTCCCTTAAAGATATCTTTTCTGACTCTGAAAAACAATGATTCTGTTGATAATATATGTAAGATTTGGGGGTCCCTTGATTTTTATATGGTAGGAATAATAGTGGTGAAATTTAGGAATGACAAAATCTCTCATAATAACCTAGTGATGACTGGATTCAACCTGCTTGAAATGCCCAGTATATAAGTAGAATCCAGTCTGTGCCTCTAAGAGAAAAAGGATAGTTTATGAAATATTTGCTTTGGATAGAAATGGGAACTTTCAGTAGGAAGAAATGGGAAGTGGCCAAAAAGAATAGGAAACAGGTCAAACAGCGCACCAAACTGATTGAGGCTACCTGGCATTGCATTGAAAAAACAAAAAGCAAACAAAAAGTTAGATAAATAAACAAAAAAAAATAGATAATAAGAGAAGGCTGAGAACCATGTGCCTTGAAAGGAAAGATTTAATTTCTGTGAGTGGCAAGATAAGTGAGAATATTCTCTTGATCAATCTATTAAGGGGATAATAGTTTTGATTTGGAACTGAGGAGTGAGTATCAGGCCAGGCAGAAAACTATCCAGTTTTTTGACTTGGACTATGAGTAAAGCATCCCCCATCCTAAAACTTGTTTTTTTTTTCCTAAGGAATGCATTCTAACATTCTAATATATACGCTTCCTTCTCAATGGCAACTACACCTAAGAGTAAGTTTCTTCACCCCTTTCCTTAGGCACAAAAATTCCCAGTTGTAGCTCTGGGGAGATCTAGCAAGAAAAAACTAAGTCTTCTAGGGGAGAATTAGGACAACTTAGAAGAAAAAGAGAGAACAGCAAATATTCTGAGCCTGATTAGGGAAGAGAATCTGTTGTAACATAGATCCTAGTGAGATCCTATGAGATCCTAGGCAAGTTCTTTAATATAACTGGGCGTCAATTTACCCATTTGTACATTGACTGAATTGTACTACTCTCTTAAGACCTCTTCCAGTCCACTTTAAATTCCTCAACATTTGTTCAGAATGTCCCCCCTGCTTGGAATGATCTTCTCCTTCACTTCTGTCTCTTGGAATTCCACATTTTATTTAAGACTCAGTACCATATCTTACAGATATTTCCTGCTCTTCTAAGCTATACTATCTTTCTTTTTTAGGTTTCCTTTCATTTACTATGTATGTATCTTTTGGCATTTTGTCTCCTCCATGAAAATGTAAGCTCCTTGAGGGCAGGGAATGGTTTTGCTTTTTTTTTCTTTTAGTATCTGAGATATAACAGATACTTAATTAATTCACAGAATGGAAATTCAAGTATGATTTCAGTTTTCAATTTTTTTTAAATCTCAAAGAATTAATTAGTTTATATATTAGTATTATATATGTCCATATATAGACACAAATGTATCTTCTGATTATTTTTCTTAGCCATAAATAAATGACAAATTGGAAGACTCATAGGAGAACCAAAAACTCCCATTAAGGTATTTAGTATTTTAGATATTTTTAGTGACAATTCATTTAATTTTTGAAATATATTTGACAAACTCTTATTTTCTTACTGGCTCTCAAAATACCTTGGAGTTTATGGACTGGATTTCTTTCTTGAGGACCATGCCTTAAATCCAAATCACTTGGGCTCTCATTGATATTTAAAGCTCTTTACAACCTGTCCTGTTACACCTAATCTGTATAATGCACTCTATAATCCTTTAGTACGAGCCTTCTTTCTGTTCTGTGCATTTATTAAATGTTTGCTATATCCTTGTTCTTCCTTCTCTGGTTAGGCTCTCATTGATTGGACAACAGTAGAATCCAGCCCAAGTCCCACTGGTCATTGGTTAGGCCCAGATGCCTCAGAGTAAATGAAAATAGGAACTGTTTCTAATTTTGGCCAGAAACTTTTGTAGTCTTCCTCTCTCAGATTGATTTTTTTGAGTAGGCAAAAGAGGCTATTCTTTGCCTCATTTCTTACGTAGCCTTAATTACTGAATAGACTTTGCCTTCAGTCACACTGAGGCTTAGGAAAGACATTAGCTTAAAAAGTCCAAAGTCTCCCACTGCATCCAGGATCATCTTCAGTTATCCTGAACTGAACTCAGATGAGTCTGCAGGAAAAGTGAAGGTTGTGACTTTGCAAAGGTTTCCCTCACTTAAATCCAAGTCACTTGCAAATTGTGCCATCACTGTACTGATGCCATGGCCCTCTGAGAAGGAAGAACAAGGATATAGCAAATACTTAATAAATGCACAGAACAGAAAGAAGGCTCGTACTAAAGGATTATAGAGTGCATTATACAGATTAGGTATAACAGGACAGGTTGTAAAGAGCTTTAAATATCAAATATTTGATCATAGAAGTAAAAGTGAACCACTGCAATTGATTGAGCAGAGAAGTGATATGCTTTAGGAAATTCACTTTGGCAGTTGTGTGGAGGATGTTTTTGAGGAGAGAGAAATCTGAGGCAGGGAAACATAAGGACCTATAACAAAATTTCACAGTTGGAAGGAGTCTCAGAAGCCATGTAGTCCAACACAGGTTTTCCTCCAACCTTCAAGTGAGGAAAAGGGAGAAGGGGAGGACAGGAAATATAATGTCTTCTGATGCACTTCATTGTATTTTTGAGTAGCTCTAAATGCTGAGAAGTTTTTTCCCTTAACTCAAGGTGTTTTCTGTAACTTTTAAACATTACTCTTAGTTCTGCCCTCTGGGACAAAGCACAAGTAAGACACATGATGATCCTTCTCTTCACCTACTTCAGATAATTGTCATCACCCATCCCAATTCCTCTCTTTTCTAGGCTAAACCTCCCCAGCTCCATCAACCAGTCTTTAAAAGTCATGATTTCGAGGCACTTCATCATCCCCGTTTCTTTCCTCTGGACATTCTCCAACGTCATCAGTATTGTTGCTTAAATGTAGCACCAGTATTGAACATAGTATTCTAGGTTTGGCTTGAGCAGGGCAAAATACAACAGAATTCTCACTTCCCTAGGTTGGACAGTGTGACTTTTTAAAGTCAATGTAAGATTGTATTAATTTTCTTTTGGATGTTACATGACAATTGACCTATATTGAGCATTCAGTCCATTAAAAACCCCAGATCTTTTTCAGATGGTCTGCTATCTAGCCAAGACTCCCTCATATTTTCTTGTGGTGCTAATTTTTTTAACCTTGTCAAGCTCATCTCATTATATTCAATACAATAGTTTAACATATAAGATTCTTTTGGATCCTTATTCTAGTATGCACTATATTAGCTATCCCTGCCAATTTTGTGTCAGTTGCAAATTGGATAGGCATATCACATATGCTTTCCTCCAAATCAGTGATAAAAATACTCAATAGCACAAAACCAAAGATAATTCCCTAGGGTACTCCATTTGAGACTTCCTTCTTGTTTACTACTTATGTTATATATACACATAGAAACATTTAAAATACATAAGCTATTTTGTTAAAAATAAGAGTAAATCTCGGAGTGGAAGGAAATATCTATGTAGATAATATAAAAAATTAAAGATATTCCATCTCATATTATTCCATTACCTTAGCATAAATTTCACTCTGAGTAGAAGTCTCCTCCAGGATCTCTCTGTTTTGACTCCTTTTTTGTTGCCTTAATTGACCTCTTTTCCCAGCCTTTAGGATTACTACCCTTTCCTGCTCAATATTTATCTTTCTATCTCCAATACCAAGCCGAATACTTTCTCTCACCCACCTCTCAGGGTTGTCATGAGGACTAAATAAGATAATATTTGTATATAGAACAATGCTTAGCATATAGTAGGCACTCAATAAGTCTTTATTTCCTTCCTTCCTTTCTTTCTTTCAGGACACCTAGTTCTTAGGACTCCAGATCCATCCCCTTTATATTACAGTGTAAGTCAGCCCATAGTCACCTATGTCTTATTCATGCCTTCCTTCACTTTTGAACTCAGAGATGCTATAATAGATCCTTATTCTTTCCAACTTTCAACCTTAGTATTAGCAGTCTACCTGAGCATCAAAGAGCTCTTATCTGCCAGGTACAAGTTAAAATGTAAAAATGGCAGTCATATGCCCTTTTCTAGTGTTCAGTTTCCTCCTTTACATTACATCAGCACTGATATTTTATAATGTCCAGAGTGTCTACAAACCCTCAGTGACTAGGAAGGAGAAGGTTTCTATTATGAGATATCATTCTTTTTTCCCCCTTGAGGTTAGAATTAATTTAACTGGATTAATTAAGGCAAAGTGGTATTTGGATAATTTACTCCATCCAGATTATTCCTTTATATTTGTTTTGTTTGCTTATTAAATCCAGGTGATTATAAATTTGGTGGAAATTCAATTTTTGTGCAAAAGAGTTTGGGGTTAAGAGTCTTATATTAAATCACACCAGTCAATCTATTTTGTCTATTTGGAAGGCAGTAAGAGTGAAAGAGAAAAGAAACATGGGCAACTAGCTTCCTTTCCAACATTAATGCTGCCTTAAACCAAACAGTTTTCAAATAGGATGAGATATCATTCTTCCTCCACCCCCAGAAGAATAGATTGCCCAGTCTGACAGCAGGAACAACCTAGTTCCACACAACCTCCCTGAACCAGTCCAGCAGTAGTCAAATATAAGGAGAAACCAGCACAGCAACCACTGTCTGAAATAATGACAATAATTCACATTTATGCAGCAATTTAAGGCTTATGAAGCTCTTTTCTCACAGCAACCATGTGAGCTAGGTAGGATCAGTGAATTTAAGCAGCTTAGCTAGAGTCACACAGCTGAAAAATTCCAGAGCCAACACTCAAACCCAAGACTTCCAATTCACATTCCAGTGTTCTTTTCTCCATAGGACGATAGATCTCTAATAAAATGAGATTATTGAGTCATAAGTAACTTTAAAGGCTACTTAGCCACACCTCCTCATTTTTGAGTTTAGGAAACTTAAGCAATAACTATTTAATAATGTACCTAAGATTACACAGACAGAAAGTTGAAAGGACCAAATTATTTGATTCTATCCTTCCATTCTTTCCATTGTGCCATTTTTCTCTATGAAGTCAGACCAAGTTAAGGGAAAAGAGAGTTTGGAGCATTTCAGCTTCAGTTTAGTATTTCCTTTTCTAGGTTTCTCCAATTTTAAGAGTAAAGCTCTGAGGCAAACTTCTTTTGCTTTCTTATCTTGAAAATTCCCAAAGAGTGATTATCAGTTGAACAATCTTCTGAACTTCAGCCCAAATTTTTGCTTTTTACCTTTGGTACCAATATTTTTTAAAAAGAAAAAAAATGTAACTGACATTCCTAGGGATGAATCCAAATTGCCACAAGATTTGTAATGTCATTCCTGACCCAGAATGAAAGAGAAATTAGATAACTGGCATTGTGGGGGAGGATATAGCTGATCATAAGGTTTTCATCTGTTTCCAAGGCCTTGTATTGAAAGGAAACAGAAAAATGAACCATAATATTGCTATTTTCTATGAATTTCTGAATAATCGTTTTATCCCTATCCTATTAATATATGAATTGGGAGGCAGAATTAGGTTTTTTGTGTGTGTATGTGTGTGTGGAAATACATGAACCATAATATTGCTATTTTCTATGAATTTCTGAATAATCATTTTATCCCTATCCTATTAATATATTAATTGGAAGGTGGAATTAGGTTTTGTATGTGTGTATGTGTGTGTGTAGGAGGGGAGTAAATACATGAACACATACAACCCTATGGGACCATAATATTGCTACTTTCCATGAATTTCTGAATAATCATTTCATTTCTATCCCCATTGATATATGAATTGGGAAGTGAAAGTAGGATTCTTTTGGGGAGGACACACACACACACACATACACACACATATACATTATGTAATGTATATATAATTATGTATATATATATATATATATACATATATAATAATATATAATGGGGTGAAACAAGGGGAATTTTTATGTGTATTTGAGAATCACAACCAAGGCGATCTAGCCTAAACCCCTGAATTCTTTTAAAGTAATTAACTACCTGTAATTATTCCTTGGTGAGAGAATGAAAAAAGAATCATAGAATTTTAAAGCTGGAAGAAATCCTTATAGATGTTAACACATTTTCACAGATAAGGAAACTGAGATCTAAACTGATCAGGTTGATATTAATAACAGAAATAAAACTGAAACCCAGCATTCTTGAGTCTCAGACCAGTACAATTTCCAATACTTTGAGGCTTCTGAAGTCACTTCAATAAGACTTCAGTGAACACCTGTTAGGTTTCTAACAAGCTACTAGCTGCTCTGAGCATACAAAGCTACTCAAGGAATTTTAAATCTTGAGGAGGAACAAAAGCACACATAAAATAAATTAACAAAGAATAATTCAAATCAATATTGTAATTTTCCATGAGGGAGTAGGGTATAGCGAATCAAGGATAGGCTTTGAATCAAAAAGACTACCATTTATGGAAACTTTTTAGGTGGAAGTTGTATGAATTAAGATTTTAAAGAACTAACACAATGAGAAATCTACCATAACTATATTGTTTATTGAGATGGCATTTCACTCAATGCCTTTAGTCTAAAAAGAGGAAAAGTTTCCTAGAGCATCTTTAGAAGGCAGCCACCCCCTTTACAGTAAAAAGGAAGAAGAAGGGAATTGGGGAAGAGAAATAAATCAGTATTTATATATGGCACCTATTACATGACAGACATTGATACAAACACTTTTTAAAAAAAAAATAACTATTTAATTTAATCCTTACAACAATTCTTCTAAGTTCGGGCTATAATCCCCATTTTACTGAAGTAGACAGGCTTGCCCAAGGTTACTAGTAAGTATTTGTGGCTTGTGTTTGAACTCAGGTCTTACTGACTTCAAACCCAGAGACCATGTCTACTGCACCACCAACTGCTTATATAAAGACCACATGAAGTAAATAAAGCAAATTTTAAAAAGAGGCTTGGATTGAATTTAAGAGTAAGAATAGAGAGATGATATGAGTAAGTAAAATGGCATCATAATAATCAAAAAGGTTTAAGAATGTCAAAGCTCTTGAAAATTAAAAGAAAAAAGAAATAAAACAAAAAACATGGAGAGACGAAGGAAACATGAAAAGCACTTCCACCCACTGGAATAGCAAATGCACAGCTGTAAAATATGCCTCCTTTTCTGCCTGCAAACAGTATCTAGGCTCTAAGACAATGTGACTCACATATGAGTATTAAAATAGAGCTTCCTGGCCTCCTGGAAGGAGAACATTTTGTAAGAAGGGCCATTGGGAAAGGTAATCTTTAAATTCGCATACAAAGTAAACCGTATTCATCAATAAAAAAAATTTTCACTGTAATTTAATAGGCAATATTTGCTACTTCCTTCTTGCCAATAACACATATGATTTATTTGAGTTGGGATCCAATCATTAGAAGTTAAGAAGATACACATAGATCTTCCCTCTTGTTTCTTTTCCTTAGATTTATTTAAAGAAATCAGTGTAGTTATCTGGAAGCCAATATTAGTGTTTGACCACTAAGACTCGGCAAACAGTATTCTATTCATAGCAGACATTTAATAAATGTTGAATTGAATTGAATTCCCAATTGAAGTAAGCTATAACATGCCAACTCAAGCCACCAAAACCTCTGTACATTGTTTTCTCTAAATAGTTTCTCATAGCAACTTCCTTTTGTATACATTGTCTGGTTCTGCTGCTATGTAAAACCATCCTCTGTGTTTATCTACTTGACTCTCACTAATCATTTCCTTTAAATCTCATGAAGCTCCATTAAATCCAAATAATAATTTAAAAAATATTAATTTGGGATTTACTATAGTCTGATACAGCACTCATCAGTTTCAGAAAGAAAATTATTTTAGGACTTTAAGAAAGCATATCAAGCTCCAGTAGTCTGTCAAAGGATCCCAGCTAGAATCCACAACCTGAACAGTAAAGGTATATAGCATAACTTCTAATCTGATTCTATCCAAATTTTTGTCCTTAGGTTAGTTGAAACAGTGTTTCAAATGTAATGTTTCAAACAGAATTGTTACCAATGGGACAAATACAACTCCTAGCCATTTATTGGTTTAATTGGCACAAAGTTTACAAGAGACAATTCCTATTACTTTTCCTCAATTCAATTCAGTAAATGTTTATTATACAGCCAGCCATGTGTCAAGAAAACAGATTCAAATCCTATCTTTGACTTTTTGGCCCTAGATACCATAAATAAATAGCTAAAACTGTAAATTACAGGACATTTATCTATCTGCTTTACTAGGAGGTATTTACTTTGGAGGAGTTCCTTAAACCACAGTATATCCCCACTACTATTCTTCCCCTTCTCTTTAAAAAAAAAAAAACAAAACACTATATCCCTCCCCTTTTCTTTTAGAAACATATCAAATGCCCATTTGGATCCCAAAATGAAAACAACACAATTGCTGCCCTCAAAAAACTATTTATAATCTAGTAAAGGAAATACTACATGTACACAAATGTCATAATGCAAGTTTGGGAAGGGGGGGAAGGTTAAGAATATGGGATTCAATTCAACATTTACTAAATGATTACTCTATATGAAGCACTGGACTAGGCATTCCTAATAGAAAAACAACAATGAAAAACAATTCCTGCCTCAGCAAATTTAGATTTTACTAGAGATTATAATGTACATGTTACAAACCAATTAATTTCATGAGGGAGAAAACAGTAACAGCTGAAGACCTCAGAAAAACTTCTCAAAAGATTTGAAAAGTAAGGACAGAGTATATTCCAAGCTTGTGGACCTATGTA
Source organism: Sarcophilus harrisii (assembly GCF_902635505.1). Taxonomy (NCBI): domain Eukaryota; kingdom Metazoa; phylum Chordata; class Mammalia; order Dasyuromorphia; family Dasyuridae; genus Sarcophilus; species Sarcophilus harrisii. The sequence continues at coordinate 498,349,160 of NC_045426.1, read as the reverse complement.
CAGACACAAATGGAATCAAATGAAGATGGAAAAGAGATTCATAGAGAAAAAGAATCAATATTTTCTGAGACATATGCTAGAGAGCAGATGCTAAATCAAGCTTCTAGATTTGTTAGAATTGTTGTTTACCAGCAAACCCAACCCACCCCCATATAGATATCCACTGAAAATATAGTAGATAAAAAGACTCTAAATAATTCCAGATACTCTCCTGAATGAGCTAACAATATTGCATTCCACAATGTACAAGGAACACCATTGACTTATTAGACAGTTTGAGTTTAAGAACCCACATTTTCCACTCACGTATACTGATGGCCCTTATTTATCAAGTCACCTGCATGCAACAGAAAATGATCTCTGCAGATAACCCTTGGTGCAGAAAGAGTAAGGATTTATAAGGAAAGACAGAAGGAGAGGTGGAAAGCAAATAGGTTGTGATCAGATAAGGCAATTTCAAAAGACTAGAATATAGAGGTGGTATATTTATGAGTGATGACAAAATTGCGAGAATAAGCATCTTTGTGTGACTAATAAGTGTCTCATTTCATTTCATTATCAGGCTTAAACTACTAGGAAACTGGCCTGAATGGAGCCCAACTCACAAGTTTGATTTAGTTGTAATAATAATAATAATAATACAATTATTGACTTTAATAACATTCTCAGTTCCTCTCAGAACTTGCCTCTACCATTGTGTGTCCCAAATTATCAAATGCATCCTTTGGTAGTTCACAATTTCCAAAGGTCACCTTTGGCCTCTGTGGGTCTTACCCTATTCCCTAATTCTCTGAATAAGAAAAACACTTCATTCTATGACCCCAAAGATTACTCCTTCAAGCTTTAGTCTATCCTTCACTGGCTTTGCAAATGCTTTCTTCACATCTCTTCTGGATGACTCTGAATGTGAAATTGCTAAACCATGATATGAACCTTAAAGAATTTCCCTTCTCTGATTCTAAGCATAGGAGTTCTATGCTCACTTTATTCCCTGACCAATCCAATTTGTCTGAAGTGTGTTCACTAGACATTTAAGGATCATTCTACCTTTCCCATAAGATTGTAACTTTATAGTTAGGTGGCACAGTGGAAGTGGATAGAGCGCCAGGATACAGGAAGACCTGAGTTGAAAACTGATATCAGATACTTACTAGCTATGTGACCCTAGGCAAGTCACTTAGCTGTGTTTGCCTCAGTTTCCTTTTGTGTAAAATAAGCTAGTGAAGAAAATAGAAAACACCTCCATCAGCTTTGCCAAGAAAACCTCAGTAGAGTCACAAAGAGTCAGACATGACTGAACATAAACAGTAATTCCAATTCCCTCAATTTTTATAAAGAAACTAAGGCACAGAAAAGATTTGTGACTGATTGGTCAGGGTCACTCAGCTAGTAAACATCAGGAGCAGGATTAAAACTTAAGGCTTTCTTATTTCAAGTCCAACACTCTATTCACTATATCACCCTGCACTAAGCATCCCCAGCTCTTTTCTAAACAAATACTTGAACTTAGTCTCATTAATAGGCATACAGTTTCAAATATAGACACAAGCAGTATGACTATGTCTCTTTGTTTAAAACTTTGATGATGCACTAAGTTCCTGTTGCCTTTCTAGAGGATGTCCTCTGATTTCAATTCACATGAAAAAGAGAACAATGAGGGCAGCTAGGTGGCACAGTGGATAGAGCATCAGCCCTGAAGTCAGGAGGATCTGAGTTCAAATCTGGTCTCAGACATTTAACACTTCCTAGCTGTGTGACCCTGGGCAAGTTACTTAACCCAATTGCCTTAGCAAAAAAAAAAAAAGAACAACAAGAAGAAGAGAACAATGTATTCACATATAAATGACATCTAATCTTCAATCATAGAACTTGGGTTTGAATCCTGGCTTTCTAGCTTACTACCTGTTTGACATGATGAAGTCACTTAATCCCTGTTGACCTCATTTTCCTAATCTCAAAATATAGGTAGGTTAAACTAATAGTTTCTAAAGTTCTTTCCTGCATTTGGTCATAAGCATAGGAAATGACTAAACAATTAAGTCCTCCTAATCACCTTGTTTTCTTTCCTCAAGTTCTCTTTGACAATTAAATCAGTCATTTGGTAGAAACTTACTAAGGACCTACTAGGTACCAGACAAATTGGTCTACTAACTATTCCATGAACTTTGTATTTCATTTACTTCAGTTCCCTCCCACATTATATTCCTCCCCCAGCCACCAGTCTCTCATATCTGAAACTTAGTTCCTCCTACCTTCACCTACTAGTATCCTTAGCTCCTTTCAATGGTTAACTCAGGTGCTCCCTGATATGGAAAACTTCCTCTGAAATTCCCATATGTTAACGGTTGCTGACAATCAAAGAAGTTTAATAATAGGATGAGAAATGGCTAGCTCCCTGTCGATAAGTAGTATAGAGGAATTCCTGTTTTGGTAGCCACTGGACTAAATGAACTTAGAGGTCCTCTTCAATTCTGAAAGTCTTTCACTTTGATTCAATAATCCAAGTGCTCTCTGTTTCTAGATACAGTGGGTGGATAGTAAAAGGAAAGGTGGGAAAGAAACAAGTATTTGTAAAGCACTTACTATGTGCCAAGCAGTATACTAAGTGCCTCACAAATATGATCTTACTTGATCCCCACAACAACCTTGAGATGTAGATGCTGTTATGGTACTCATTTTATAGTTGAGGAAACTGAAGCAGATAAACACTAAGTTATTTGCCCACAATCAATAGTTAATATCTGAGGCTAGATTTGAACTCATGGCTCTCTAACTCTAGATCCAGTGTTCTATCCACTCTACCATGTAGTTATCTCTAAGGAATCACTATAAAGTAAGAGCTAGACCAAAAATTCACTGTGTCCTGAGTATTCTCACCTTCATCTTTTTGGACATCACAAGCAACTCTTGAATGAGCAAGTAAAAACAGTGAGAAATGAAATATGGGTTTTATTAAGTAATATTGATTTAGTTAGATGGAAAAGCAGTAAGAAATGAGGTCTATTCATGCTCTCTTACATCCTCTAATTTTTGTGACATTAAGACTAAATGATTCCTGGGGCAGCTAGATGGGCAGTGGATAGAGCACCAGCCCTGAAGTCAGGAGAACCTGAGTTCAAATCTGACCTCAGACATTTAAAACACTTCCTAGTTGTGTGACCCTGGGCAAGTCACTTAACCCCAACTGCCTCAGCAAAAAATAAATAAATAAATACTAAATGATTCCTCATCCTTGGGAAAAATAAGAGTCATTATTTCTTGTGCCCTAACATTCCTAATCCAAGAGATACTGATTTTGCTTATTATACTCACTTTGTTAAATTGATAGTCCCAGCACAGATTTTGTATGATCAGAAGGAGCTAATGTCATATTCTTAGCAGAGTCATCTAGAGATTAAAAAGAATAATATACTAGTCATTTTGGTGATATTTCTGCTTTCTTTAAGAATCAGCCTCTGAATTAATTTTTTTTCTTCTTGAGACTCAGTATGGTATTATATATATATACACACATATATATGTATATATATATATATATGTGTGTATATATATAAACATATGTGCTCTATTATATGTATACATGCATGAATGCACACACACACACACACACACACACACACACGGCACTAAACATGGAGTCCAGAGATTCAGACTTTGACTTTGCCATTTACTATATGTGATTTTATGCAAATTACTGAACCTTTGACTAAGTTTTAATTTTCTCACCTATAAATCAGGGATACAGATACTTATGCCATCTACTTCATAAAGTTACTGAGACGAAATTACTTTATAAACTATAATGTGTGGTATACATGCAAGCTATTATGAATATTATTCTAAAAGTATAAGCTATTATTATCATTACCCAGAAACACACAGCTGTCCCCACAGTAGGAGGTGAAGAGGTTTTACACATTGAACAGTGGTTGAAGAGGAAACTGATGACGCACTTTTCTTCCACCATATGCTATGAAATGAAGCAGATCCGGTGTGCTGGATATTGTTGGAGGCTGTCTCTGCCGCTAAAATACCTAGGATGCTAAATGTAATCTGTTCTTAGAACCACATGGTTGCCATAGATAGATAAGTGGAATCCCTATGCCAGCATATACAATCTGCTCTCCAGGGTGCTGACTTCCAAAACATAGCCAGTGCCAGAATGTGCTCATGCATTTTGATTAAAGATCAGATGTTAATCCTATCTTGCAAAAATACAAAAACAAAAAAGAAGAAGAAGAAAAAGAAAAAGAAGAAAAACAGTGTAAGATGATCTGCATGTGAGGAAAATTAATCCTCTGGACTGATCAATGGTATCCACAGAGAACAACACTGAGCTTTGTTATTCATCAGATCCTTAATCCTCCATTCCTGCTGACCATAATGATAGATGATCATATATTCTGGGGAGGCTTTTCATATCATGTATTCCTTAGCCAAATATAATTTACTAACGTGTATTATACCCTAGAATATTGTTTTATATAGTTTCCTGCTCGAATTTTTTTTTTATTTCTCACTGGTAAACTAAACATTTTTATCCCCATATTCCTGTCGTTAAATTTTCCTATGCCAAACAGGAGAATATAAACCCAGGTTCTGGCTCCTAATCTGATTCTTAGCCAATTAGCTATTACACTATAAATTGAAAATAGAGGAGAGGAGATTAAAAAAATACCTAAAATTAATGATTCTTATGTATTTGATTGCCTCACTATTTGAAGAGCCACCAGAACATTCCTGTGAAGTTGGACATGAGAAGCACATACATAACAATTCATACTCATTCAAGGACACTATAGAGGTATATAGTATATCCATACTATACTCTCATAATGAATACGATAACAACAAAATTTTCAACTTCAATAAAGATTCTGATTCTTAGCCAGTGTTATAAGTATTTGAGCAGTTTTCAAGATGGCATGATTTTCTAATTTTTTAAATTGAATCAGCCTGTACTTTCTATTGTTTTGTTCAATTTTTAAAACATTTCTTTTAATTAAGTATATTTCCTATGTATATTATTACTATATTCATAGTCAAATAGACTGGGTTTTTTCACATGAACTTACAACATTTTATTATTTTCTAGGCTTTAGTTTTTTAAAGAAATGCTATGGCATAAGATAAACAACTCACTTCAGCATCAAAATTATAAAACTCTTCCTTCCTTGATTGTGCCTGGAATAGACTATTCACTCAATTTTAAACTACAAAATACTAAAACCAGCAGTGTTTCATAAGTAAATGCATATACACACACAAGTGGACTTTTTTTTAAACATATGGGGGTGTGAGTAAAGGTTCCAACAGCCAGTCAATGTCCAGGAAAGGATGTTGCTACCACAAATTGAATATAATCATGCACAGTTGGAATTTTGTCTGGCTAACTGACTTAATTAAAGAATGACCTCCCTTGATCAAATCTGCTGCTGTACTGGTACTGAGTAAATGTATACCCTCTACAATTTTTCTCCCTTCTCCACCTCACTGATACCTGGAAACTGGCATTTTTTTACTTTTAAATCTTGCAATGTATTTTTATAATGAATTTTATCTGATTTTTATTGCATTATGAGTAGGAATGAAATAAATTCATGGATTGCACTACAAAAAGATACAAAGGACAAATAGTTTAGATATAAAGACAAATCTATACTATGCTGAAGTCTTTCATTATGGTGCTACAAAGAGATATCTCAAATAGAAAAAGAATAAAATCAATCAACACAGTGACTACATCTGACAATATACTCAAACTATTACAACCATAGTCCCTCCCCACCACCATTACCTACTCTCTGGAATAATAAGGTGTATTTCCTCATCAGTTCTCCATGACCAAAATTGACCATTGATTTTAGTTACTTGATGTTTGTCTTTCTTTTAGTGTTCTTTTCATTTGCATTACCTTCATCTTTGCATATAATTTCTGGTTCACTTACTTCATTCTATATCAATTTATACAATTCTTTCCACGTTTCTCTGAATTTCTCATATTTGTCATTTCTTACTATATAATATTTCATTAACTTCCTATGCCATTATTTGTTCACTCTCCAATCAAAGATGTGCTTCATGTACATCTCTTTGCTGCCACAAAGAGAATTTCTCTGGATACTTGGTACATATAGAATTTTTCTTTCTATATTATGCCTCTTTGGAATGTGTGCCTTGTGATAGGATTGCTGGGTCAATTACTTTACACAGTTCAATTACCTTTTATACATAACTCAAAATGGTTTTTCAGAATAATCTATCCCCCCTCATTTTTCAGTTGAAATGAAATTATGAGACATAGCAATATCACTTTAGGTATTACGACTTTGGAAAGCAGTAAGACTAATAAATGCAAAGACCATTGTTGTTCAGATCTACCATGTTATCTCTGGCTCCTTTTGTAATAATGTATGTGTATGAAATTATTAGAAAAACAAATTACTGCATATCATAGCTTTCCCATCTCTGCTGCTCTCTGATGAGCACCACTGGGCTGGGTAAAACCATTTCTGATTAGTAATTATCATTTTTCCTTGCACAGTCACTAGAAAAAAATGCTCGTCAAAAATATTGTTACAGTTTCTATATCCCCTGTTCTGAGGGATTTCATTTGTCATAGACAGTCTAGCTGCCACACGTTTCCCAGGCAGTCTCCAGAAACATCATCATACTTGACAAGCCTTTACCCCCTCAGCCCAAAAGTCATGCCCATGGCATAGCCAGTGTAGGAAGCCAACACTAATTGATTTTGTCATCTCAGGAGCCAGCAGCCATATCAGCAGGAGCCTGGTTGGCTATCTCATTTTAATGAAGCTAAAATGGCCTCCATGTTTGTCTATGCATGTCTGTAAAGTGACAGTGATAAATCTCATGCTGAAAGGGAGTTCAGGGGCTTCTTGGAATAGCACATAAATCTACCTACCATCCCTCATGTGACAGTTTTTGCAAGCCTGCCAAAAGCCTTCATGATAATACCTTCAAAAGGAACCTTTTGTCATTCATAAAGAAAAGAAATTAATTTCCAAATTTATCAGAGAAAGATTTTGTTTCTTCTCTCTCAGATTTTGTCATAAAAATGTCATAATTAGTGATTTATGGTATTATCCAGAAAAACATAAATGCACAAGTGCACGTGAACATATCAAATCCACTGTCTCTTTACTCCCTTCCTAAGTGAGTCTGGTGGATATTCCACCTTCCCCTCAAAAATAGTAAATCATCTAGTCTCCAAACTGAATAGAAGCTAGACCCAAAACTCCCCACAAAAGGTTCCACTCAGATGGAGGTAACAAAAGGGAAATGATCTCACTCTAAAATGCACTCAATGGCCCCAGAATTCAAAAGTGTACCACTCATCTAACAACATTGTGTTGGTAAATCAAAGGTATTTCCTGATTTGTATCAACTGTTGCAAAGTAAAATAAGCAGAATATACACATACTCACATATACATATGTATATAAATATACATATATGTGTATATAAATATGTACACACATATGTATATGTAAAACATATAAAATAAATATGCATGTATATAAAGATATATATGCATGTATATATAGCTTTAATGGTTCTAACAGTAGTCTGCAATTCTCTTAACTTCAAGAATTGAGATAATGAAAAATTACTGACCCACTACAAAGATTGTGTATGTATAATACAGTCTGTCTATAGCTACACACATATGCATGTATATGTATGTATACATATATGTATATGCACATATATGTATGTATACACGTATGTGTACATACATGTACATTTGTGAGTTTACCTAGCTGATTAACTTGTCAGATGTCAAACATAAGTTTGATGCATGAGTAGACGCAATGATAATTGCAGTCAGCAGACAGACTTCTTATTTTTCTCTCTGTTACACAGCTATGAGACATCCCAAATCACAGCAGCCAGCATGAGGTAAGGGTCTTGCCAGAAGAGAACAAATGATCACTCTCGTAGCAATTGGTTTTAAGCCCAAATACTAAATTGTATCAACCCACTGGCTACTTGGACAATTGTCAGGACAAGGTCCGGACTTGAAAAATGACTTGAAAAATTACATTTTATAATCCTTTTTGCTGATTATTTTTCCCACTGCTCTATTGACAGCCTTGTTTTCCTCTTCCCACTATTTTTACCATTCACAAGATGAAGCTATTGAGTCTTAGTAAAGGCTGCAACAGAGCCTGGCCAGAAATCAATACATTCTACCTTTTGAATGTAGTCATTCATGGCTATCCTCCCGGGATCCCAATTATACTTAGCAATGTAGTACTTTTACATATGTTCTAAATCAAATATTGTATATTGGACTAGTTGCTAAATATAACATAAATTGAGCAATATCTTAGAAAGCAGACTACAAAATTTATTACTAAAACAGCTACTTTACTCCCGCCACTACTCCCACCATCATTATTATTACTACTACCACTACCACTACCACTACCACTACTACTACTACTACTACTACTACTACTAACTACTAGAGCACTGGAGAATCCATTTACTTAGGTCCCCATTCTTGGGTCTTGAGGAAGAAAGTATTTAATTCTCTCTATAATCACTTCTCCTGCTAGGAGCTCGATAATTAACAGGTTTACTTCTGCAGTATAGTCAGAGTCAATAGTATTCACTGCCTATTGCAACCACCTCCTATTTAGTTGTTTGATAAGTATTTCATCTGACTAAACCATACAATTACGGAGAAAAATTGAAAATGGGTGAAATTTTTTGGATAATTCAGAGGTTATCTTCTTCAGACTGGTCAAATACTATATCTCCCAATATTATATCCACCAGACTGAAAAAAAAATCATCATTATGGTTATTCACTAGAATAATATCTATATACAGTTCTTTATCTAGTAGCTCCACTCTTTTCACTGAAGAGGGCATCATTCAAGAATCTTTGGATTTATCTTTTCCTGTATTGAGCTACTTGCTCGTGGTTCCTGGCAGTTATTGGGACTATCTATTTGAACAAAGGTTTCTAATAGATTTCAGTTGTTTAGAATTGATACCAGGATTCTAAAAATAATGCAAAAGGGTTTTTTGGTCCTGCATCCCCATGTAGGGATGTCTGCTGATTCATTTAACATTCTTAGTTCTACTTATATAGACAGAGGAATTTGTTATGAAAGGAGTGAGAAGAACATAGTTGTAGCAATGTCAAAACTGTTTACACAGGCCCAACCTTGAAAGTCAAAATTGGCCTATCATGGGTATAATAGTACAAAATCCCTTAGCTCTGTTTGATTCCAGTTAAATATCATAAATACTTCTTGGAAGAACCAATTCAGGTTCAAACTCATAAAAAATTCAAAGCCAGAGGTATGACCTAACAGATGAGAAACTTAACCACTTGTAAGGAAAATAGCATAGTGGGGGAAATGAGGCAAGAAAATCCTGTCATACTTTCCTAAATCTATCTTTTCAACCTTCCCAGAGATCTCTATCCACCTGGCCCACTGTTATGTTTGAAAGGGCAAGATAGCACTGCCAATGAGAAGCTATTGACATTTTCCCCTAACGATTTACTAACAGCATCAACATGAAAACTTTGGCCTTCAAATTCAGATGAGATCAGAAATACAGTGTCAAAAGGCTCCATTTCACATTGCAAGTTCCATTATTTATAACTTAAAGTACTTTTCAAACTAACTTTTATATCAAGTTCACCATTGCCTCAGATGGTGATATAGGATATATTGATATAGATTCCCACAAGACGTATGTGTGTAGATAATATGCATATATACATATATTTATGTGTATATCCACGTGTTATATGTGCATATCTCTTTACTAAGGTAAGGATACAATTGTCCAAAGAGAGCAAGGATACATGATGTATGATCCAACCTAATAATTGTCACACTCAATGGAAAGACTCCCTGTATTTCTCTCTATTGTTTCATGATGAGGATCTTGTTAAATTTTAATCACAGTAATTTAGAGTGAGATGAGGGTCTAACCAGGTAAGGAGACCAACAAATCCCTTGCTTTTATCCCCAAATGCTGAATGCTGTATCACTTCCAATGAAATGGTGCATATATATTTTAATTTTTCCAACCATTTTCTTCACTGATTCTTTTCCATTTTCCTCAACTTAACAATTTTGTTTTCTTGCTTAGCATCTAGTTAAAATTTTATACACACACATACATATGTATATATAGACATAGATATGTATCTGTGTATATACAGATACATACATATATATTAATTTAAAACTAATGTGTGTGCAGCCCAAAACAATATAAATGAGAAAATCAGAAAATAAAGCTAAACTTTGAATAACTGAGGGGAAAAAATCAATATTCCTCTCCCCCACCAAAAAAAAAAAAAATAATGAAACAAACCTCTCCTCTGTGTAGAGGATGGGAGACAATTAGGCCATAATCTTGTATGTATTAGCAGACATTCACTATTTCAGTTATTTTTGACTATTTTTTGTCACAAGAGATGCTTCATTTTGGAGTGGGGAAAGAGGGATTTTTTTAGAAAAAAATTTTTCTCATTTTAGAAAAAAAATAAAGAATAAAAGTCATAAATAAGGTTTATTTTGAAATTAGAAAAAAATAAGGCATTTATCAAAATAAAAAATTTGGAATTCTCTCTAGATATTTTAAGTCAACTACATATGCTTACCTATAAAGAATTTCTCTTGATATTAAACCCTGATTCAGGTAATGGTGTAATTTGCCTAGAATACTTTTCTTTCTTACTTCTTTTTCTTAGAAACCCAGGTTTTCTATAATATTCAGCTCTAGAGTCACTTTCTATCAGACACTTTTTTCAGTGTTCGCAGTTACTTTCCTCACAGGGTAACTTGCATCTATTTTATAGATATCTTGTAAATAACTATATAGGATTGTATATTGTCACCCTTAATATAATGTAAGCTTTTTGATGGCAGGGAATATTTCCTCTTTGTCTTCATATCCCTAACATTTAACACAGTGCTGGACATATAGAAAGATTGGTTGCTTTTCTTAACACCTTTTCCCTTCATATTTCATAGCAGAATTAGTTCTTTAATTGAGACTGGTGATTTTATTGTAGTGCCTGAACTGTCCTATTTCTGACCAACATGTTTTTGAAATGGTAGCAAAAGGATTGTCCAGTCCAATAGAGGATTGTGACTGTCAAAGAAAATTGATGACCCAAAGTTCATGTGCTCAAATGTGATGACATTGAGAAATTTTACCTCACCTTAGCTCAAATTTTCTCATTCAAAAAACTAAATTCATTACAATTATTTGTAATCCTCAGACAAACAAAAGGTATTTTATAAATAGGACTTATTTTTAGTATCTCATTGGACAGAAATGTATTTGTGGTAAGGCAATAATGTTCCTCTTTTGTTTCCTCCTACAAAGATGAAACCAGGTTAATTGTTGTGTTTGAAGGAATGAAATGAGGGTCAGCAGTCAGAGAGGTCTATTGTTCTCTTGTGAAAATTCCCAATGATTTCCCTCCTTACCACTCCACCATTATGATACCTACTGAGAATCAAAAAACTTAAATGGTTATCAATCTTATTAAGAAGAAAAAGAACTATTTGTAAATTTCTAAGAAAGTAACATTTGAATTTCAATATGATCTTGAACAAACTGAAGGAGGTGAGTTTGTCCTGCCATTCTCTAGACTTAACCTTGGACTATAGGAAGATGAATATAGAAATATAATAAAACCATAAATCATCTAAGTTGCACAATGTATAGAGTACTAGCCTTGAAATCAAGAAGACTTATATTCATGAGTTCAAATTTAGCCTCAAATACTTACTAGCTTGTGGCCCTAGGCAAGTCACTTAACTCTGTTTACCTCAGTTTCCTCATCTCTAAAATGAACTGAAGAAAGAATTGACAAATCATTCCAGTATCTATCAAGAAAACCCAATCGGGGTCATAGACACAACTGAAACAACTCAGTCACAATGACAACAATAATTGAGTAATACTATTCGGTTCTCAAATCATTTCATTTGCCTCCCCAATTCTGAGGACTGAACTCATGGCCCTTTCCTAATTTTGAGCTGCCTACATTAATAATAACAATTCATATGCATATATCATTTTCATTATTACAAAGTGCTATTCTTATAATAAATCTATAAGGCAAAGAGCACATGTATTGTGCATTAAAAAAAACAAGAACAGAGGTATTTAGTAATCTACCTCAGATCACACAGCTAGTAAAGTTCATAAAAAGCCAAACCCAGGTCTCTTGACTTTGAAGTCCTTTCTTTCCCTGTTTTAATGAGTCAGAGCTAAGTATAAGAAATGTCATTAAATAACACATGCATGAGAAAAATTCAGAACTCTATGCCTATTCCTAGAATTTCTTTCTATAATTGAATTTCTAATGATTCTATTGGGCATACTATTCAAAGAGAAGAGAATGGAAATGTAAGAGCAAGAAACATCCTATTCTCCACTCAATTGATATGAGATTTTAATAAATTGTGAGTTAAATGTAAATGAGCAATGGTGGATGGGGAACTTCATGCAGCAGGATTTACAATTGTAATCCAGAAGTCAGATCTAAAGACCTGATTGCAAATGAGATTTGAAAAAAACTCCAAGATCCAAGATGATTACAGGAATCAAGTCCAACATTATTATAGGGAAGAGTAGAATCAATGGCTCATGGCTGAAGTTAAAGCAGTATGATTTAGAGCTTATGCCCAGGAAGTGCTTTTGTGCAGAAGTTGATGCTTAAACTGCATCTTGAAGGAAGACAGTGAATCTATAAATCAGATCTAATAAGGAATTGCATTCAGACAAAGTGGCTGTACAGGTCAATGCAAAAGAAAAGTGATAGGAGGGGCAGCTAGGTGGCACAGTGGCTGTTGCCCTGACATCCGGAGGATCTGAGTTTAATTCTGGCCTCAGACACTTAACACTTTCCTGGCTGTGTGACCCTAAGCAAGTCACTTAACCCCAATTGCCTCAGCAAAAGAATAAGAGAAGAAAAAGGAAAGGGATAGGAAAAGAAATACAAACTAGGAGAAAAAATAAAAATAAAAAGATCTATCAGATTGCAAAGAGTTTTAAAAGCCAAACACAGGAATTTATATTTGACCCTTGAGGCAATAGAGTTACTCTAATTTTATTGAGTAAAGGAATGGCATAGATTCACACATAAGAAAAAATTACTTTGGATGGCATTTGGAGTATGGATTAGAATGAAGAATTTGAGGCAAGGAAGCCAATTAGGAGGCTATTACGATATATGTGAAAGATGATGAGGACTTGAAATAAACTGGTAGCTTGAGAAGGGGTCAAATGTGGTGTGGGATGTTGTTAAAAGAAATGGCAAAGCTTAGCAACTGATTGGATATGTTGAGTAAGAAAGAATGGAGAGCCAAGAAAAATGCCAGAGTTAAAAGAAATACTCAGTATTCAAGATAAGAGTAATAAGCACTTAGTGCCAAGGAATACTGCATCTGAAATATTATATTTAGGTCTGACAATTATGATTTAGTAAGGACATTGACTAGAGGGGAGTAAGCAAAATAGTAAAGAAACTGGATAGCATATTATTCATTGAAAGAAAGAATTAGGAATATTTAGGCTGGAGAAGGTAAGGTTGATGAGGGGAAAAAGAGAAGAGGAGAGGAGAGGACATGACAATGGTCTTCAACTATGGACTTCATGTGGGCAGAGATTAGACTTGTCCTCCTAGACCCTGCAGGGCAATACTAGGAATCTTGCAAGGAAGTAGTAGAGAGGCAGATTCGGGGTCCATACACAAAAAAATTTCCCTAATATTTAAAACTATCCCAACCTGGAATGGCCTATCCTGGAGAAAATGGGTTCTCCCTCAATGAAAATCTTTAAGCAAAGACTGAATGACAATTTTTCACTAATATTATGGAGGGGATTTCTTTTCAGGTATGGGTTGGGCAAGATGCCTTCTGAGATTCCAACCAGCTTTGAGTTCTGTGAATCTGTCTTCATCCCCCTTCACTTTACAGATTAGGAAAAACTATAACTGAGCAATTAAGTAACTTGTCCAAGATAAAATAGTTTGGAGCTTCTTAAACTGTGGGTCACTACCTCATATGCAGTTACATAACTGAATGTAGAGGTCACAAAAAAATTGACAGCACTAACAGGTATTAAATATGCCACCAGAATTTAATTTTTTATGTAAAAATAAACAAGCACATCCATTTCAGCATGCAAATTTGCTTTCATCTCACATGGTTAAAAAATTATATATATATATATATATATATATATATATATATATATATACATATATACACAAATATATACATTTACATATGTGTGTTTTAAAATAAATTTCTTTGTGATTGGTTATCAGTAAATATTTGATTTATGAAATTATTTTATATACCTATATACCCAGACTTGCACAAAATTTTCTCAGGCAAAAAGAAGTCAGTAGTGGAAAAAGTTTAAGCACTAAAATAGCTCATCAAGAGAAACCAAATTACAACCCTTGTTTCCTTGCTCCATAGCTCAGTGCTCCAATTTCTAGTATACCATAATTGTTTATAATTAGAATAATTAATTAATAGTTGTTTATTGATTAATATAATTTTGTAAGCACTAAGTTTCAAGGCTATCAAATCACTTTGACTTTAGAGAACTTCCTCTTTAGTTTTACAAAGAAAATGATGACAAGAAAGAGAAAAGTAGTCCTCAAAAAAAGATTAAAGTTCCATAAAAAACTCTTCATTCACAAAGCATCTTTATAGTTAATGAGTACTAAATATAAAGCCAGACAACTGAGAATGTGCACTGCCTCCTTTTTTTCCTTATCAGTGACTTTGACAAACAGGATTAGTAGAGATATTTTGTAATGTCCAAATTTTGGTTACCATTAAAACCTGTAATTAATTTTATCTTGACATGAAAAAAATTTTTTCTAAGGTTTTTTTTAACCTCTATTACAGTGTTGTTTCTGCTATTTGATAAAGCTTCCAACTATTATAATTATATTCAAATGCTCACAAATCTATGGAATTTAATCAATATATATGTTTCCTCAAATGATACAGATTACAAATGATGAATGCCTGCCCAACCTGTGCAACTTTTGTCCAGATCCAGAAGGGGCCCATCCAATGTGTTCAGGGCCTAGTTTGCTTGCTTTTAATATCAAAAAACATGTTACTGATACACTCAGGCTCTCCACTTGATATGCCTCACATGAGCAGCCCATCTTTTATCATATATTTTTGATATCATTTACTCCTACTTTTCTTCAAAGATATTTTATTTGTTCTGTGTTGCAACTTGTTCATGTATACCATATACCTCTTTATTGCCCTCCATGTGAATCATTTTCCATTCTGTTATATTCCATGTCTCACACAGATATGTAACAATACGGATAAAATATTAGCATTTTTAATGAGTCTTTGTTTCATGCAATACATGCAAAGACTGGCTAAGAAATTTATTTTATCACCTCCCTGGTTGATGTGTACTCATCTCTGACTCTACTTTTCATTAATATTTTCCATCACTTTGTAATAAGAAAAATAGCTCACAGTTTATACTTGGTGCAGTGTTTTCTTCAGAAGAAACCTGTTAGTTACATAGTGAAAATATTATAATCCCCATTCTACAAATCAAATTATCTTAGATCCAGAGCTGAAAAATACAGGCTCTAAAGGGCATCTAGTCCAATCCCTTCAAATTTTATAGATGAGGAAATTAAAACCCAGAGAGATTAACTTTTCCAAGTTCATATAGATATCATATAGCAGAGCTGGGACTTGATTTCAGGTCTTATGATTCCAAATTCAGTAGAAAAGGTCAATATGCTTTCTACTGTGTCATATTGCTTCCAGGCATCTGAACCTCAGGGATGTGAAGTGATTAACAGAAACAACTATCTCATTCTACAGATAAGAAAAATAATCCTCAAAGAGGTTAAGTAATATAACCTCAATCTTGATAAGAGTAGGAGCCAGGCAATATCTAAATCCATAATAAACTATCAACAACCTTATGCAATAGATCAATTAGGTAAGTCATCTCTAAATGCTAATTTTTCAGATTGTATATTTTCACATTGAGAAAACGTAATTTGAGAAGCAGTTAGAGGACTTTATGTACTCTCTTGCCAATCGGGCTCCATCTTCTTGCTCTTGAAAACTGATGTGACAGCAGCTAAAGATTCAAACACAGAAACTGTCATAAAATACTAGCATTTTATCATTGGAATGTAACTTATCTAGCCCAGACCTCTGTTTAAATATAGAGCCATTATGAAAGGCCATCACATCACCAGGCAGTCTATTCCAGTGTTGGACAGCTCCTAGAAAGCTGTGACTATGTTATCATTATAATGTTTCTTATGGGGGAGAAAGGTTGTCTTCACTGTGAATAATTCTAACCTTTTCATAATTTTTGAATTTTGGGTATTGGCCTATCATAATGTCACATTGATCAATACTTGGTCAAATTGACATAACTTTCCTTTTGATAATATGATTAAAACTAAATTATGGGGCAGCTAAATTAAAAGATGGTGCAGTGGATAGAGCACCAGCTTTGAATCAGAAGGATTTAAGTTCAAATCTGGTCTCAGACACTTAATACTTACTATTAGCTGTGTGACCCTGGGCAAGTCACTTAACCTCAATTGCCTCTCAAAAATAAAAAGCAAAAAAAAAAAAAAAAAGAATTAAAAATGACTAAATTACACTGTCGTTATTTTCTTTATTTTATCAGTTTCATTTTAACTACAGATTTATTTCCATTATTAGATATATGATTTCCAGTTATCATAAGGAAAGATTTCCTGGCAATTAGAATTATCCAAAATATGGAACAGATTGCCTTAAGAAGTAGTGTTATTCTCTCCTTGAAGGTCTTCAAGCAAAGACTATATGCCAACTTGTGGGATATGTTTTAGTGAGAATTCCTTTCAAGTATGAGCTAAAGTAGGTAACCACTAAAATCCCTAATTACTTTCAAATAATTCTTTAATTCTGTGATCATTATCATAATCAAATAGCCTTATATGTGTGGATAAAACTGTCAGTGCTGGTGGCAGAACAGACCAGAAACAAAGCCAAACCCAAGCCCAAACCCAATCAAAAATTTAAGAACCAATGAACATTTATCAAGTTTACCATCAAGAGAACCCTATCCAGATGGGCAGAGACTCCTCTAAGAAAGAAAAAGACAAAACTTATGTACATTTACATTTAGGCAGGAATTGGGTATGGAGTATCTCACAAATGGAAAAGGATTATTTCTGAGACCTTGCAAGGTAGGAATAGGGAATATGGTATTCTTTGATTGAATAGGATCTATTCCAGGGTTTAGTAACAAGGAAGACTTTTTTTTCTGCTTAGTTACCTCTATCCTAATAGATAAAATTGTCCTTGACATTCCAGCATTAAGGAAGGTCACAGACGGTGTGGGAGTTGCAGTACAAACAGGGTAGGGGCAAGATAGAGGAACTGCAGGCAAAATGAAATTGCTTTAAGCTTTCTCTGCTACCCACACTTGGTTTGATAATAAGTAATGCAAGTTAGTGGTCTTATCTTTTAGTCCTTTCAATCTAAAACTGAAAATGTAGGAATAATCATTAGAACACAAATTTTCAACATTTAATGCATGTCCCAGGTGCAGGTGCAGTTGATGATTTCAACATTATAGTAGCAAAAGTAAAAGTCAATGGTTTACTAAGTCCACAAGATAAGTGGGCATGGATTAATAGTTCTTATTCAAACTTTTTAAATTAAGTAATTAAGAATTATAGGGCATGATGCTGCATTACATATGGCTATATGATCAAGTCATGGAACATTATTTTTTTTCAAAGAATTAATATGGTAATCCAGTTAATCCAAATTAAGACATTCTTGGTATGTGGGACATGGATACAAGAAATTACAAAGAAGGAATCATAAAGAAGTGATGCAAAGGGATGTCATCAGAGAAATGTATAATAAGGGGGGAAATGATAGACTTATTATTTAATAAGAGCTAAAGACAACTGATGGACAGTCAGAATGTTCCATTGGTATCCCTAAAGAGACAAAAGAACACATAAAAGGTCCTAAATATTGTGAGTGTCCTTATGGCAAAGTTATGGCCATGGATGAAAATCACATAGGTTTTAGAGAATGAGATTCAGTCTGCATCATTGAAAAGAGTGTTCAGATCAATAAGATACCATATCCATTGGAAAATTAAGTGATTAGTGAAACAGTATTTATCTATCTATCTACTTTGGGATTTTATTGTATGTGTTTTTTCTTTTCTTTTTTCATTATTTTAATAGACTTTTATTTTTCTAAATACATGCAAAAATAGTTTTCAACATTTACCTTTGCAAAACCTTGTTTTCCAATTTTTTTGCCTCCCCGACCCCTCCCACAGATGGCAAACTATCCAATATAAGTTAAACATGCACAATTGTTCTAAACATATTTCCATGTTTGTCATGCTGCATAAGGAACAAAAACAGATCAAGGGGGGGGTCACAAGAAAGAAAAAACAAGCAAACAAAAAAATAGCAACTCTAAAAAAAATGAAAATACTATGTTTTGATCCACATTCAGTCTTCATAGTTCTCTCTCTGGACATGAATGGCTCTTTCCATCACAATTCTATTGGAATTGCCTTGAATCACCTCATTGTTGAAAAAATTCAAGTCTATAATAGTTGATCATCACATAATCTTGTTGTTGCTATGTATGATGTTCTCTTGATTCTACTCACTTCACTTAGAAGTTCATGTAAGTCTTTCCAGGCTTTTCTGAAATCAGCCTGTTCAATAATATTCCATAGCATTCATATACCATAACTTATTCAGCCATTCTCCAACTGATGGGCATCCACTCAGTTTCCAATTTCTTGCCACTACAAAAAGGACTTCCACAGACATTTTTGCACATGTGAGTCCTTTTCCCTTTTTTGTGATCTCTTTGGGATATAAGCCCAGTGGAGACATTGCTGAATCAAAGGATATGCACAGTTTGATAGCCCTTTGGGCATAGAAACAGTATTTATTTAGTGCTTACTATATAATAGCCACTGCTCTAAGTGTGGAGACACAAATTGAAACAAAAAGAAAATAGTCCCTGTCCTCATAAAACTTATGTTCTGATAGGGCAAAAAGGAGCTAAAAAGCAGTGGCAGACAAAGAAAGATATCCACACGGGGCGGGAGGGGGGGGGAAGGGGGAGTCTAGAGACTCAAAAGCAGATCTGAGAGAAAAACAAATTACTTCTGGCCTTAGCCCTTCCTCAAAATTCCAGGAGGAATTCATCAATGACAAAAGCATGTCACAGGTGCAGGAAATTGTTCTTGTGTGAGAGGGCCATAGAAACTGAAGTCATGTAATAATAGTAGTAAAGTTAGGAAGGGTAGAAATAGATCCAGAAGAGAAATCACACACACACACACACACACACACACACACACATATACATATATATATATACACATATATGTATACATATGTATGTACATGTATATGTATGGTAGTATATGGCAGGATTAATTAAAACAGGGATTACTATCTGACCAGTATATCCAGGGTCGTTCTATTGCCATTTCCTCAAACTTTTTATTTTAAAGTATTTCTTCCACTGAGGCAGCTAGAGAACTGGATTTGCAAAATGTCACACTGATCAATAATTGATCAAATTGACATAACTTTCCTTTTAAACAGTTACATAACTGAATGTAGAGGTCACAAAAAAATTTGACAACAGTAAAAGGTATTAAATATGCTACCAGAATTTAATTCTTTATGTAAAAATAAACAAGCACATCCATTTCAGTATGCAGATTTGCTCTCATCTCAAATGGTTAAAAAAATTATACATATATGTATTTATATATATATATATATATACATAAACATATACATTTATATGTGTGTGTGTGTACATATATATCAAAGAACTGTTTGTATAAGTTAAGACTCATGTTCATGGGTTAAAATCTTACCTTAGACACTTACTAGTTGTATGACTCTGGGCAAGTTCCTTGGCCCTATTTGCCTCTGTTTCCTCATTTGTAAAATGACCTGAAGAAGGAAATGGCAAACTACTCCAGTGGGGTCATGGAGAGTCAGACACAACAGAAAAATGACTTAAATTTCCTCACTAAAATCCTATGACATAGAGGTGATCCAGAATTCTCTAAGGCAAGAACAATTAGGTTCTACTAAGCCAGAAGACTTTGAAAACAGTCCAGGCAACTCATTATACATCTGTCATCTGAGAACCAATCTAAGTTCAGAGGGATTCATTAGCAATAAGATAGCCACCAGGTGATTGCATCATACCAGATAATCACAGGATATCAGAATCAGTCAACATTTATTAGCACTTACTACATACCAAGTTGTGTTAAGTGATGGTATACAAATACAAGCAAAAAGCTATTGCCCTCAAAGAGCTTGCAATCTAATGAAGGAAAAATAACACATTAAAAAGAGAATTCAAAAGTTAGTGGAGAGAGAAGAGGTATGTGGCCGAGAGGGAGATGGCAAAGAGTGGCAAATGAGAGATAGCTTGTCTAGGCTCTTTCCCCAAATGGAAGTTCCAGGAAGAATTCAGTAATGGCAGACTGGAGTCCACAGGAACAGAGTCAGGAGTCAGGGATTAGGAAGGAAGCTCAAACATCTAGTTTTCTGTCCCTGATCTAAGAATTGCCTCTGCATTATTCCCAACAAATGATAACCCAGCCTCCAATTGAAAACTTCCATCAAAGAGACACCAGGACATGCTGCCACAATTCATTCCACTTTGGGACAATTTTAATCATTAGAAAGTTTTTTTCTGCCACATGTACCAATAACTCTCTGATCTGCTTTCTGGAATCAAGCAGGAGAAATTTCATCCTTCCATATGGCAGTCCTTCAATTACTAGCTAAAATGTTTCCCCTAAGGCTTCTGTTTTTCCAGCAAAACAACCCAATTGCCCTTAATGAATAACATGAGCTCTAGTTCTCTCATAATCCTGGTCACTTCTCTCAAAAAAACAAATTTTATCATCATCCTTTCTAAAATGTGGTGCTTAGAAACACACTACTCTAGATGAGATGTGACTAGGACATGGTACAATAACAGGACTATCACATCCTCCCTCATTTTGAAGTTTTTACCTTTCTTAATACATGAAATAAATTATTTTGAGTGCAATGTCATATTGTTGACTCATATTACCCTAACAGTCCACTCAAACATTTAGATTTTCTTTCGGTGGACTTCAAGTTCATAATGTCATTATGCTTGTGCTATAAGAAATGACAAGAAGGATGGTTTCAGAAAACCCTGAAAAACTTATATGAACTGATACAAAGAAAAGTGAGCAAAACCAGGAGAACATTGTGCACAGTAACAGAAATATTATACAATGATCAGCTATAAAAGACTTAACTACACTGATCAATGCAATGATCCAAGACAATTCCAAAGGAATCATGATAAAGATTTTTTGGACATGTTTTTTGGACATGTTTACTGTCCAACACCAGGGAAAGAACTCATGAACTCTGAATGCAGATTGAAGCATATTATTTTTCACTTGATGTTTTTCTTGTTCTTTGTAACATTAATAATATAGAAATATATTTTACATGGCCTCACATGTATAATGGATATCATATTGTTTGCTTTTTCAGTGGGTTGAGGAAAAGCCAAAGGGAGGGAAAGAATTTATAATTTGTTATTCTTAAAAGATAATGTTTTACTGGAAACTGAGTGGATGCCCATCAATTGGAGAATGGCTGAATAAATTGTGGTATATGAATATTATGGAATATTATTGTTCAGTAAGAAATGACCACCAGGATGATTTCAGAAAGGCCTGGAGAGACTTACATGAACTGATACTGAGTGAAATGAGCAGGGCCAGGAGATCATTACATACTTTAACAATAATACTATATGATGGTCAGTTCTGATGGACCTGGCCATCTTCAGCAATGAGATGAACCAAATCAGTTCCAATGGAGCAGTAATGAACTGAACCAGCTACACCCAGCGAAAGAACTCTGGGAGATGACTATGAACCATTACATTGAATATCCAATGCCCATATTTTTGCTCGCCTGCATTTTTGATTTCCTTCACAGGCTAATTGTACAATAT
This sequence comes from Sarcophilus harrisii, assembly GCF_902635505.1. Lineage (NCBI taxonomy): Eukaryota > Metazoa > Chordata > Mammalia > Dasyuromorphia > Dasyuridae > Sarcophilus > Sarcophilus harrisii. The sequence goes on along the minus strand of NC_045426.1, from coordinate 498,327,039 downwards.
TCAGAGCCCGATTCTTTTTGTACAGCAAAATAACAGTTTGGACATGTATACTTATTTTGTATTTAATTTATACTTTAACATATTTAACATGTATTGGTCAACCTGCCATCTAGAGGAGGAGGTAGGGGGAAGGAGGGGAAAAATTGGAACAAAAGGTTTGGCAATTGTCAATGCTGTAAAATTGCCCATGCATATAACTTGTAAATAAAAAGCTATTAAATTTTTTTAAAGTTATCATAGCAAATATTAAAATATACAATTTTGTCTAAAAAAAATAATGTTTTAAAATGAATCAAAAGTGTAATTTAAGTATAGTCATAGAGAAGTGACTGAAAAGAATGTTAGGAAACAAAGGCAGACCTCTTCATGTTATGGATGAGGAAACAAAAATCAGAGGGGACAAGCAACCTTCCCAATATCATACCAGCAAATAAAGGAACCAGTATTCAAATCCAGGTCCTTTGACTTTAAATTCTGTACTTTGGTGACTAGTTAATTCTGAAGCCATCTACTAAGCCCTGAAGGAGTTGCTATCTGTTTCATTCAAGGGGGTCATCCACCAATGAAAGCACAGGAAAACACAAAACTTCAACATTTAAAGTACTCACTTATATTAGATGATTATGTTTTGATTTCCCCATTAGAATATACACTCCTCAAGAGTAGTGTTTATCTTTTTGTTTCGATTATCTTTTTGTTTCCTTCTTTTTATATCCCCAATGTGGTGGCACTTAATAAATGTCCTATCTCTCTATTTCTAGAAAAAGCTATGATTTCTTCAGTATAGGAAGCTATCAGTGAGGAACTTTCTCTCTCATGCAAGCAGTATCTTCTCTATAATTTAAAGTCTTATACATTTGCCTACAATAAGCCTTCTTAAGCACTTTTTACACTCAATTTTTCATCCAAGAAATTGTTACATGACCCTGGATATAGGTATATAAAGTAGGTATACAAATCAAATATTTGCTGATAATAAATCAAATTTTGCAATCCCCACATTAAGTTATAAGATCCTATATGGGGTCATGAACCATAGTGTAAGAAGCTCTGGCCTAGAATACTTAAAGTTTAAGTGATTTACCCAGATTCACACATCCAGACATGTATCAGAGATAGGACACTTAATAACAGCCCTCTAGCCACTAACATGCTACCTCTACTTTCTTGTATATATACTTTAAGAATTATTATTAAAAGGATCTATCAGAAAGGGCATATTGACCCTAACAGATTTCTTGAAGGGGCAATATAGTAATGAAAAAAATAGTGTAAGGCAAGTCAGAAGATCTGGCTTCTAGTTTATTAGCCCACACTGACTCATTCTGTCACTTTGTCCAAGTCATACATCATCTCTAGGTCTTTCTTTCCTTAACTGTAAAATGAGAATATAAACTAAATGACCTCTAAGACCTTTTCTAGTCTGACAGTCTATGAATAAGACTGGAGCTTGTTATAAATCAGGCAATGATGTCTCTGGTATTATCAAAACATGGTACAATATTGATGGGATATTCCTTTATCGCTGGCAATCCTCCAATGATGCATAGACACTTCATCCTCCTTTTCAATCATCAGGCAACAAGCATTTATTTAGGCTTTCTATGCTCTAGGCACTGTGCAACCATACCATACAGTTTCTATTTTAAAAATGAGAGCTTGGAAAAGGAATTTCTGTTCCTCAGAATAGCTTTGGAATTTTGATGTAGACCAAGAGCAGAAAAATCAATTAACCTTTAAATCTCTCTTTGTTTCCTTTGTGAAATTGATAACAAAGTAAAATTATAAACACACTGAAGTTCATCCACATCTGGCTGGGGATAGTATGCATTTTCACTGTCAGCTTTTCCTCCCACCCTCTGAGCAACACTGTGTGGGAGCCGTGAAGAGGCAGCCGCACCAGGCGTGAATTGGTTCCGTCATTACGGAACCTAATCAGAGAACACACTGACACTGTGGGAGTGTTGCCATTGATTGGGAGAGCGTGTCTTAAATCGTTTTGGACACCTGAACAAATGGATAAAAAAAGAATCTTCCAAAGGATTTTTGAAAACAAAACAGACTTGATAAGCTTTCAAGTTAAAAAGAGTTTGTGAAAGAAGGAAAAAAAAATAGAGAACAAACCTTGGTAGGAACAGAAACAGGGAAATGGATTATAATGGATTAAGCTGGTATGATGTCCATGCTGAATGAAGAAATCCAAGTCAAAGCTGAAATCTCTAGTTGATGAGTCGCCCAAGAATAGGAATTTAACATGGTTTGTTCTGGCGTAGAAGATCTAAATCTACTTTGTGACAAATTATTTTCATGACTTTTCAATAAATGGAAGTTGTTCTGATACTTCTGCCTTTAACCAGTTGACATCTCCCCACTTATCTCAAATACAGGTTCTGGCCATGCTGCATGGCATTGTGGGGGCCAGGTTACTTGCATTAAAATTGGGGAACTTAAGCTTATTATTCATGTTAAGAATCTGCTGATCATTTGTTTGTCACTGCCTCTTTGTCACCTCTGAAAAATCTTAGCTAGCCTAGTGGATCACTGGGAATTTGCCAAAATTCTCTCTGAATTAGCATAAGGCTGTATGTTACAAACCCTGAGAAATCAGAACATCAGAATTGGAAGGGACCATAAAAGTCCATGATCCCATTCAATGTATGAATCCAATTGACAATATCAACACATAGTTTTGGGTCTCTTGTTGAATGATTCTGAGAAGGAAGAATAACAGAATCACAGAATTTTAGCATTTGGAAAAAGCTCAGCATCCATCTAGTCCAATCCATACCCAAAAAAACTCAATAAAATATATTCATCCAATAAAAATATAACCTGCCATCTCCTGAGGAAGCTCAGTCTACTTTTGAGCAACTATAATTTTTAGGAAATTTCCATTGACATCAAACATAAATTTGTCTCTTCCATTTTTCTTGGTCCTATTCTCCAAATAGGAACTGAACAATTCTGATGTTTCTTTCAAGTAACAGCCCTTCAAATACTTTCAGAAAACTGTTTTATCTTACCTATTCCCCAAGTTCTCTCCTTTCTAAGCTAAACATGTCCATTGCTTCAACCTGGCCTTATGACATGAGCACTGGATAATCCATGAGGCAGCCAGTTCCATTATTGAGCAACTTTAAAGGTCAGAATTTTTTCCCTATGTTAAGACAAAATCTTTGTTTTCCTTTGCTCCTAGTTCTCCCCTCTGTAGCCATGCAAAATAAGTCTTATCCCTCTCACATAACTAGATTTGTACAGTTGGGTTGGACTAATTAGTTTGCATGTCTAAAATCTAGGAATTAAAAGTAAGAAATGTCATCGACTACATCCTCCCTTCCTCCAGGCTAGATTCTTCCATGCCTGGGATATATAAAGTATAGTCTGGCCCAAAGGCACAGGATAAACTGATAGCTTTATAAAGAATCTCCTAGAAAGGAGATCTTGTCAGACAAAACTCTTCTGATTTCCTCAGAGGCTAACACAGTTCCTTAAAGTAAGCACATAATGAATATTGGTGTGGGAAAAAATTAAATTTGACAGGAGAAAAAAAGAATAAATGATGTATCAGGAGATACAAAAGAAGAAAAAAAGGAAATGGAATTTGGATTTTCTGCTTTTACAGGATTTTATATTTCCTCTTATAGTGAGATATTTGGGAGTTTGGGGGTATTTGGTGGGGAATTAGATATGTGATTTCATGGCATAGAAGGAAATGGCAATTAACAAAGTCACCAAGGACATGGAATATTGGGGAAATATTCAATTGGGCTGAAGTGTAGTTTAGGCTCAAGAGAGTACTTGCTGTAAGTTGTAAATCAGTAAGAAAACTCCTGCTACAAATGCAAATGGCCCTCCTAGTTTTCTATGTTAGTTGGTTGGTTGGGTTTTTGTCTTCTTGAGAATTACCAGCATAGAGATGATAACTTAATCCATGAAAACGAATAAGATTAGACCAACTCAAAAAATGCTGTGATTTTAGAGAGCCACCAGGAACACTGGCCTATGGTCAGTCAAAGGCAGTACTTGAACCCAGGCTTATTTGACTTCCAATTACCAATTTCCTATCTACCACCTTGTGCTGTGCCTCATATTTGATTCAATCCTTCAAGGATCTCAAATTTCATCAAATAGATATTTCTATCACTACTTCAGATCAAATTGTCAATGAATGCCTTCATTTAGTTTTCATGAATTGCTATAGTCCCCAAATTTATCACTTGACATGACTCTAACCTTCCAGTTAGAAACATCAAATACCCTACACATAAAAACAAATATGAATCCCAAAAATTATAATAAAAGGCAGTGGGATATGTGTAGTAAGAAAAAGTTGTTTTTAGTGGAAAAAGTTCTGAATTTAGAGAGAAAACACCCAGATTCTTTTTTCAGGCTCTGATTCTTTCTAAAAGCCAATACTCTTGGGAATCACTTAATCTCTGTGTACCTCAGTTTCCTCCTCTTTTTAACCAGGGATGATAATACATGTAATATTTACTTCATAGATTTCCTATAATGATCAAATGAGAAAACATATGAAGTACTTTGCAAATTGTTTCTAGAAAATGACATAGAAATTGAGGAAAGAAAGATCTGGGGAAATAACAAGAACTTTATGGAAAGCTTTGAGTTAAGCTTTTAAGGCTAGGTAAGATTTTTGACAAACAGAAATAGGAAAGGCCATTCTATAAGAAGGGAATGGCAATTAACAAAGTCACCAAGGACATGGAATGTTTGAAAAATATTCAGTTGCATTGAAGTGTAGTTAAGGCCCAGGAGAGCACTTGCTATAAGTTGTCTCTAGAAAGGTCAATGAACACCAGATTGTGGAGAGCTTTAAATGTCGGGGTAAGGAATTTGGACTTCATCCGTAAGCAGTTGGACACCACTGAAGACTTTTAAGTTGAAAATTGCCTTATAATAATTGTGCATTTTGGAAATTAATCAGGCAGCATTTTGTAGGATGAACTGGAATGGGGATGCTGCAGGCATAGATTTCTTAGTTATGATGGGAATGGAATCATGATCCTTTGCTGGATCTTCATTCAAATCATACTCACTGACCACCATGAATGCCCCAATGGCTCTCCCCTAATTCCCCTTTTTTTCTCCCTTAATGCCATTTGATCTAATATGATCTCATCAGTTTCCATGAGTTCAATTAGCATCTGTGTGCTAATGATTCTCAAATCTACTTTGAATCCAGAAAATCCAGAAATCCTCTTTCTAAATCTTCTGTTTTCTTTCTCCAATTGCCTATTAAACATCTCAAACTAGTTTTCTTAAACTTAACATGTCCAAAACTTAATTCATTATTTTTCAACCCAATCTTTCCCTTCTCTCTTATCTCATTATTGTTGAGGGTGCTATTGTCCTTCTAATCCCTCAGGTTCACAACCAAGATTTCATACTTGATTCCTCACTCTCATTCCCCATATCCAACCTGTTGCCAAGGCCTATCAATTTTCCCTTCAGAACTTCTCTTTCTATTCTCCTTTCTCCCTTCTGACACTAATACTAACACATTCCTGAACTTACTGCCATAACCTTATTTATCTTCCTGCTATAAATTTTTCCCCACTTCATTTCCACTTAGCTTTCCAAATTATCTTGCCAAAGTTCAGGTCTAACTATGTCACCTCGGTACCCAATAAACTCTATTGACTATCTCCCCCAAGATCAAAAACAAAATCCTCTGTTTAGTGATCAAACTCCTTCATAATCTACCTCCCTCTCTCACAACTTTCCAATATTCTGACACCTTATTTTCTTTCACATACTCTATAATCCAGAAAGAGTATTTTCTCCCCTGTCCCTCAAAGAAGATACTACATTTCTCAAAACTAATGTCTCAATTGTCACTGACTATCTCCCTCTTCATCTCTGCTTCTTGACTTCCCAGACTTCCTTCAAATCCTAAATAAATTCACCCTCAACAGGAAATTTTTCCATTTCCTCCAAAATTATATTGCCTTCAATCTTTAGATTATTTCTAAGGTATTATATTACATATGTTTTTATATGTATGAATGTATATAATGTGTATATATATACACATTGTATGTATATAAAAATAGGTATAGATATGTTTATATGTATTAAAAATAGGTATAGATGTATACACCCACATTATCTTGTTTAAATACAAGATTAATTAAATTGACATTAATTAAACGCCTCGTCCATTAGATTGTAAGTTCCTTGACATAGGGACTATATATTGCCTCTTTTTGTATCCCCAGCACTTAGCATGGTGCCTCGCCCATCACAGAGCCTAATAAATGTTTATTGAGTAGAATTGAATAAATGTTTATTGACTAACTGACATAGTAAGAATCAACAGGACTAGGTAACAGATTAGTTTTAAAGAGTGAAAGAAAAGGAAGAAGCAAGGATAACTCCAAAGTATAGAGGCTAGCAGCCTCATGGTAGCATTAAATGCAATTAGAAAACCAAAAGCAGAGGCAATTTTAAAACAAAGGTGATAGATTCTGACTGGAAAACTTTGAATCAGAGATGTCAGTGAGACATCTGGATAGAGATGTTAAGGAAGCAACTGAAAACACATGTTTGGTAATCAAGAGAAAGACTGGAAAAATTAATCTGCAAAATGACAACATATGGATTGAAGATTGTGGGATGGATGAAATTTCCAAGGAAGAGAATACAGAAAGAAAAGAGAAAAGGGTCTGCTACAGAATCTTGCAAGGTACTTACCCTCAGCCTTAGAACTAAGTTTTTTCCAGACTCTATTATACCTATATATAATCCAGCCATTTTGCTACTTCAGAGAATGTTTTTACTCAAATTCATGATTGTTTTGCTCTTCAATCATCCTATTTCATTTCAAAAAGCCCTACAAACTCTTGCTTTATATCCATAATGTACTGCCTCTCTTTTTGCCATAATCTAGGCCAATTTAACTTCAAAAGTCCTTCATTGTGGCACAGAGACAAAAATGTTATTTTACTTGTTCCTCCTCAAATTCCATCTAGTGAATGAATATGTATCAGGTGTTCCATAAAAAGGATTCTATTTCAGGTATATATATTGGGCAAACAACTGATAAGATTCTATTCAACTCTGAAATTCTATGATTCTGTGATTTTCATAGAAAATTGCTGTCTCTCCTGCCGTAGAACATTATGATAGAAGACTTGGAAAGTCAGTGCAATGTTTTAGCAACTCATATGGTCAGGAAACTTCTCTCTGTGTGTAACCTCAATCACTTAATCAAGAACAGTCTTTTTCCCAAGGATGCTGAAATGCAGGGCATGACCTATTTTTTTCCCCAAAATGCGTCACATAAAGCAATTAGTAATTAGTTCAAGACTTGATATACATATTAGAGTCCTCCCTTTTGACATAGTGTTTTGTGATCAAAAATTTCTTAAAGAATAAGTATAACTGAACTTTACAAATCCTAAAGTACTGTTAAGAGAAAACAAGAATATGGGTATGAACAGCTTCTCTCTTTTTTAAGGATTTCTTTCATTCTTGTTCTACACAAAAAAGAAGACTCATCTTTCTTCCATTTACTATAAATTATAGTAGAGACAATTTATCAATAATCAAACTAAATACTGATAATACAAAAACTAAAAAAGAAAGGGAACATGATCTTTAAACATGCCAAGAGCAAATTTAAAATGACAAATATACTTTCTTAAATAAGGATAAACAAACAAAAGATTAAAAAAAAAAAACACATTTTGATAGTCTTGTCAAACCTTAATCAAAAAGTAAATTGGAAATAGGAATAAGAACCACACAAATTGAGATGTTTGCTTTTGGGTATAATTAACAAAAAAGGAAGATTAACTGAATGTTTTGTTAGAATATATTATAGTAGCCGCCTCTATTCTTGCCTGGACGATAATCATTTCTCAATATTATCATTACAATATATATTTTGAAACCCTGCATTGACATTATGCAATCTAACTATCCCCTATATTTTAGTGTGTTTTTTACAAAAATTAAATAACAATATTATTATCATTATCTTGTTTTCATCATTTAAATAGAAACAATCTTAGGTGTTCTACCAACTCTTGCACAAATGAGTAAAATAACTGGGTTTGAATTCCAACTCTGACACTTACTAATTAAGTACCCTTGCACAAGCCACTTCAACTCTCTCAGACTCACTTGTCTCATCTGTAAAATGGAGGTAATAATATATTACCTATCTTACATGATTATTGTGAGAAAAAAACTTCTACTGTTCGGTTCTGCACACATATATAGGATATACTGTGACATTTAACATGTATAGGACTGCTTGCCATCTGGGGGAGGGGGTGGAGGGAGGGAGGGGAAAAGTTGGAACAAAAGTGAGTGCAAGGGATAATGTTGTAAAAAATTACCCAGGCATGGGTTCTGTCAATAAAAAGTTATAATTAGAAAAAAGAAAGAAAGAAAGAAAATATCTTCTAAACCTTTGAACAATAAAAATGACTGCTGCTATTAATTCATCAAAAAACATTTATTAGATTCCCACTATATGCCAGGAACTGTGCAAAGTTCTGATACAAAGAATGGCAAAAAAAAAATAGACCCTGCTGTCAAGGATCTCATTATTACTGTCACAACTAGGATTTGAATCCAAGTCCCCCACGTCCAAATCCAAATTCTTTCCTTATCTCAGATAGCAAGATACTTAGTATTGTGAGATATTTTTGATTTTGATTACTTGTGGCTAAAAGATGGAGGTAAAGATCAGTAGAAATTAGTGAAAAGTCTAAACGAGGGGTATGTTTGTATAAAAAATTTATAATGCTTTATTTTTAATACCAAGGATACAATAACCATCTACAAGATGTTACTGAAGTGTTAAGAGGAGCTGCTCTTTAAAAATAGTGAACAAGCTATTAATGAACTCCCTAAGAAAAAATCTCCAGAGCCAGATGGATTTTTCAAGTGAATTCTATCAAACATTTAAAGAACATTTAATTTTAAAATAGTGGGGAAAAGAGACTGGATCTGTAATTTCATTGGTATGAGAAAGTCAGTTGAGGAAACTCTCTACACATGCAAGTTAGCATCTTCTCTGAAACTTAAAGTCTTAAAAGTTCACTTGAAAACAGAGCAATTAAGGCAACTAGGTGGTATAGGGGATAGAGCACTGATCCTGGAATCAAGAGTACCTAAGTTCAAATCCAGCCTCAAACACTTATTAGTTGTGTGTGAAACAGGTCAAGTCACTTAACCCCCTTACCTCCAAAAACAAAACAAAATAAATAAACAAACTAAAAATGAAAACAAAGGAGTTAAGTGATTTCGGTCAGAAGAGACAAAACTTGAACTCAGCTCCTCCTGCCTTCCAGGCAGCCTCTCTAGCCTCTATGACACAATGCCTTGAGTCCCTAACAACTTAGTCAATTAAATTCCACAATTTTTAATGAGCACTGTCTATATGCAAAACACTGTTAAGCTTTCAGAGTGATAAAAGGTAAGTATGAAAAAATGTTTCCTAGCCACTGGGATCTTTTAACCTTCATTGGGGAAAAGGCATATGTGAACCACTTAAGTCATAAAAACGGGAATACAACTCTACAGAATAATTGCATAATAAAATGAGTCATAGAGATGATGAATGCTGTGGAAATCCAGAGAATAGAGAAATCAGTGTGAGAGCCAGAGTAATTCAAAAAGGTTTACTGGAAACAATGGGACTGGATTCGAATACTGGTGGTTGTTACTTGTCCTTCATTCTGGAAGAGGACCATGACATCAAGGAGGTGATGCCATGACTTGCAAGTGAATTGGATTTAGGTGAGGGAGGGCCGTGCAAAGTTACCAGCCTCACCTTCTCCTCCAGAGCCACCTGGGTCCAGTTGCCAGATATTAATCAAGATGACTAGAAATGGCCTTGAGTGCTGTGAGAGACCTTAACAGGTCTCAGTTTGATTGATAAAGCATCTAGTCAATGATTAAGACTAAGTAAGAAATGAGATAAAAAGTGGTTGCTTAGAAAGGAAAGGAGAGAGGAAAAGGGAGAGAAGGAAGGAAGGAAGGAAGGAAGGAAGGAAGGAAGGAAGGAAGGAAGGAAGGAAGGAAGGAAGGAAGGAAGGAAGGAAGGAAGGAAGGAAGGAAGAAAGGAAAGGAGGGAGGGAAAAAAACATCTGAAACTGGGAGATTTCAGATTTTCTGGCCAGAAGAAAAACAATTGCTACTTTCACTATGGACTATCAGGGCCCAAACAATGACCAAGTGAGGCTTGGTTTGGGATTTATTATTGACCAATCAATGAGAGCCAGAGTATTTTGGGTTTAAGGCAGCTAGATGATTCAGTGGGAGTACTGGGCCTGGAATCCAGAAGATGTGAGTTCAAATTCAGCTTCAGAATATTGGTAGCAATTTTATTGAAGTGAGGGGGACATTTCAGATTGAGTAAATAATACAAAAAAATCCACAAATGCGTATGCATTTATGAAAGAGGACTCCTACTGTGAAATAATGGAAAATTGTGTTTGATAGGATAAAGCCAAATTGTTGAAGGCTTTGAAATCTAATTTAAGGAGATTTTGCATTTTAATGGATGACAATTAGTAAGCTGGTGGAGGAGGCTGGCATGATTCACTCATTTATTCATTCAATAATATTCGATAAAAAACTACAATGTCCAAAGAGTTACTAAGTTAAGGACAGTGAAAGATGCAAAGATGTATCAGATATAGTTTTTTTCCTTCAAGGAGTTTATGAAAAGAAGCAAGGTTTTAGAAAGAGCAGTCTATCAGTAGTATTCAAAAAGAGTTGTAGTGAAGACATAATTGGAGTCAGGAAAATTAAGAGACTATTGGGATAATCCAGGCATGAAATGATAAAAGCCTACACTAAGATGGAGGCAGAATTAGGTAATAGAAAGGAAGGAAAAATAAAAGTATTTCTTGAAACTATTTAAGATGTTTTTTCCCTTAAGAAACTAAACACTCTCCCTGAAATCTTAATATTGCTCAATTTATTCATGTCATTACTAAATCATTTTAAAGGATTCATATATTTTTCATAGACATTACAAATAACCCACTACACTAAAGTGGAGTTTAAGTTACTAAGAGTTTTCTTAGTTCAAAACAACAGGTACCTTAAATCCCACAATGATAAAAGATTTATCTAAAATCACTGTAAAAAAAACAAAATATTTAAAGACTTTGGACAAGTAGAAGATTGAGGGGGACAGGCAACATAGTTCTTTTTTTAAGTGACAATGGAAATTATATATCATTGAGAATAACATTTACAGCCTGAAAAAATACTGAGAATGAGGCAGAATGATTACAAATACATTTTCTAACTTAAAACAAAGTAAGAAGTAAATAAGCAATTTGTTTTTCAATTGTGTCCAGTTTTTTTTCATGACCCCATTGGCAAAGATGCTTGAGGGGTTTGCCATTCCTTCTCCAGTTCATTTTATAGATGAGGAAACTGAGTCAAAGTGACTTGCACAGGATCACACAGTTAAATAGGTTTCTGAGACCAGATTTGAACTCAGGAAGATGACGCTTCCTTATTTCAGGCCTGGCACTAGATTCACTATGACCCTAGCCTACATGATTTTATAATAAATAAGACCTATCTGATTTCCTCATGTGGAAAGTAAAAAGAGAAAATGGGTCCAAATCCAGCTCTGCCACTTATTACCTATGTGACTTTGGACAAGCCACTTCACTATTCTAATCTGTAAAATAAAGACATATTGGATAATCTTGGCAGTCCCTTCCAATTCTAAATCTATGATTCTGTTAATATTCCTATTATAGGTCTGGATAAATCAATAGGAAACAAGTCAGTTGGCTTTGTACTTCAAGATACACAGATTAATTTCAACTACCCTCGCTCCTCCTCCTATCATCTAATCACAGATTGACCTATTTATTACTAGGTGGCTTGGGAGAGACCTTGAACTAACACATATATAAACGTTTCTAAATTCTTAATATACTGGGTCTTGAAAATAAGTTTTCATAAAAACCTATGGAAAATCATTTTACCGTGGGATCTCTTTGAAATGATCATTTGATGGGCATCTGGGCAACATTACATATTTCCCCCTTTATCATACTCAATGTCACAGGAAAGAAAAATATGAGATCTCTAAAGAGCATGGCTAGTTCTGAATTGGTATAGGAAGCCTTTTACTTCTAGGTCGTTGAGATTCAGCACAGCCCAACAATGGCTAGTGTCCCTAGGCACAGAAAATAAAACTGGGTTGGTAGGAAAAAGTAAGCCCAGATTTTAACCTGGAGGTCAGCTTTCTGAATCTAGAGTGAATCACACTAACAGAGTAAGTTAAGAAAACTTGTATTCCTACTTTCAGAGCTACCCTTTCCTCAGAGATAGAGAATTCCAAATGGTTACTCTGAGCTGTGTAAAAAATGCAAAACAATAATAAGGCAAATAAGTCAAAAAATAATAAGACAAAATAATGTTCATTTTAAAACCAATTTATGTCATTCTGAATGTAGCCCACCCATGAATACAGATCACTCCCTAAAATGAGATTTCATTAAAAAGAATGTATGTCCCCTTTGATCCAGCAGTGTTACTACTGGGATTATATCCCAAAGAGATTATAAAGAAGGGAAAGGGACCTGTATGTGCACGAATGTTTGTGGCAGCCCTTTTGTAGTGGCTAGAAACTGGAAACTGAATGGATGTCCATCAGTTGGAGAATGGCTGAATAAATTGTGGTATATGAAAATTATGGAATATTACTGTTCTGTAAGAAATGACCAACAGGATGATTTCAGAAAGGCCTGGAGAGACTTACACGAACTGATGCTGAGTGAAATGAGCAGGACCAGGAGATCATTTATACTTCAACAACAATACTAGATGATGACTAGTCCTGATGGATCAGGCCATCCTCAGCAACAAGATCAACCAAATCATTTCTAATGGAGCAGTAATGAACTGAACTAACTATACCCAGAAAAGAACTCTGGGAGATGACTAAAACCATTACATTGAATTCCCAGTCCCTATATTTATGCACACCTGCATCTTTGATTTCCTTCACAAGCTAATTGTACAATAATTCAGAGTCTGATTCTTTTTGTACAGCAAAATAATGTTTTGGTCATGTATACTTATTGTGTATCTAAGTTATATTTAATATATTTAACATCTACTGGTCATCCTGCCATGTAGGGGAGGGGTGGGGGGGAAGAGGTGAAAAATTGGAACAAGAGGTTTGGCAATTGTTAATGCTGTAAAGTTACCATGTATATATCCTGTAAATTAAAGGCTATTAAATTAAAAAAAAAAAAAAAAAAAAAAAAAAGAATGTATGTCAAGAAACAAAGACAGAGAGACAGGAAGAGAAATGCAACCTACCAATAACTAGAAGATGAGCCCAGCACGAAGGAAGGAAGGAAGGAAGGAAGGAAGGAAGGAAGGAAGGAAGGAAGGAAGGAAGGAAGGAAGGAAGGAAGAAAAAAAAGAAAGAAAGAAAGAAAGAAAGAAAGAAAGAAAGAAAGAAAGAAAGAAAGAAAGAAAGAAAGAAAGAATGATGTAGGGAGGAAGAGAGGGAGGAAGAAAGGAAAAAAAGAAAGAAAGAACAAGGAAGGGAGGAAGAAAGGGAGGAAGGAAGGAAGGAAAGAAGGAAGGAAGGAAGGAAAGAAACTGTCATAGTATTATTGTGAAAATAATTTTGACCTTATGGACTTGCTGAAAGAGTCTCAAGGACTTGCAGGGATTCATACATTAAGAATCATTAGACTATGACGTTGTTGCTGTGGTACTGACCGAGGTGATTTGCCTGGGAGCTTAAAGCCATGTTGTTTCACCCTAATTCACAGCAGAACAGATCCTCCAATAACCTGTTGTCATTCATTCACCCCACATGCCTTGCCAGATTTTTGTCACAGCTTCCCTCAGCTCTATGATAGAGGGAAGAGGTAGATTAAGTTGAAAGTGGGAGGAGAAAGAGCAAAAGGAACCTTTGGAGAGGGAGTTATTATTGGCTTCACAAATGTTGGGTGTGATGAGACTTTTCAGCACAGTTCTAATCCCCCAGGAAGTACCCAGGAGTAAAGACAGCTCAGCTGGTTAGTAAAGGCTCATTTTTGTTGGTACATTGCGTCTGTGCTTCCCTCTTTCTGCCAAAGCCGGGTGTGACTGCCTCCCACAGCTCCAGCTGCATCCCTGACAGTATGGCTGCTGTGTTGTTCAATAGTCCCTCAACTGCCTCCCTTCATTGCCCCTTGCAGCAGTGTCCCAAAGTCCTCCCACCTCTATTTCAACTGTTAAAGCTATCCTCCCTTAAGATCCAAGAGTCTGTCTAGATTCTCTGACTCTCTGGCTCAAAAATCCCCAATCACTGCTTATTCCCTTACCCCTCTGCTGGCACAGAAGATACCTTTATCTGTCCTCTAATGAGAACATCTTTTTATACCTTTTCTTCTTCACTGAAATAATCTCACTCTTTAATAAATTGCAGTCCTTACCAATTATAATTTGCAATTCTCACCAAGTAACTACTCCAGCTATACAACAAGCCTCCCAAAAGTTACAGCCACACTTATTCCAAATGACAAGCTATATAAATAATTCTTCCCTGACTTATTCAGCAGATTATAGATTTAGAGTTGTACAAGACCTTAATGGTGCTCTAGCTCAGCTTCTTAATTTTATAGCTGAGGAAGCTAAGGGCTGGGAATGTAAAATGAGATTGATCAGTCTACAAACATTTATTAAGCACCTTCTATGTGACAGTAACTATATTAGATGCTGGAGTTACAAAGGCAGAAATAAAATAGCCTCTGCAGGATCAAATGAGATGTAAGGAATTGATCAAAGAAGTACTTCAGTCAGCCTTTTCTGGGACCTTTGAAAGTACTTTGTCTTGCAGCATGTAGATGGACACTTTCCACCATATTAAAAATAGTTCCTGATTGTCTCAGTGACTGTGACTTCCCAAGATGAATCTGCTGGCTTAGACTCTTGAGAGGACAGATTCTTATCTTAAAATAAGAGTTTCCTCCTAATATTTCTAATTCCTAATTTCTAAGTCCTAATATTTCCTAATTCCTAATCCTAAATAATTTCTTAATATCCCTAAGAATTTCTCTCCTTACCCTCTTAAGCTGTAATCTATGACTCAAGGTCCCCCACCTTGTGTTCATAGACATAGTATAACCTGGGTGTTTTTGTACTCTGTCCCCCATATCTAAAATGCTCCATCTCCCCATTTCTGTCTTCTGTGACCTTTTTTGCAAAAACTTAGCTCAAATCCCACCTTTTGTAAGAGTCCTTTCTCCTTATTACTTCAACCCCAGCTGTTAATGCTTTTACCTCTCAACTTTCTTCTATTCTTTATCTTCTGTATGGACCTAGTTATTTACAAGTTAACTCTCCTACTAGAACCTTAGTTCCTTAAGTACAGAGAATGCTTTTGCCTTTCTTTATATCTCCAAAGCTTAATACAATGACTAGTATACACTGAGGATTTAATAAATGCTTGTTGACTGACTGACAGTACAAACCCCTTTCCATGTTTGACTGTTACATATATGTACTCAATGAACTACACTTTGCCTGTAAGGATAAGAAAGGGATGAAAGGAGTGTGAAATCTGCTTTAAATCTGGGGGTTTGACTAGATTATTTCTCGGGCTTAGTTGAAAAATTGGGGTACATATATCCTCCCTCTCATTAAACTAGAGGAGTCAACATGGTCTTCTAATAGCTTAACAGTGATGCAGAAATGCATGGTTGCTAGGGAGCATTATCCAGGCATCTGCTGGAAAAATAGTTCCGGTAAGTTGGAAGGGGGCGGTGGGTAGGCAGAAGTGAACAAATTAATTTGGGATAGGTGACTGGACAAAAAAAAAATTATGTTTGAGCTTAGGTTCCCAAGGCAAAAAAAAAAAAAAAAAAAAATTAGTTCCTGCTGTCACTTGAACTCTGAAATATAGAGCTCTTAAAATGTGGTTGTCAGTTCTGCTTCACAGGAAAAAGTCTGGTTGTATCCCTCCCTATCTGCGATGAACATATTAGAAAGATATGAGGCTTTTTTTGTTACTTGCTTGTTACTCTGTTGATTAGTCTTTGCCAACTCCTGGTGACCCCAATTGATATTTCTTAACAAAGATACTGGAGTGATTCTCTAATTCATTTTACAGATGAGGAAACTGAGGCAAATATGCTTAAGTGACTTGCTCAGCCATCACATAGCTATTAAATGTCTAAGGCTGAATTAGAATCAGATACTACAGAGCCATCACTCTATTCCCTGCTCCAAGAAAAATTATGTGCAAATGTTAATTTTTTAGAGTTTCCAGTAGAATTCATGCCCTTAGGGGGAGGACTGTTTGGGGTTTTTGTCTTTGTATCTTCAGCACCTAACCTTAAACCTTAGCACATACTAAATACTTTTAAAATGCTTATTAAGTTAAATTGAACTTCCAGCAATGTATGGGAATACATACCAACCAACAAACTTGCAGTGCAAAACATGTAGAGTAATGAATAATAATATATGTATTCACATACATCTGCTAATAAACACATATTTCCATAAGAGAATTTTAATTCTGGAGGTAGGTTTAAGATCAAAGATAAGATTCTAAGCTAAAAGGAATAGAGATAACCTCATTCGAACTTATTAATTAATAGATGAGGAAACTAAAGCCCAAAATTGTAACATTCCAGGGGTCACATAGTGAATTTGTGGAAAATCAAGTACTAGAAGCCAATCTAGTACTCCTTCATTTACACTCACCTTGCTATTTCTTTCCAGACTTCCTGCACCCTACACCCCACATGCACCCTTTGATCCAGTAACATTGGCCACCTGGCTATTCCCGAAACAAGACAATCTCTTGGTTCTGGACATCCTAACTAGCTATGCCAAATGCTTTGCATTATGTCCCCCTTCACCACTATCCCCTGGCTTCCTAGTCTTCCTTCAAGTCCCCGTTAAAATCCTACCTTCTGTAAGAACCTTTCCACAATCACTCCTAATTCTAGTGCCTTCCTTCTAGGATCAGTTCCTTTTTGTCCTATGTATAACTTATCTGTACTTATTTCTTTGTTCATTGTCTTCCCCATTAGAGTATGAGCTCCTTAAGGGAAAGGGCTGTTTCTTTGTTTCCAGAGCTTATTAAATGCTTTTTATCTGAAGGTTTGACTTTCAAGGTCCCATGCTGACAAGCTCTCAAAAATGATCTACAAATAACAAATACATTTTGATAAATGAAAAATTTTGATCATGAAACAGTTAAGATAGCTATTACCTCTCTGAAGGTTACCAGGCAAAATCCTCTAGTCCCTGAAGCTTCATAGTAGGTTGATGTCTCAGCCCAGCTGTTCTAGAAGGTGAAAAAAGATCAGTTTATTCAGTGGTGTTAACACTTCTGGGAAAACCACCCAAACTGACATAAGAATGAAATGTGTCAAAAATTTTAATAATTCACAAAAAAAGATTTTTTTCTATTATATTTGATGAAAATATATTAATCAATCAATAAACATTTATTAGGACATCTACCATATATCATTTTGATAGGCACTGAGATTACCAAAACAAAAATAAAACAATCCCAGCTTTTAAGAGTTTATATCCCATCATGGGAAACAATATGAATTTAACTAAATGTAGTTTTTAAAAGTTCTTTGTGTCCTTGTCCCACTCCCCTTTCACTAGTATGTCAGGTCCCCAAAGGATACTCTCAGGGTTCTAGGGATAGCCTTGAAAGTAGGATGGCTTTCTAATGCTATCAGGTGAAACCTATTATATGTTTTTCCCAATATAAATTACCAGTAATTAGTGCCCCCATATCACTTTACCAATTAATACCAATTAGTTTTTATTGTTATTATTATATATCTGAGATAATCTTAAATAGTATCTGAGAAGATACAGTAAGAAGAACAAGCATTTACCTCCAATGTGCAGGTACACGTTCTCTACTATACTGGGTCCTTGTGGATACTGGGCTCAAACTCAAAGCAGTTATTATACAGCATTGGTCCCCAGCAAGTTCACTTCTAAATTCAGCAAAACTAATAATTGACTGGTTAGGGATTTTGTGAATAAAGTTGCATCTCATTGTGCTCAACTCTAACATAGTCTCCCATCCCTAAACCTATTGTGCTTTTCTCTTTTCACCTTTCAGGGTTCACAAGGTTATAACCTAGCTTGTTCCACCTTCCGTGCTCTGCCTAAGGGAAAACAAAAGTGAATAGTGTCAGAAGCAACAGCAGAAATATGTATTGCTTCCCACCTACCTAGGTGAGAAAAGTAAGCCACTGGTGCTAATTCCTCCTTACAATAGTCCTTATCTCCTCATATGAATAAAGTGAGTCAGAAAAAATATCATTGCCAAGGAAAACCCAAATGGGATTACAGAAAGTTGGACACAGCTAAAAAATTGATTGAACACACATATAGCTAAGTAGCAGCTAGAGAAGGGATATATTTGTGGCTCAGAGAACATCCAATAAGCTATTGCAATAGACTAGGCATGAGGTGATAGAAATCTGTACCAGGATGATGGCAGTATCAAAGGAAAGGGGAGAGAGAATGTGAAGTTAAAAATGACAGAGCCTATAGAATGATGGAAATGATAACCGATTAGATATGGAGTCAAGGATGGCTATCAGGTTTCAATCCAAAGAGACTGGAAGATTGGTGGACCCTTCCACATTAACAAGAAAGTTGGGGAGAAAGAAGGGTTTGAGGAAAAAAATAACAAAGTCAGTTTTGAATATGTTACA
This sequence comes from Sarcophilus harrisii, assembly GCF_902635505.1. NCBI lineage: Eukaryota > Metazoa > Chordata > Mammalia > Dasyuromorphia > Dasyuridae > Sarcophilus > Sarcophilus harrisii. Next base: position 498,308,317 of record NC_045426.1, on the reverse strand, counting down.
TTTAAGATATCTAGGGGATATTCAGTTCAATATGTCCAATAGACAGTTGGGAACGCGCAACTTGAAAGTTAGGAGAGAGGTTAAGGCTAGAGATCTGAGAATCGTCAGCATAGAGATGATCGTTGAATACATAGGAGTTGATAAGATTACCAAGTGAAATACAGAGGAACAAGAGCGAGTCCAAGTCAGAGAAATTAGAGTGAAACAAGCAGAAACAGAAGAATAAATCATAAATAACAATATTGTAAAGACAAACAACTTTAAAAAAAAACACAGTCTGTGATCAATGCAGTAACACACCATGATTCCAGAAGATGATTGATGATTTATGTTATTCATTTCCTAACAAAAAGATTCAATATGTAGAATGATACACATTTTTGTACACACACAATATAGTATGTATTTTGTTTGACTGTGTGTATTTGTTAATAGAGTGCTGTTTATTATTTATTTCAAATTAATGGAGGAACAGAAAAAAAATGATAGCTAGTTGAAAAATAAAATAAAATTTAAAAAAAGAATGGCTCCAAGATTTAAATCCTAAATAGCAGCTACCAATATCCTTCAGAGTATTCAAAAAACAGGAGGATTGTTCTAACTTGGTCTTTTATACCCAGAATGACTAAATGAAGTCAGCCATATATAAACACAAGCTACTAATTTAATGAGGTTACCTAACCTCTCTAGATCTTAATATCTTCATCTGCCAAATGAGAGGACTGAACTAGATCTAAGCTCTTCTAGGTATTTATGAAGAGGAATAGTTGTTTATTTCCCTGAAATTATGTGTTCTTAAAGCAGTCATTGGTACTAACTGGAATAGCATGATATGAATGATACAGCATTAAGCCTTAGGGACAGGCCTGTTGCAGGTCTCATATGTCAAGACAGTCTCCAAGAAATCTTCAGGGTCTGAAGAGAAAGCACAAATAGGACACAGCTCTCCAGGATGGCCAACAGAGAGGTCTTCATCAAGCATTGCTCCATCAGCTGCCAGAGGAGTTTTGCCTACTTTTATCCTAGTTTATCAAGCCTCCTTGCTCAGCCAGCCCAGATCCCTCTGAGTTCTTACCCAGTACCTCTGAATAGGAACTTGCAAGCTAATGTTAGCATGCTGTCATTAGACTCCAGAAGACACAACCCTGGGAGCTTAGAACCTGGACCCATCTCTTTACATTGCTACTCTCATCCTCACAGAGTTAGGCGAAATTCCTCATACTTGGAAAACTTGAGATCACCAAGGATTTCAGTAGAGGGCTAACAGGAAAGGTGGTAAATGTATTAGCCAATACAACAATAAAGTTCTATAAGCAAAGGGAAGGAAGAACCTCAATATGGACATTAAAATTGCAAGAGGACTTCATACTCATCAAATTAAACCTCCTCATTTTACTGATAACAAAATCAAGGTCAAGAGAGGTTAAGTTACTTTAACCAAAATCACACAGATAATTAACATTTGAGGAAGGCCTTGAACCCTTCTGATTCCAGAGCCAGAGATTTTTTTCACTATTTAGTGACATCTCCCCATTTGGGCTGTGCCCTCATTGCTGTCAGGAATCCCAGAAAATTATGAAATGGTGGTATTACATCTTCAACAGGCTTTGAGATGGATTCAGTAAGGTTTCAAAGTCTACTAGCTGAGGACCCCAATATTAGATGGTCTCTAGCATTTCTCCAAACTCTAGAATTCTATGATTCTTTGATTTTTTTCATTCAAATAGTCTAAGGTCATAAAAATACTTTTTCCCTCTTAAGTATCTTAAATATTCCTCCTTTTACTCAGATATGTCTATTAATTTTCATGGCATATTAAGAGATACTTCAATTGGACCTAGTCCAATTTCGAATCTCACAAAATCTAAATTAATATGGTTTTATACATCAAAAGTCTTAGTATTTGAGTATTCCATCTAGTTTTCAGGTAATTTTCCCACAATATTCAGATCATTCTCTGGTAGTTAACTAAGGCATATTAACTTTCAGGCACCCAGAACAGTGCTACACAATCAATGTTCAATAAACATTTGCTAAATGTGATATTAATGGAAGATCAGAGTTTAAAGCCTGCCTCTGATTCCTGTCACCTGTATAACTTCAGGCAGTTCCTTTAACTTCCCCAGGACTCAGTATTCTCATCTATAAAGTGAGGAGGTTGAAATAGATGTTTTTTGAAGTCTCAGAACTATAAATTTGTGACTTCTGCTATTATTAAACACACAGTGAGCAGAATATTGTTCAATTCTCATTTTTGAGGGTCTTCTTTATACAAGGCACCATTTTAGGTGCTAGAAATATGAAAAAAATTAAATGATTCCTCCTTCAAATAACTTTAAAAATTCTGCAAAAATACAGCTTATATGCATATAAATAACTATATATATAAATATGCTTATAAATGATTACAATATAGGATTTAGTTCCACACTGTAAAATGAGGGAATTAAATGAAATAATAAAATCCAAACCTTTTTTTATCTGATCTGTCTTTTCAGACTCCAACTTCTAATTCAGACTAGCAACTGTTCCACAACTCAAGTTCCTAATTCACTTAAGTGACTACTTATATGGAGTCACACAGCTAGTGTAGATTTTCAAACCAGTTTTTCCTGACTGATAAGCCAGTTCTCTATCCACTATGCAATTTTGCCTTTCAAACATAAAATATAGTCTAAACCTGGGTTACATACATTTGGAATAGGCTTATGAGGCATTTCTTCAAATTTCTATTTCACCTCCACAAATTGAGAGCCACCATGTGGTCATTCTTGTAATTGTATGACAGGTTCCTATGCATTATCTCAAAGTATTACCATGGTTTACTATAATTTATTTTTATCATTTATAACTTTATTATTAAATTTATGTTTATGTACCATGCCCCTTAAAATGAAGAAAATGTTAAAATGATTCTGGTCTTCTCTTTCTACGTAATGTGATATCATTTGCTTTTATTTTATTTTTTTTGTTTGTTTTTCTTATTTTCTTATATTGAAGTTCAATTACATAAACATTAAATGAGTATTAAAGGGTATTAATTTGTCTCATTTGTCCTGTTCATGGAATTCATGGTAATTACAACCTTTATTGAAGAAAACTCATTCGATGAAATTTTATTCATTCATTTATTATTTCTTTTCATCAGAAAAGTGATTATTCCATATACCAAATAAATATGAGCTAATTTTAGGGAGAAAAAAAAGACCAAAACAGAGAAAGACAGAGGCAGGAGAAGTGGACCTGGGAGAGACAGAAAAAGACATGGAGAAAAATACAGTACTATAGAGAGAAAAAGAGAGCAAGAGAAAAGAAAAAGAATAGAGAAATACAAAAGGAGATGGGGAAAGAGACAGAGACATAGAATAAGAAGAGAGACAGAAAGACAGATAGAGAAAGCAGAAAGAGAACGGGAGGACTGATCATTAGAGGATTGGGAAATATATAAAAGATGGCACTGTAGTTGAGCCTTGAAAGAAAGTAAGGGTTCTGGTCAATTAAATGGTACAGTGGATAGAGTCTTGGCCTGGAGCTAAAAAGACATCTTTCTGAGTTCAAATCTGGCCTCAGATACTTACTGGCTATCTGACTGGTCAAGTTACTTAACTTGTTTGCCTCAGTTCCTCATCTGTAAAATATTCCAGAGAAGGAAATGGTGAACTAGTCTAGTAACTTTGCCATGAAAAACCAAACCACAGAGAATCAAACATAGCTGAAAAATGATTGAACAATAGCAGGTTCTACAAATGAGCAAAAGTCTGTTCTAGGTATAGGAGGTATCGGAGGCAGGAAATTAAATGTTCTATAGGAAAATAGCAAATAGACCTAAAATGAAAGAATGTTAGAACTCACATGAGAGGAAGGAGCATGAAATGTCTGAAAGATAGGAAGGAACCAAATTGTGAAAGGCTTAAATTGTCAAAGAAAAGAGTTGTGGTTTTTTTTTCTAGAGACAATGGGAATTACTGAAGATTATTGAGGAAAGGAATAGCACCTATGCTTTAAGATTCTTTTAATATCTATGCAGAAGATGGGATTGAGATGGAAGAAACTATAAGCAGAAAAATCAATTATGAGGGTTTTTGTAATAATCTAGGCAATAGATGAGAGTCCAAACTAAAGTAGTGAATCCATGAGTGAAGAGAAAAGCATAATTGTGACTGTAGAAAACCATAAGTACTGTTGGAAAAGTTGAAAAAAATAAGGTTTCTGCTTAGCTTATTGCTAAATATCCTTAAATTCTAAAAATCTGAAATAGGAATGTGCCTATTTATTGTACCTGACTTGTCAAGTGCTGTAGAAAGATTAGTGTGTTTTCACTTCAGTTTGTGCTAAGAGATGTCAAACCCTCCATTTCCATTAACAGTGGGGTGTCATAAAGCATGACACAACCCTACTTAAGAATATTCAGTACAGCTAATTGACCTCCTTTTCTCCATTATTCTCCTAAGCCTCATTTCAAAGCACTCTTAATAATGTTTTCGTCCTTTAAATGGAATACTGGACTTTATTAAAGCACAGGGGCACCAAGGTAGGAACTATGAGTTCACTTGTCAAGTCCAGGAAGGGTAAGAGGGGCAAGTCTCCAGGCTTTAAACAACCCTACTACAATTTTGTGCAGAAACTAGCACAGTCCGGAACAACAGCCATATGATTTGAAATGAAGACTTGTCCATGGTACTAAAAGGAAACTGTAAAAATTTATTTAAAGTAATGTCATAGTATTGTTCTTAATAGAAAAAATGAAATGATGGTGACCCAGCCTCTCTGGCAATGTCACTGTATTATTTTTATTAATGTATGTGGTTTGGTGCTTATGTGTGCTGATTAAATTACTGCATGATTTGTTCTTGATTATTTTATGGGAAAAGATGAATTCAGTTTTCCTGCCATCACCATAAAAAACTCATGCAACTCTCTCTTACAAGTCTGCTATTTATCATTGTCCATAAGTTCATAAGTTCATAGATGTAGAGCAAAAAGCATCTCCAGAGGACATTTAGTTCAACCTTCTCATTTTACAGATGAGAAAACTGAGGTTCAAAGCAGTTAAATGACTTGTCTGAGGTTATCCAGGTAAAGTGATAGTTGTTTGAATGGGAATTTCCTATGGATTTTTATTTAAAACATTCTACAGAAAGATTGTATTAGAGATTTGTTCCTATTACATATTCAGTCATTAGAAAATTATTTCACTTGGTAGATGGGTGCTGTTTCTTCATAGAAATATAGCTTCCTTAATACATGCTCATCTGATTGAGATCAGGATTCTCATTAAGCTGATTTTTCTTTCATTGGTAATTCACCTATAACAGTATTAGCCTATAAAAGAGTATCAAAACAGCCTGAATAAACATGGATTTCTGGACCTTTCTATACCTCAGTTTCATTTTAGGCTTTTGTAATTAATTAAAGATTGAATCACAGATAAAAAAGCATTGGCTTAAATTTATTCCTCTGATAATCATGCACAATTTGGACTGTGTGAGGATTGTCTTTGTATACACCATATAATTTCTAGCACAAGCCAGAGAATAGATTAATAAGTATAAAATAATAATAGATTATTGAACTTGGATTTTTTTTTAGTAGGGAGTAGAATTTTGTCTACTGTGTATGTAGCTATTTGTATGCAATCACTTGGTGAATTGGTACAAGGTAACCTCATTAACAGAGAACTAAAGCATCATCTTGATTATTAGAAATAAATCTTAGCAGAAAAGGAGTTTTGCAGTAATAATAAAAACATGCACATAATGATCAGGGTCCCACACACTGAAAGAACAAATAAAAGAGCCAGTTCCTGCTGTTAAGTAGCTAGCCTGCTTAGCTGCCTGAATATTTTAATGACACCTTCCAGTCAACCTACTGTTCCAAAAGCTTAATAAAGGAGGAGAAATTGAGATAATGAGTCTCTGGTCGCATGATCCTGGGCAATGTTTACATAAGAAGACCTTGGTTCTAATACAAGATTTGTCACTGACTAGCTATATGGTAAACCTGGATAAGTCACTTAACTTCTCTGAACCTTATTTCTTTATTCTGTAAAATCAGTGTTGCTATTTGTCCCCCTCACAAATAAATTGCTGTGTAAAGCCTAAAATACCATGTAAATGGGAGTTGTTATTATAAAACTATGCTAGTTCAAAAATCATAGAGGAAAATATATCATGGGTCAGGTTTTTTAATAAGTATCCAATAAGAAGTTTTATAATTGACATTAATTATATGATATATAAATTCATACTCCTCATTTGTGTACTGAAATATAAAAAAATTAACTCAAAGATGATGAAAATGAGAGTAGTTGATGTTCACATGGAAAACTATTATTTACTCGAAATATAATACCAATGCAATAACTTCAAAAAATAAGTCATATAAAGCATGGCCTTTGGAGATAATTTAAACCCATTAAGGTTCTGCCTATCCCTAAATTGGGTAGCTAGATGACACAGTGGATAGAATGCCAGGTCTGGAGTCAGGAGGATCTGAGTTCAAATCCAGTTTAGACATTTACTAGTTGTGTGACTCTGGGCCAATCACTTAACTCTGTTTGCTTTGGTTTCCTTGTCTGTAAAATGAGCTGGAGAAATGACAAACCACTCCAGTAGTTTTTTCCCAAGAAAATCCCAAAGGAAGTCATGAAGAGTCAGACGCAATTAAGTGACAAAACAATAACAACCCCTAAATTCAATGTCTTAAGTAAAACTAAATATAACTTCCAAATTAAAAGAGCTGAGCAAAAACATTTTAGTAAACACTTGATGCATATGGATGACACCAAATTATGTTTCCACAAACTAGAACAAATAGTTCCTTGATTTTATGCACTCTTTCTCCCATAAGATCAAATTTTCATTTGAGTTCCATAAGAAAATATTTCTTGACATATGACAAGGAAAGATAGGCTTTTGAGGCTTTTGAATCTCAAGGTCACTAGTAGATGAAGATGATAACTCTAAATCTTTCGCCTCCCCTAATAAAGACAAATTATGCTTAAGGAGCACAAAGTGATCAATGTAAATTATTCAAGGAAATAGTGGAGTCAGTACTATATATCACTATAGACTGTAAAATTTCTATACCTACTGAATACTGATCACAATATGACCTGCTTGCTAGAATTATGCATCAGAAACTGAGTGTCCTTCTTAGACTGAAAGATCACAAATCTCCATACTTACAATATGGACCTCAACATATCCTAGACAACTCACCAATAAACACTACTGTAATCACACTGGCTTCCCAGGCTTCTTATATATCTCAATTAAAATCCTCCCTTCTACTGGAAGTTTTTCTTAAACCCTCCTAATTCTAGTGCTTTCTCTTTCTTGATTATTTCCTATTTATCCTACAACTAGCTATTTGTACATATTTGTTTGCTTGCTATCTTCCCTATTAGAGGGTGTGCTTTTCAAGAACAGGGACTGTCTCTCATCTTTCTTTTCAACTCCATCACTTAACACAGTGCCTGGATAATAATGGGCACTTACTAAAAGTTTATTGACGACTGACTTCATAATTTAGCAACAAATTGTTGCTCACAATCTTCCAAACATAACATTAATTGATACAACTTAAGAAAGATGTTTTTTAAATAAATGTTGCAATCCCCAATTCTTATAATACTCAAATTATATAGAACAAAAAGTTTTCCAAGTATCTCCTGTCTGAGGAGATGAGAGTCATGTGAGAACAGGATGTGGTACATATTATTCCTGTAGCCCTGTCTGCCACTGGAGTTATACCAAGAATAGTTTCAAAAAGCCTACAGAGAATAAGCTTATACTTGAATACTTTTGTTCTACCACCAAAAAGCAGATATTTTATCCATCTGTGCAATAATCTGCAAAATGCTGAACATAATGAAATAAATAGCAAGAAAGCAACCACTTCTATCTTAACTCCATCAAAAAGATGAAAAGAATGAAATAACAATAATAGTTCAAAAATATGTGGCACTTAACCCATTAAATACACTACCTTACTTGAACAGTGATGGAATCAACATCTCCCTGATTTTAATGCAGCTTCCTTCTCTCTTCCCACCTCCCACACCCTAGTCAATATAGAGTAGGCCCAGGACAAAGTTGTCCCCAGTACCATATTTGCCTTCTTTCCTTAATTCAACTTCCTAATCATCTAAAGCAGAGCTTCTTAAACTTTTCCCACTTGCGACCCCTTTTACCTGAGAAATTTTTACACCACCCCACTATATAGATATGTAAAATAGGTATACAAGTCAAGCATTTGTTCATAATAAATCATAGCTTTGTGACCCCACATATAGATGATATCAAATTATGTGGTTTCACAAACTAAACAAATAGTTCCTTGATTTTATGTACTCTTTTTCTCCCATAAGATCAAATTTTCATTTGAGTTGCATAAGAAGAAATTTCTTGACATATGACAAGGAAAGATAGGCTTTTGAAGACTTTTGAGGCTTTTGAATCTCAAGGTCACTAATGCATGAAGATGATAACTCTAAATCCTTGGCCTCTCCCAAACAAATATGACCTCATTTGGGGTCATAACTCACAGCTTAAGAAACTTTGATTTAAGGCATTAAAAGGTGCCACCAACATGATGTCTGGCCTTCTCAGATTTGTTGGGCACCTAAGAACTTGCAAGTCACCAAAACTTGCTGATCTGCTGACCAAATGCTTTTCATATGGAAACAAGGTGGGATATGTCAAAAGATGCTCGATACCATTATATTCTTGCTGTCTTGGGGCAAAATAAACCATCTTTTATCAAATGTTCAATGACTAAAAGTATCTCATTTCCTTCCAAAAGTTAGAATCTGAACTAAGAGAGGGTTGGTATTAGAGGCACTCCTCCAACATCATCTATCAAGTACTCTGAGTAAACAGGCCTACTCCAGCCTAAGGAACTTTCTTAATGATCAGGGAAGATTTCTTCTGGAGAAGTTTCCATGAAACCAGAATTCTGATTTTTACCAAATTACAGAGGCAGAGAGTGACAGAGCCTTGATTCTCCAAGACAACATGGTAGTTTCCTACAGAAATGGGCATTTAAATTAACCCAATACATTCTGAATACCCTTAAGTAAATGGGGAAAATTGTTCTTTTATCATTTAGAAAATTTTTTATCAATGAGAAAAGATTAGCAGTTGAATTAGGAAAAGATTGAGAACATTCTGGATTGATTTTTCTGGGAAAGTTCTGTGGAGGGGGGGCTTGAACCTTTTCTCATGAATGTTAAAGTCACAGAAGATTTAGATTTAGATAGATTTAGAAGAAAATCTGAAATGTTGATTTGAACCAATTGCCTATGTAAATAGATGAAGCTCAGGATAGGGTGATTTTAATAAAAATCATACTAAAACTCTTCATTACTCAAATTGCCTAAGATGAAAATACTGGTTTTGTTTTGTTTTTTCCCACTGAACTTTCTTGTGAAAGTTTCATTTCCAACCTTGGGTGAGAAGTATCTAAAATGCATCAGTCCCTTTTACTGACTCACTGTTGTTGCTGTTGTTATTCAATCATGTCCAACTCTTCATGACCCCATTTGAGTTTTTCTTTACAAAGAGACAGGAGTGGTTTACCTTATATTATTGGTATTCTTCAAGAATGAAGGACAAACAACAACAGATGAGGAATTGAAAGGGAGGAAAGGAGAAGGAAGGAAGCAAGGAAGAATTCATTTCCTTGTGATTAGTTAATCTGTTTGAGGTGTGAGGTTAAAAAGAACCTCAAAAATTCCAAATCAATTGAAGATTCTAAATCATTCAATTCTGATTAATTAAGGTTTTGCTATACCATTTTATATATGCTTAACTGCCTGAATATTTTAATGACTCTGTTCAGACAACCTGATATTCCATTGGAGTTAATGGAGCAATTTGTATAATGTCTCTGTGATTATTCAATCCTATACAGTGACTATGTAAGAAGACCCTGACTCAAATCCCTGGCTCATGATTCTAGGCAAATCACTTCATCTCTCAAATACTGAACTGAAATACTGAACATACTGAACCTAAAATTCAGTTAACAGAAATGATTTGTCAAATGCAATCAGAAAGTAAGAGCTCTTTTCCACTGAACTATGCTGTCCAACTTTTGTACCCAGAAAGCTAGATTTCTTTTTCTTTTTAGAAATACAAATATAAGAGCTTTCAAATATTGTGAAGGGAATCAGTTAAATTTATGAGATAACTGGTTAACCTTGGCTGGTCACTTGACTGAAGATCTCTGCTGGAAGAGTGGTATCTCTCAAATCAATTGTCATATATCTAATAAAAAGTAATATAGAAAAGGGTGGCAGCTGGGTGGCTGAGCCTGAAGTCAGGAAGACCTGAGTTCAAATATAGCCTCAGATACTTACAACTGTATGACCCATGGCAAGTTACTTAAACCTGTTTGCCTCAGTTTTCTCATCTGTAAAATGAGCTGGAAAAAGAAATGGCACATCACTTCAGTATCTTTGTCAAGAAAACTGCACCTGGGGGTCACAAAGAGTTATATATGACTAGAACTAATGAACAGCGCCAACAACATAAAAGAAGAAAGGAATTTAATGGATTGGAATACTGATGAGTTTGCAATGGCTGAAGGTGAACATCAATGTCTGCATTTAAATAACCATCTAATAGGGTGGTTCTTCAAAGATCTCTATTATTGTTACTGTTAACATCATCATCTTCATCACTATTATTATTATTATTGCTATTATTATAGCCACCTAACTGGTCTTCTTTTCTCCACTCTCTTTGCTCCAAACTACCCTGCACAATAATATGATATTTCTATTTTCCCATTCCAATAACACCATGGTTTTTTAGGGAACATTGTATGGCTCCCTATTATAGTCTTCACAGCCAAGGTCTTACACAGTCTTACTACTTTGATTTCTCACTGTTTCCCTTCATGCAACCTGTATTTCACCAAAATCACATTACTCAACAATCTCAAGAATCTCTAGACTTTTGCTCATGGTAATCCCTATATATAGACTGCCCACCCCTTTATCTCTATTTGTTGACATCCTTCCCATAATGTAGAAATAGTCCATACTCTCTTTTCTCCATGATGAATCCTTCTTTGAGCCCCCTCAAATTTCTCATGGCATAATGCTTTTACCTCTTATGTCTACCAATCTCCTTTAATTTATTACAATTGAATATTACAATTATTCGCATCCCTGTCTTGTTTCCCAAAGAACATGTAACCTCCTTGAGGACAAATGGTGCTTCATTCATCTTCTCATTGCAGTTCCCAGAACAATATTTTCCATGTAATAGCAGAACAAAATATTGGTTGGATTGAATTTTCATTACAAGTTTGTAATTGGATAAATAAATTGGAAATAAAATATCTTTGGCTCAAAGGAAAATGGGTCAAAGGATTTGTAGGTAAAAGACACTTTAGAGACCAAGTAATTCTGGCCTTTCTTATTTTACACGATTAATGAACTGAGACCTCAAGAAGTTAAGTGATTTTTCCAAGGTCATGTAGCTAGAAAGTGGCAAAACTGGAATTTGAACCCATGTTCTCTCATCATAAATCTACTGCTGTTTCTACTAACTGTGCTGCTCACATATTATATCTAGAAGAAACATGTGCATTTTAACACGGTAAACCTGCAGACTAAGAAGAATTAATCTTTCAAGTTAAAATGTGACTCATTATATTAGACTGATTAGCTACATGGTTTAGGGCAAGAAAGATCTTCAAGATTACTTCCTATACTCTTCCTTTGTTGTTGCTATTCGGTCATTTTAGTTATGTCTAACTCTTTGTGATCACTTTGTGATGCCATTTCTTGGCAATTTAATGGAGTAATTTGCTATTTCCTTCTCTAGCTCATTTTACAGATGAAGAAACTGAGTTAAATAGGTTTAAGTAACTTGACAGAGGTCACACAACTAGTAGGTGACTGAAGTCAAATTTGAACTCAAAAAAAATGAGTCTTATTGACATCAGGTCCAGAATTCTATCCATTATACCTCCTGACTGCCCTATATGCTGCCTACATAAAATCAGTTCTGTTATGGTAGCAATATGTGGAATTCATTGTAAAGTAATCAATATGAGGCTTGGGTGGTCAGTAAAGAAGGGTAAGATCTGAAAAGGAAGGAAGGAAATGAGGGAAGGAGAGAGGGAGAGATGGGGAAGGGAGAGAAAGAGGGAGGGAGGAAATAGATCTGAAAATGCCAGAGACCTTGCATGTAAAAAGTAATGTGTAAAAGTAGTGATAATATACTATATAGTTGCCAATTAGGCAGGAGTCAAGCTCACTGATGTTCTCCTCCTAAGACTTTGTGGATGCTAGGAGCAATCAGACATTACAATGATTTTGTCAATTCATTACAACTTGGCTTTTTTCTCCTTTTTCTGGCATAATCACATTAGTAGTCATTTTCATGAAAGCTACTAGTTTCAGGGAAACTGTGCCTTTCAATAATCAATAAACAAAGATTTATTAAGTGTCTATGTTTAGCCAGGTATTGTGATGGGTGCTGAAAATACAAAAAAAAAAAAAAACCACTTATTTGCATTCAATATAAAAACAAGCAGAAATACTTACATCCTGGCTACTCTCAGTGGGCCAGATTGCAAAAGGTCAGATCAGAGCTAATTTAGATGGAAATGCCTATCTGGCTCCGATATATAGTTAAGACTCCTTTTTTCTTCAGCAGAATCCTTGAAAATGAATGTGTTATAATGTAATGCCAAAGAAACTGAGGCAACATAGAGATTAGAGAGTTTTTAATATTTTATTTGAAAGGGAGAGATTTACTGGGACCAAATGACTCCATGGTTTGGTCCCAGGGCTAAATGAGACTATCGTCTCCAAGAATCCAGCATCCAGCCAGCATCCAGCATGGATGCAAGTTCTCAATGTGTACATTTATACACAGTAGCTAAACAAAGGCAGGGGAGTGGAGTCCAAACTCTGGTGAATGGGGAATCTCCAGGCAAGAACCATCAACTCAGCTCTGACAGGTTGGGGGTTAGGACCATAAAATCTAAGGAAGTGGGAGTTAAGAAAGTGTCTGAATAGAGACAGAATGTCCGGATTCCCCCTTTCTGAGTTTATACATTGACAATTTATAACCTCTGAGTTATACCAGTCTTAATGAGCCGGGGGGGGGGGGGGGGGGGGGGGGGGGGGGGGGGGGGGAGGAGAGGGGGTGAGGATTTGCAACTAAGGGGATTGAGCCAGAACAATTAAGAAAACTGAGGCAGAACCAATTAGGGAAACTGAGTCAGGACAATAAAAGAGAATTGTGGCACAACAATAATAGAATTAGTTATGGTCTGAGGAATGAAAAACTTGTATTCTGATCTTGTCTTTGTAGTTTCTTAGCTATGTGACACTGAACATTCCACTTTAAATATTACAGATTTCAGTTCTTCCTTTATAGAATATCAAAAATTCCCTCCAGCTCTAAAATTCTATATTCTGAGAAAATTGATGAAACATCTTAAATTGAACCTAGGTTATTCTCCATATTAAATATATCAGTTTTGAACAAGATTATTCTAGATTCTTGAAGGCCAATATTCCTAAAGAATTGTATGATTTTCCATCAAAAATATTACCTTCCCATATGAGGAAAAAACTGAGCTAAGCTCTGATCCAAAGGCTGTTCTCAATATGCTAACATGGTATTGTAGCCATAGTTTGCTCTCCTAAAACATCTTTTATATCATGATTATGAATACCATATAGTTTCCTCTTACTTGTTTAACTTATCCATAAGAGGTAAATGCAGTAGAAAGAGAAATGGATTTGGAATTAGATAGCTTTAGTTGAAAAGAAGGAAGGAAGGAAACAAGCTTTTATTAAGTGCCTACTATGTACCAAGGATTTTATAAATACTATCTTATGAGCATTTTACAAATATTATCTCATATTGATTCTCATAACAATCAGGGAGAGAGGCACCTTTCTTTTTCTCCACTAAGGTGCTATCCTCCATGATGGCTGTGGAAGTCAAGATGGAAGCAAGGCTAACCATCTAGGGGTCAATACAAATCCTGGAGCTCTTGGGTTTTGGATCTTACTTTGTCTCCAGTAGGGAAGTGGTCATTGATGGCAATAATTGCTTCATACATGTGTGTGCTAACTGCTGCGATCTGACTGGTTTTAAAAAGCCCACACTATTCAAGACTTTTTCTATTGTTACTCCATTGGATTGTTTCTGTAACAGGACCTTGTTAAAATGTTACCAGGATGCAAGGAGGAACCTGGGAGGAGGAACTCATAAAACCAGACACGCTACCTTACTCATTAGCACATCTCTTTAACATATTTTAGCAGAGTACGTAGTAGCTACCACCCAATATAGAGAATAGGGTATTTTTATTTTGTAGAATGGAAAAGGTAATTGAGAACATCAGATGATGAGAAGACTCCAGAATGAAAGGCAGAAGCAAATCTACCCTCTCCAGAATATTATGCCATATGTAAGGGAAGAAGTAGCTTGTTTTTCTTGTTATCTTCAGTCCTTAACTCCAATCTCCTGGTGCTCCATTGGTATCATGTCTGGAATATCATGCTTAGTTTTATGTGCTGTATTTTAGGAAAGCTATTAATAAACTAGACAGCACATACAGGAGGACATTGTTGTTATTTGTCCTTAATTCTGAAAGAGGATCAATGACATCGTGATACTCCAGATATGGTTGACAAGAATCTATAATGCTATTCATGTAGGTAAGGGAAATATTCCCTGTTTGAATGATAAATTTCAACCACAAAGCAGACAACAAGCCTTTACTAAGCACTTACTATGTACCAGGCACAAAAGTGCCATATTAAGATACAAATAATAGGAAAAAGAAAAAGTCTCTACCTTCATGGAGCTTATTTTCCAATGGGGGAAAATAGCAAATACAAGGAAACTAGAAAAGCAGAGGGAAATGAGGGCTGGGGAGAAGGAGACTGGAGTGAATATAGTGATAAACTCTGAAGAATGAGGGGTAGCTAGCCTGAGCCCCTTCCCAAAATGGAAGTGTCAGGAGGAAGTTATCAGTAGAAGATGACTATAAGAATGGAGAATTGCTCAAGATAAGAAGATACCCTTAGGAACTGAGGGAAATCCCAAAGTAAAAAGACAACCAACACATGGTATCCAAGTCCAAAGAGCCAGAAGACTAATTGTGGTCAGCTTAGAACCTCCTAAAAATGGAGACCTCAGGAGAAACTCACCAATAAGAAAAGGGAAGCAGGCTGTGGTTTTTTTTCCCCTTTTAATTTGTTGATTGCTCATTGTCCATTGCTTATCTTTTGAAAAGTTAAACTAACTTGAGAAAATAAATCATCTTCTTTCAATTATTCATCATGTGTGGCATTAGAAAATATTACAACTAAGCATAGCTAGAAGGCATTGAATATGGAAAGAAGTGATCTTTTTAATGAGAACTCACCTCAGCATATTTCTGAAAAAGCTTTTGGCTGCCAACTATGAGCTGTTAATTGATATTATCCTTGTAGCTAATTGGTTTAGCTAAAGAACACATGGTTGTTTAAATACTATTTGACTATGATGATAATGGATTCATGAGCTTATTTCCATTTTGATGAGAAGTATTTAAAAACCCATTTCTGCCTCATGTTGGGAGTTATTCTTTCCATTCAAGATCTATGATGTTAATGGTTCTTCACATTTCTTTCCTTTTTTCAGATGAATGAGTAATCATTTTCTCTAAGTGTAAATTTTAGGGGCATTGCTTTTTTGTAGCTGAATTGGATATAAAACACAGCAAATGATTATGTACTTATGTGTATATATGTTATATGTCAGATTGATGTGTTTTCTGACATTATTCAGCTATCATCTCTAGCCCTCAATGGGGCCCACTATGTGGGCAATAAGGAGATACTGGCAGACATCCATAGGTACATGAGCAAGTCAGGGGTCAGACAGAATATAAAAACAAATGCTGTTCTTAACCTAGTGTCCAATTCTCCTAAAGCAACCAGGATGTCCAACCATTTTATCTGCATTCTCCATAGCTGAAAAGGGGATCATTTAGCTTAGGGAAGAAGATAACATTTTATGTATATAATAGGTTTTTTGGAGGAGGATGTGAATCTCTTTTTCTTTGTCCAGAAGAGAAAAATCATAGCTAAAGAGCTTTAATTACAGCATGCACACACACACATATGCACCAAAAAAAAAAACTATAGCTAAGCGCAAAGGTTTTCTTTCCCACCAGGCTTATAAATGCTAAACTGGGCTGCAGAGGAGTTCCTATTTTAAGAGAATCTCTAAAAGAATATCAGTCAGAGAAAAAAAAACAATCATATGTTCTAAATAATTTATATCTATCTGCCTAAATAGGGAAATCAGATGATCTTCCAAAGTTCCTTCCAGTTCTATGATTCCATGAGTCTGCAAGACTTCAGTGCATGTGCTGAGCATAAAGTGATAAATATGGTGTTTGTAGACCAGCATCACACCACCACTTCAGACTTTTCTTACTTGCAAACTCAGCCTTTGATATTCCTGTGCTTTTTTCCCTTCTCTTGTTTGTAGTGAATTTACAGGACAGAGGGAAGGAAGGAAGGAAGGAAGGAAGGAAGGAAGGAAGGAAGGAAGGAAGGAAGGAAGGAAGGAAGGAGGGAGGGAGGGAGGGAAGGAAAGAAGAAAAGAAGGAAGGAAGAAAGACAGGGAGAGAGGGAGGGAGGAAGGGAGAGAGGGAGGGAGGGAGGAAGGAAGGAAAGAAGGGAGGGAGGAAGGAAGGGACGGAGGAAGGGAGGCAGGAAGGAAAGAAGGGAGGGAGGGAGAGAGGGAGGGAAGGAAGGAAGGATGAAGGGAGGGAGGGAAGGGGGAAAAAAGGAAGGAGGGGGGAGAAAGGGAAGGAGGGGGAAGAGAGAGATAGGGAGAGAGGAAGGAAGGAATGGAGGGAGGAAGGGAAGGAGGATAGATGGATGACAAGTCATTTTTATAGGTCAGGACATCTTGGAAAAATATGAGGATCTCCAGGCACTGGGTGGGGACTGTTCAGGAACATAATCAGAATAAGTGGTGGTGAGGAACTGCCTTGTCCAAGGACAATAAGATGATTGAACACCTGGGCAAAAAAGGATCCCAGAGCATTTCCTTGCACTGGCAGCAGGAATGAGAGCTACCCAGCAGCTTGGTTGTCTATTATTCAGTTCCAGATCACAGTTCCAAAGTATAGAAAAGTAGTTAGGGTCCCAAGGGAGGAGTAAGAGAAGCAAATTTGGGGGGGGGGGAAGAACTAGTTTTTAGACATGTTGAGTTTAAGATTTCTAGTGGACATCCAGTTTGAGATGTCTGTAAGGCATTGGAAATGGGAAATTAAAAGTCAGCAGAGAAATTAGAGCAAAATAGGTAGATTTTAGAATCATCAGCACAGAGATGGGGCTGATGAGAGCATCAAGTGAAATAGTATAGAGGGAGAAGAGAAGAGGGCCCAGGACAGAAACATAAGGAGCAATTAAGGTAAGAGGAGGTAATCTACAGGAAGATTCGGCAAAGGAGAGAGAAAAAGAGTAGTCACATAGTTGGGATGAAAACCAAGAGAGAGTGATATCCTAAAAACCTAGAGTGAAGAAAGTATCAAGGAAGAGAGGATGAAGAGCAATGGCAAGGCTTCAGAGAGGTCAGGAAGAATGAGGAATGAGAAAAAGCCATTCAATTTGGCAATTAAGAGATCATTGGAACTTTGGAGACAGTAGGTTTGGTGAAATGGTTAAGCTCTGAAACCACATCAAAAGGAATATACTCATCAGACTGTGATTTTTAGTTCTAGATTTCATGACTTAAAAGAAACTTTGGCAAATTGTAGCACATGAAAAAGAAGACAAATAGGTTGGTGACAAATTTGGAAATCTTGCCAGATGAGAAATGACTGACAAAATCAAGAGAATTTGCCTTCTAAAAGAGAAGAACCATTTTGGACATATCTGGCTTCTATATTTTAAGGCATGGTAAATCTGGACAGCACACTAAAAAAACAGAGACATCACCTTATGGCTGGTTTAATCATGAAAAAAAAACTGAGAGCTGCAAAATTAACACTTTCAAATTGCGGTTCTGGAGAGCACTTTTGAAAGTCCCTGAGACAGCAAGGAGATCAAATCAGTTAATATTTAAAGAAATTAATTCAGACTGTTCAATAGAACATTAAATACTTTGGTCACATAGTGAGAAAATAGGACCCATTGGAAAAGATACTGATGTTGGGAAATGTTGAAGGCAAAAGAAGGGGGGATGGCAGAGGATGAGGAGGAGAGATATTCAATGAACATGAGTTTGAACAAACTTTGAAAGTAGTGAAGTACTTAGCATGCTATACTCCATAGGGACATGAAGAATCAGACACAAGTAGATGGATGAACAACATGTAAAAGAGAGTTTTAACTTACTTTGTTAAGCTCTAAAATTAAAAGTCAACAGGGGGGAGTTAAAGGAAATATTATTTTAACCAAGATAAGGAGGGGGGACTCTTAATGCTAAGAGCTGTTCAAAAGCAAAATGAACTACCATGTTAAATAGTAAGCTTCCATCTAATGCTTACATTAAGTGAAAACCTGAATTAGATAACTTCTGCATTTCCTTCCTACTCTGAAATCCTATGGATCAAATTGACATCCTGACAGTAACACATATTCACCAGAAAAAAAATCAGATATAATTGTTCTCATTGACTTTTGGTGAGGGGAATTAATGCACATAATTAAGAGCTACAAAGCACAATTCTTAACAAGCTATAAAGGGGATACTTTTGTGTTAAGATGTTGAATCAAAAATGAAAGGTCTGTGTGAATATAAAAGTCTCCCTGACAATGTTTGTTGACCACCAGACAGGATTGACAAAGCTTCTCATAAACACCTAGAATAACAGAATTGGAATAGCCCATTAAAATATAGACTTAATCTAGTTTCTGTTTCCTCCTTCCAACTCTTGGACTTTGATTTTCAGAATACCATGCCAATAAAGAGGGATAATGAATGCATGTCTTGATGCTGGAGACACTCTTGTCCACAGTGGTAGTAACACAAATAGGCATGGTCACTTGAATTTTTCTATTGGGCATGGATGAATATTACAAATACTTATTCATCAAGCTGACTTCTCTCTCTCTAGAAGTACCTAAATCTATATATCAGAGCTCTGTGGACACCAAATAGCATTTTCGCTTGCATTCTACTTTCTATGAGAGTTAGGAGAGAAAATATGGAAGAAATTCAAACTATTGTTTGGGGTTCCCTCAGTTTTCTCTTTTCCTCTATAGAATTATCATATACTTTGACCCAATTAAATTCAGGAGCTCACAGGTGTTCAGAGGAAGCCCACATAATTAATAGAGTGTTTGCTTTAAAAGGCAACTATGTTCAAAAGCAAAACATATTTGTCCCTGTGCTCTTTAAAAAAAAAGTGGAGACCAAGCAATGCAAATAATTAAAGGGAAGGTCATGGCTAGCATCACTTAGTAAAAACACATCTATGTGCTTCTATAATAATGTCATCACATTTTTATACTGTGTTGTAGCTTTCAAAGCACTGTTGCATTCATTGCTTCACTGAAATCTAAGAGTTGGAAAGAGGAAATCTATGAAATGCTTTGTCAAATCTGTCTGGTGGTCTACAAATATTGTTAGGGAGAGTTTTATACTCACACAGACCTCTGATGTTGGATTCAGGATCTTAGCCAAAAAAGTGCCCCCCTTAAAGCTTGTTAAGAATCATGTTTTTGTGCATACCCTTTGATCCAGCAGTGTCTCTACTGAGCTTATACCCCAAAGAGATACTAAAGAAGGGAAAGGGACCTGTATGTGCCAAAATGTTTGTGGCACCCCTGTTTGTAGTGGCCAGAAACTGGAAAATGAATGGATGCCCATCAGTTGGAGAATGGTTGAGTAAATTGTGGTATATGAATGTTATGGAATATTATTGTTCTGTAAGAAATAACCAGCAGGACGAATACAGAGAGGATTGGCGAGACCTACATGAACTGATGCTGAGAGAAATGAACAGAACCAGGAAATCATTATATACCTCAACAACGATACTGTATGAGGATGGAAGTGGATTTCTTCAACAAAGACAAGATCTAACTTAGTTTCAATTGATCAAGGATGGACAGAAGCAGCTACACCCAAAGAAAGAACACTAGGAAATGAATGTAAACTGCTTGCATTTTTGTTCTTCTTCCCAGGTTATTTATACCTTCTAAATCCAATTCTCCCTGAGCAACAAGAAAACTGTTCGGTTCTGCACACATATATTGTATCCAAGATCTACTGTAATCTATTTAACATGTATAGGACTGCTTGCCATCTTGGGGAGAGGGTGGAGGGAGGGAGGGGAAAAATCGGAACAGAAGTGAGTGCAAGGGATAATATTGTAAAAAATTACCCTGGCATGGGTTCTGTCAATAAAAAGTTATTAAAAAAATAAAGATACAAAAAAGAAAAAAAAAAGAATCATGTTTTGTGGCTCTCAATTTTGTGTATTAATTCCCTCTGCCAAAAGTCAAAGAAAGCAAGGAACTTTTGGGACAGAATATTATTATACATTGTCAAATAAATTTCTGTAGGAGATATTTTTGCTTAGTTATTATTTGTCTAAAAGAAGGTTTGAATCTAAAAAAAAGAATGATTTATATCAATATATATAATGTCCATAAAACTTATTTTTAAAATTAGTCTTTTTAAAACTAATTTAAAAATTAGTTTTAAAAATAAGGTTTTTAAAATTAGAAAAAGAAAGCTCTGCCAATCAAATTTATGTAGTGTAAAAACCGTGATTTCCTTCTCAGAGTCCTCAAAGAAAAGCCAATTTCACTTGATCTAGTGAAGTATCAATAGTATAGATTGAGGTTCCCCCCAAAAAACAGGTCTACCAAAGTTCCTAAAGCAGGCTACTGCTGGTACAATGAGAAATATGTTTAACTTCTACATAAATGTCAATCCACTATAAAACAGAATCTGGAAACAATTGGGGCTGGCCAGGATAAAATTGGCTGCCTTGTGAGATAGTGATTTTTCTGTCACTGGAAATGCTCAAGGGGATGCTAGATGATGGATGTTTTATTTTGTTTTGTTTTGCTTTGCATTTATTTTATTTGTGGCAGTAGATAGGGATAATAACTAGACCAGTGATTTCCTTGGCACAGAGAGGAGTCCTGGTTGCTGAACAGCTTCCTCTGATGATTACCTTATCCTGTCTAAATATGCCATTTCATACCATTGGCATATTCATATCATATATTATACTTTCATCACTTTGTTCCTTAAATCTTCAGAATGTATTAAGATTACCAAAATTGATCATTGCTAGTATTTGCCTAATACTTTGCACATATCAGTCACTCAGCAAATATTTGTTGATTAAAAATGATTAGTTTTGTCAGGGAGTGATCAAATTAATTCACTCTTATCAGTTTTAAATGCATTAACCTATTATCTTGTATATTTTATATATATTGTATAATATATACAAGGGCTTCTTAAACTTTTTCCACTCCCAAGTCTTTTTCACCTGAGAAATTTTTATGTGCCCCCAGGTATGTGGGCATATAAAAAAGGTATGCAAATCAAACACTTACTGATACTAAATCATAGATCGTTTCACTACCCCCACATTTAGTTATGATCTCCATATCTCAAGATCTCAAGAAGAGATAAGAAGCTGGGATATATAGTACCACAAGGAAAAGCAGTCAGACTTCTTGTCCTGATAAAGTCTATCATTAAGAGAAACTCATAATGCTGACATAGCACATAGTAAATACCATTTGTGAAGGGATGACTATAGGACTACACAATAGGAGCACTGGGCTCTATTCCTGACCAAAGTCTAACCAAGGGTTTTGGTATCTAGAGCCAGCAACAAGAAACCACTCTAAAACTAACTTTGTAATTCATGAAGCAAAAGTAGTGTAAATAATTAAGACAAATTTAACTGAGCAAAATGAGGAATTACTTATTATATAGTTGCTCACAAGTGACTTATTAACAATGCTTCCTATTTTAATTCATTGTTCTTGCTTACTAGGTGCTATACTCAGGTATTTTTAACAGCTATTGGAATGCATGTAACCAATGTTAAAACTGAAGTCATTATATAATTACTATAATCATTATTTTGATCAATAATGATTATATTAAATAATTAAATAAAATATTAAATAATGATCAAATAATCATTATTTAATTTTTTTGCACTTTTAATTCTTTTCCCTGAATCAAATGTGTGGTAACTCTATATAAATTATAATTCTGAATCCATATTCTGTGTAAAAGGGTAGGGACTGGTTTTTGGTTTTGGGGAATTTTTTGGCTTTCATACTCTCCAAATCTATCACAGCATCTTTCAGATGGTATGTGTCTACAAATAGTTGTTAAATTGAAATGGATTGAACTGAACTTCAGAAAACTCATTTAACCTTTCTAGCTTAAGTTTTCTAAATTTATCAAATGAGAATAATACCTGTCCTATCTACCTTGCATAATTGTTGTGAGAATGAAATGAAGTAATTTTTGTGTAAATTCTTTGAAAAATTAAATGTGTTATATAAATACAAGGTAGAATTATGTTATTATTATTATTATTATAGAAACTATCTTTCACATGAAGTTTCCTGTCCTTAGCCTGCTTTGTTTCATTCACATTGTAAAATCTCTAGATTGTAAAATCTAAAAAAAGCAGGAACAATATCTTATTCATCTTTTGGTACTCATAGCACCTGCCACCATAGCTGGTACATCATAGAGCGTTTCATGCCATATTCACAGGACCAGATTTAAAGGAGGAAGGGACCAAAAAGTCTATTTAGTCTATATTAGCATATATATATATATATATATATATATATATATATATACTCAAAAGAATGTATAGGTACTAAACCTTAATTTGACAATTAAGGAAACTGACACTCAATGAGATTAAGTGATTTTTCCAAAGAAACAGGCAGTAATTGACAGGATCAAGACCAGCACTCTTGCTTCTGTACCATTTATGATATATGAATAAGTAAAATTCAAAAAACATTTATCAAGAACTCTATTGTGTGTAAAATACTATATTAGGCCCTAGAAATTCAAGTGTGAAGTGACTGTTTCCCAAACTCAATGCTCTATCTTCCAACTTTGTATCTTTGTTTAATTAACTGCTCTCTATTCCTAAAATTCATTCCTTCTTCAATTTCTCCTTTCAGAGCCCTTGTCTTCCTTCAAAATCTAAGTGCATTTTCTTTCATAAAGCCTTCCTTTATTTCTTGAGTTATTAACACCTATTCCCTCCTCATTTTTCGGCCTCACTGCCTCCTTGCATACTCCATTTCCCTGGAGGACATAAGCTCTTTGAGGGGAATGATGGTTTTATTTGTGTCTATATACTTCCAGATTCAATTATACTGTTTCATAGTACACAATGACTACTCAGAAAATATTGTTAATTTAATTTAATTAAAGATAAGAGTCTCCTTGCCCTCAGGGAACTTATTATCTGGGGGAATTGAATTAGTAATGTGGGTCTCCAGACACAAATCAAAAAGATAAATAGTTAAAGGATGCAACTAGAATAAATAACAGCTGGATCATGCTGCTAAATTAGTTGTAATCTTGCAAGAATGTTTTTCCTCACTAAAGAAGTACAATTGTGTCAGCACTCACAGCTAGTGATGTCCCAATCCCAAAAAGTGTCACCGTGCCAATGGCTACCATAGAATAGTCTTCCCAGCTTTGTGCTGCCAATCATTGGGAAGTTTTGTTCTGATGGAACAAGTCCAAGAGAAAGTGGCCTCATCTCATTCCTAATGAAAAACAAAAATCACTCACTTCAGTGAAAGTTTTGCCTTTGGAAGGCCAGAGAATCAGGCTTTGAATACATTATACACTAGGTAACTAAGGAAAGAACACAATGCTCTCACAAGAACAAATAAGAGAAAAGAAAAACTTGGTCCTGGTACTTTCAATAATAACTATTATTTTTAAGAGTCATGTTTTTCTTCCCCATTCACAACTATAATCCAGCCAAGCACGCATTCTCCAAACCCTTCACCATGAAAAAAAGAAATAATTGGAAAATCCATGTATTTCTATTCGATTTAAATCATAATTGGTGTAAAAGGGAGGAAAAAGAGACAGACAGAAAGAAACAGAGACAGGGAGACAGAGACAGAAAGACAGAGAGAGAGAGAGAGACAGAGAGAGAGAGAGAGAGAGAGAGAGAGAGAACATTTTTATAAAAGATCTATTGTTAAAGTCAAAGCCTTCTAATGCCTCCCCCATATTGCTCAAGGTAAGTTTTATGGCTTTCAAAAGCTGGTAAAAATAAGCAAGGCTCATGGAAAAGTCCTCTACATTCCAACAGCCTTCTAAATATCCTATTGCCCTTTGGGTGTCAAAATGAAAAACTAAAGGGGGCAATGTGAAAAGATACAAGATCATGTAAAATATAAACACACACACACACACACACACACACACACACACACACACCTACAGAGTTTTTATGCCAACATGATCCCAGAAGTATTGAAAAAAAAAGTTTTTTTTTTACTTCCCATTCTTTAAAAACAATGAAAGAATTTTTTCCATAATAAAAAAGAAAATTAAGGAAAAGATATTTCCAGCATCATTCTTTAAATGGGCAAAAAAAGGAATGTTTAAAAAATATTAGGTAGTGTTAACTTTTTAATGACTCTCTAAAGAAGAGAGATTCAATCCTTCTCAAATCCTTTCTTGTCAGAAATGCTAGGGTTACACTTTATTGCCCAGCAGATAAGCTACAGCAAAGACAGCTGTAACAAGACTTCATGGCAATATCCATCAGAAGGTTGCTACTCATTCTCTAAAATGCCCTGGCTTTCATTTCTGCAACTTTAATGCACACCATTTATGAAATGACAGCCATGATCATTGCTGGCTCCATGCCCATAGAGAATAGCATCATTACTTACAATGGCACTCCCATAGCTCTAGGTCAAATAGCAGAATGGCTGAAGAAACTTAAATCACTTAAATTTCAAGTGCATTGATGAAAGAGCATTCTACACAGTACCACTGCTAATCAGATGACTGCTTCCAAAACTGATCTTTTGCTTAATATGAAACTAAAAGCAGGCTTGTAAATTTATTGGACTAATTTTAGTTTAAGTTTCATTTGGTTTTGTCAGAGAGATGGGAAGAATATCAGCGTGGCCATTCACCCTCACACAATTACAAAGTTGGGTCATAGCAAGATAACTAGTGTATGAAAAACACTTATGTGGCATGACAGACAGCTTCTTTTATTGGGAATCCACTTGAACAAACTAAAAGGAAGTTTTCTAATACTAATCAGTCCTCCTTATGCACTAGTAAGGTTAGGTAAAGGGTATTATTTTGTTTTATCTGTTGGAGTGAGAGGGAAAGGTTTGGGCTGCTAATGAATACATTTAGACTAAATAACTTCTTGAAAACTGTGAAATGTAAGTGTTACCATCAAATAATATCCTCTAATATTTATTAAATCATATATTGGTTAAATCAAACCTTTGGGAATATGACATAGTTTTAATCTAAACACTGTGTTAAATAGAAGTTGAAAGTACAGAGAGTATATATCTTTATTCCCAAAGACAGAATCATAAGAAATCAGTACTATGCTTATCTCTCTAAACATTCTCTAATGCAGTAAGGCAATTCTTATGTTCAGTTGCAATTATTTTTAAAGGGAGATTGATATTGTCACAGTCTTATTGTGGAACTGTCAAAAAGTATTAACTCTGGAATCAGATGTCTTGGGTTCGAAGCCTATCTCTACCTCTGTAGACCTTGGATAAGTCAATTTTTAGTTTTCTCCTTTTTAAAATGAAGAGGCTGAATTAAATGGCTTTTAAGATTCCATGCAATTATAAATTTCAAATTATATGATCATCCTCAGGATATTAATATTAATATCAGCAATATGTTTACTGCCAATAGTCAGGGTTTCATTAGCTTGGCTGTATCTTTAACAAAGAAATTGATTTTCTTTCTGAGATATTAATATAAATGGGGTTTTTTTTCAGTTTTGATTTTTTAAAAATGAAGTACAGCTATTTATGATGCTTTAAGATTGGGTTTTGTGTACTGTGGGTAAGAGCTTTAAGAAAGGTTTAAGGGTGTGCATTTTGTCCATCAAATTCTGTTTCTTAATAAGCAGACAGATTTCAGAATAACCTAGACTTACATGAACTAATGCAAAGTGAAGTGAGCAGAACCAGGAGAATATTATACACAATAATAGCAATGCTATGTGATGATCAACTGTAAATGTCTTTAGCTAATCTCAGCAATACAATGCTTTCTATCCACTTCCAGAGAAAGAACTGATGGAGTCTGAATGCAAATCAAAACATACTATTTTTCACTTTCTAGTATTTTTACCAGTTTTTTTCCTTTAGATCTATATCTTCTTTTACAACATGACTAATATGGTAATATTTTGCATGATTTAACATGTATAATCTATATCAAATTGCTTACTATCTCAGGTGGGAGGTTCTCTCAGGAAGAGAGAAAATTTGGAACGCAAAAGAAAACATTTAAATGAATGTTTAAAAATTGCCTTCACATGTAACTGGAGGGAAATAAAATAAAATAATCTGTATTTATTAAGTTCTGTTTCCAAATAAATAAAATGTTTTGCTTTTGTTTGAAGGGTGAAGAAATTTGGTCCAGACCTATTATTTTATTAGCATAGTGATCTTTTTTTGAAGTGAAAACTCTGCTCACCAATGCTTTTCAGCAAGCTATCTATGACATCATTTTAGAGTTATCAGGAACACTGAACTCAGTTCAGTTTTTTGCTTCTAGTCACAACACAGGTGTTAGAGGCAGAGCTTGAACATAGGCCTTCCAGAATTCTACCCATCTATGCATTTTCAGCTATCTTTCTAATGAAACATAGAGATAATTGAAAATGCATTCCCATTTGACTACTTCCTGTGCTTGAAAGCCCCATAAAGGATGACAAAAAGGAAGAAACACATACAGGGAGAAAGTAAACACACAGAAATCAGAGGGAGAAAAGAACACTAGATTAATTTCCATGATATCAGACCATGAGGCAGAATTCTTGGGGAAGCCATCCTCCACTGGAAAAGTGCAAACATAGAGAATGCCCCATAGCACACCTGGCGAACTCTTGTAGGTCCTCTGAAATGGCCTGGCCCTGTTCACCCTTCTTCCTAAGTGCCTATGATGGGACCAGTACCAAAAAACAGAAACTGTAACTCCAGCCACCATTTTACTGGACTATCTAAATAATCACTTCCCCAGACGAAATGCATTTTGGGAAATTATGATATATACCTTACCCATTGTTCTTTTCCAGGATATCCAATGAACACTCCCCAAAACTCCAGATCCGGAGCCACAGTTACCTGAGGGCGGTGAGCGAAGTCTCAATCAATAGGAGCTTGGATAGCTTGGACCCTGCAGGACTTCTCACTTCACCAAAATTCCGCTCTAGGAATGAGAGCTACATGAGAGCCATGAGCACAATCAGCCAGGTGAGCTAGAGGCTCAGAGAAGGGATCCCTAGGTTCTGAGGATCTATGAGATGGTCACTGCTGGGCCAGTGGGATAAAGCAAGATCTTTTTTCAAAATTTTGATTTATTGTGGTTGTTGAATAATTCAATCATATCTGATTCTTCCTGACCCATGGATCAAACCATCCATGGGATTTTTTTGGCAAAGATATTGGAGTGGTTTGCTATTTCCTTCTTTAGTAGATTGAAGTAAACAGTAAAGGTTAAGTGACTTACCCAGAGTTACACAGCTAGTAAGTGCCTGAGGCTACATTTGAACCCAGGTCTTCCTGACTCCAGGCCTAATGCTCAATCCACTGAACCACCTAGCTACTTCTAAATTTTGCTTACTGGCCTAAAATTTAAATTTACATCATTGATTTAAATTAGATTTCAAATTCTCATTAAAAAAAATGGAACCTATTGATTCTTGACTTGGTTCTTATTTCAGATATCTCTTTGCAAAACAATAATTTTTTAACATAATGAGAAAGATAATTAAAGGTTTATTAAGTTCAATTGAATAAGGAGCTATTGAATGCCTTCTATAGGACCAATACAAATACATAATGCTGGGAATAAAAAAAAATACGAAGTTTCTATCATATTTCTTACCTTCAGCATATTTACAATCTACTTGGGGAGAGAAAAGTTATATATGGGAATAAGACTTTCCCCCTACAAAGTATAAGACATATAATAGTACGTTGGACTTCCAAAAGAAGGAAAATCGATGTAGGCTAAAATAATCATAGAGGACTTTATTGGGGTGAGGGCTTTGAAGGACAGATAGAATTTGGGTTGGTAAAAAGAAGTAGAAAAGGAAGTCCAGAGCAGGAAAAGAGCATAAATAAAGTTTAAAATGAGCAGAATTTGTTGAGATACAATAAGTGAACTGACCTAACAACAGCTAGGATTATAATAGTAAGATGCCTCGGTTTTCTCTTTCATGAGGTAAGAAATTAGAGTCACTAAAGGTTAATACAAAATTAGAGTGAAGACAAAGCAAAGAGGAAAGTTGGAGAGATGGGGGAGGATAGAGACAGACAGAGAAATGAGAAAGGGGAGAGAGAGACAAAGACAGACAAAAAGAGAAGAGAAGAGAGCAGAGGACAAGAAAGGAGAGGAGAGAAGAAGAGAAAGGAGAGGAAGGGAGAGAAGAAGGGAGAGGAGGGAGAGAGAGAAAAAAGAAGAAAAAGAGGAGAGAAGTGGAGGAAGGTAGAAAGAGAAGAGAGAGAAAAGAGAAGAGAGAGGAGAGAGGGGGAAGTAAAGGGAAAGAAAGGAGGAAAAGAAAGGGGTAAAGAGAAGAGAGGGGAGAAGGGAAGAGAGAATGGCAGAGAGGAGGAAAAGAGAGGAAAGAGAGAGATGAAAAGAAAGAGAGCAGAGAGGGAGAAAGAGACACAAAGAGACAGAGAGAGGAGATATACTGATAATGTACACTGGTAGAAACTCATCACCAAAAGCAAAATCCTTTAAAAGCAAATTAATTTCAACACCTCATTGTTCCCTCACTGTGTCCCTGTCATCTGAAATGAGAGCACCCAAGCAAAAGATTAAAAGGCATATATAGAAGGACAAACAAAGAGGACCCAAGAACAGGAGAGAAAAGAACCAAGAAAGACTTAGTAGGCAAGATGCCTATATAATCTGCCTTATGGATGTATGGTAAGATTTGCTGAATTAAAATATATTTACTCAATAAGCCTGCACTTATATCTACCAATTAACATTAGCCAAGATATTTTTTCTTGTCTGTTGTTCCTTGATGGATAGCATCTCCTTCCAAGCCATAGCAAACTGTCAGTATAATATAGAGGCAATTTATAAATGTATTTTGGATTTTTTCTATGTGCAGTAAAATATTAATGTCATTTAAATATTTTTAGTAGGTACAATATAATGGGCAGACACCCAATCTAAAGCTGTCAGAATAGAGCTTCTAAACCTAGTTGGCATACCTGCAAAATACATCAGCAGTTTTAGGAAATTTTGCTCAGAAAACATTTATGCATTTATATGGCTCAACTCTGACTATATTCCTATATTTAGAGCATTGAGGGTTTTTCCCCCATAAAAAATATGCATCTTCCCCCAGGACACATTAGCCACACCATCTACTGCCATTATTTCATAAACTGTTGTTCCTGACCTTATTATAAGCAATATTTTCTCCTCAGGTGACATGTTAATGAGACATCAAGAAAATGATGGTGTTGAGATACATGGTATAAGATGTATTCCCATGGGATGTTAGGCTTTGACAGGCTCTGCAATTCAACTGTATAATTATTTGTGCCACAAATAAAATACAGGAAATGGACTTATCTGAAATGAGCCCCTGATGGTAAACAATTCTCACTCTCTTATTTAGTTTTCAAACAAACCAATGACTTTACAAATGATTTTATTGTTTTCTTTCCTAGTTGTGACATCACCATAAATCACAGGGAGGACAGTTGTCCTTGTGAAAGTCTCTATGCCTGAAGTTGTGCTGGGTACCCAGTAGGCACATTAATAAGCAGTTGGGGTTCTAGGATGATAGAAATTTCCCACATTAATTCTCAAAATATTACAAATTTACTATCAATAATGATAATATAGCATTCGTTTGCATTTTATTCTATTTTCTTTGGCATGCCATTGTCCATTTCCTCAAAGTCAAGAAATTGGTCTAGAATAAGTGACTATTTGTTTTCTACATCAATACTTCATAAAATTAAAATGTTTCTGAAAATATATACTGAAAACAGACTGTTTAGCAAATGACCAAAACACATACATATATTCACTAGCACTTATAACTTTCACCCAAAGAGAAGAATTTATTTGGACTAAATATTTGGGCAGTCATATCTGGCCGTGGTCCAAATCAAATTAGGCCCTGGTTTAGTGTTTTTTTTTCCTAGTGTTTTAGTTGTCAAAAGCAAGATGTCTTGGCCTGAGAGAAGAGAAAGGAATAGTTGCTAATGAAAAATAAAAATTGTATAGTATCTACCATTCTTCAACTAAAGCCGATTTTTTTCTCCCTATAGTTTTTAGTATCAGAACTTCAAAGGAAATATCCTGGTGGGGAGAGAGGAACCCTTTCTTTCAACTTCCTCGAAGCTATAATGAACTAGTAGCAGTTTTACCTGTTCCTTAAGTATAAGAGGGTGAAAGGAAATCATATACTGAATAATTTTATGATTTTATAATTACAAAGGGCACCAACCAAAATCTCCACTATAACATGCCCAACTCATGTCTTCCAGTTTCACCTGAAGATCTCCAAGGATGGGGTTGATTTCTCCCTTTCAAGTGGGATGTACTGAACATTCAGAATCAAAGAGATTTTCCTAAGTTTGCATTGTTTGTTGCTGTTTGTCCTTAGTTCTCCTAGAGGACCAATAACATCAGGAAGGTGATGTCTTTCCTTGCAAATGAATTGGATT
Source organism: Sarcophilus harrisii (assembly GCF_902635505.1). Classification (NCBI taxonomy): domain Eukaryota; kingdom Metazoa; phylum Chordata; class Mammalia; order Dasyuromorphia; family Dasyuridae; genus Sarcophilus; species Sarcophilus harrisii. The sequence goes on along the minus strand of NC_045426.1, from coordinate 498,277,359 downwards.
TAAGTGAGGCAGAACTGTGCAAAATCATCAGCCTCACTTTCTACTCCAGAATCATCTGAGAATAGTAGCAAGACAGATCAGCATGCTTGGAGATGACCCCATATACAGTAGGAGATCTTAGCCTTTTTTTTCACTCTTCCCTGTTTATTACATTTAAGACAATTAACTCTGTTGTCCTATGTAGTTCCATTTTATGTTTTCTTGAAATAAAACATTGAAAAAACTAATTAAAAACCCATTTGGGATTCAATGGAACTACTTGACCATGCCTTAAACCCAAATCACTCTGGCTCTCACTGATTGGCCAATAATAGGTCCCAACTTAAAGTTCACTTGGTCATTATTTGGGTTTTGATGGCTCAGAGTGTAAAAAGCAATTGTTTCTCTTCTGGCCAGAAACTCTGAAAGTCTTCTCTCATTTTGTTTGTTGTTATTTTGAGTGGGCAAACTAGACCATCTTTTGCCTCATTTCTTGCCCTGTCAAATCACTGAATCAGACAAACTGAGATCTGGGAAAGATCTTAGGTTTTTTAAAAGTCCATGGTTTCCCACTTCATGATGACTTGAGGATCATCTTCAGTCATCCTCATTCTATGTCTTGTCACTAGACTCAGATGATCCCGAAGTAGAAAGTAAGGCTGATGACTTTGTACAGTTTTGACTCACTTAAATCCAATTCCTTTGCAAGTCAATACATCACTCTCCTGATGTCATTAATCCTCTTGGAGAAATTATGCAATGTGTTTGCAAGTTTGCATAATAAATTCAAAGGTTCAGATCTTGCCATCCACCTTCATTCACCAAGAAAGACAAGTTGAAGATATATGTAAATGCCTGCACCTTCCTCAGTATTGTATCTATTGTTATGAAAATGCATTGTGGGGCAGCTAGGTGGCTCAGTGGATAGAGCACCAGCCCTGTATTCAAATTTGTCCTCAGACACTTAACACTTCCTAGCTGTTTGACCCTGGGCAAGTCACTTATCCCCAATTACCTCAGGGGAAAAAAAATGCAACGTGAAGATCAATCCATCTTTTTGTTAAGCAATATGGTGAAGGACATAAAATATCTTGCTGGGTCCCATTTCAGTGTCCCACTTTTTTCACTCTACATCCACACTATTATTTCAAGGAAAATATTATCTTAAAGCTTTAAATTTACCACAAAGGTAATTTAGTCTTCTCTTTCCTGGTTCTCCCTATGAAAGTCCCTATACCCAAGGTATTGTTTACCTAGAATTTACCAAAAGCATATAGTATAGCATCAACTATCATTAAATATTTTTATATCTCTCTCTTCCTCATCTTTTTTCTCTTCTTTCCTTTCTTCAATTTTTCCTCCTCTCTTTTCTTCCTTTTTCCCCTTTCATCCCTCTCTATTTTTCATTCTTCCATGCTTTAAATACAATACATAAGGGAGCTATAATTTCATTTTACTCTCCCCACAGAGTCAGTCTGTACTCCCTCAAAACCTTTCCAGATGATGTAACCTGCTAGAGCATGGACTTGGAGGGTCAGTCCCACACTCCAAAATGGCATTAGAATAGAATCTGAATGGATGCCTCTGTCCTCTTATACCTCCTAAATTAAAGAAATACTCTCTTCTCCTGCAGGTGAGCGAGATGGAAGTCAATGGTCAGTTTGAGTCTGTGTGTGAGTCTGTATTCAGTGAACTGGAATCTCAAGCTGTAGAAGCCCTGGACCTGCCAATGCCAGGATGTTTCCGCATGAGGAGCCATAGTTATGTGAGGGCCATTGAGAAGGGCTGTTCCCAGGATGATGAATGTGTGTCTCTGAGGTCTTCCTCTCCCCCCCGAACAACCACCACCGTGAGGACCATTCAGAGCAGCACTGGTAAGGAACAAAGGAACAAAAGTGGGGATCAGTTCAAAGTTGGGGATGACTGATTATCTCACAAAATTGGTGAGCAGTCAATTCAGAAGATTTCAGACTGGAAGACATAACTGAGAAACATACTACCCGGGATTTACTTGGATGGAGTAGTCCAACAACCACATGTGCTGATAAAATATACTATTGGCCCAAATGACCGCAACATCTAGAATTGTTATTTAGGATAATTTTCTTTAAAAAAAAAAAAAAAAAGCAATTCCCTTCCTCCCAAAGAGATACTCGTGCCAAAATATCACTTTTCAATCTATAGCTCTGCCCTCACTACCCATTCCAATCATGATATCAAACCTAAAGCAAAAAGGTTATTGGAGTATAGTGTATGTGGGAAGGTCTTTCCAAATTTTACAATTTTGCCTGTGTGGGTCTGTTTTTGCTTAATTGTGCTTCTTTGTTATAAGAATTGTGGTTGTTTTTTCCTAATTGGGGAGGAGGAGCTAAAGGGGCTTAAAAATAAATTAAATAATGGCTACCTTTGGGGTACTATGCTTTTGCATACCTGATCCCCTGACCTTATATGTTCTTTTACAGAATATTAATGTCATTCCATTCTCTGGATATAAAAGACTTAATCAGAACTCAATTGAATCAAATAGGTAGACCAGAAAACAAGAGCTAAGGAAATGATAAAGGAATTTGGTTCCTGAGTGTTGCTAATTTTATTTTATTATGTCAGAAGGTAGACTCATTTCACTATTATTTTATTTTAAAATATCTGATTATATTTTTTAAAAAAAGACTTCTTCTTTCTACTATATTACATTCAGGTGGTGACTATTAAACTGTATTTTTTTATTGGTGGCTCTTAGCCACTGAGACCATAAAAGGAGCTTAACTGGTTACCGTGACACCTGAGTTCACTACAAAAATGAAGTTGTGAGTTATGTATGTGTACATTGGAAGTCATTGTGTTTGTTTATGTAACACATGGGTTTCCAAAAGAAAATCTACCATGTCTTAACTGGACTTTACCTTATTATTGAATCCCTGGTAACTTAGATGGGGAATAACATTCTACAAGGAAAACACACCAGGAGCCAAGACAAATAATAAATGAACTAAAAGGAGAAATCCAGAGCCAGAACATTCCATTATTTGCTTTGACAATTTCATTAATTATCTCTATTAATCACCCTGTCTAGAAACTTCTGTGGACTTGAAAAATAGTATGTTGATGAATCTAAGTAAATTATTATGCAATTAAAAAGACTCAGGAGTGAAGGTGTGCTTGATGAAGCCTTGGGAGATTGGATACTGGGAGTACCTTCATCCTGTACCAATATATACTAAAGTGATGGGTCAAGAGGCTTCTGACAGTACTTAGAATTAGCTGCTGCCAATGATTTCTGCAAGGTTTTATGCTGTTTTAGTGTGACAACCCAACATTCATTATTTACAACTCTCCTGTATTGGCAGGAGGGTTGTCAGAAAGCTCAACAGCAGGTCCACCGGTCAAAGAGGATGTAACCTCTTCATTCATCAGGGAAAAAAAATGTGTCCTGGACCTCCCCAAATGACTGGGTTTATTCTTGACATTGATGGGTCCAGATGCACATTTTTGTTCTCAAAAAAAAAATTTCAGAGGCCAGAACCACAAAAGTGATTTCCAAGTAAAATGAGCCTCATTTATGAAAAGGAAAAATAAAAAACTAAACCATTCTTGGGCATATTTGTGCACATATGTTTGTTCGTGCCATAAATGTGGTCTCAAAGGCTTAAGAAGAATTACTGCTATTCCGGTGTACTGTCTCATTCCCTTACCCCACAGCAATGTTCTCCCCATGTCTTTGTCTATACCCTCCATACTATTCTATTAGTGCTCTTTTTAACTCTTTCTCAGGGATTCTGCATCAGTGTCTTCCTGTATCCCTCATTCCCAATACCAATATTTGTGGCTGGATTTTCTAGGGTTCCTGATTGTAAAAGTAGTCATAAGGATTGAGTATGGCCAGAAAGTAGGATCTCAGCTCCTTCCTCTAGACCTTAGGAGTTTGACTGCATCTGGAAGAGGGCACTAGGAAATTGAACATAAAATTAGTTAAAAGAATACAAAGGTGACTTCATCACCAGCACCCTGTGATCCACCTCTTTAGCAATAAATTGTGAATCCAGACTTGCTTGAAGCTCTGTTTTAAGACCTGAAGGGAAGATTAGATAAGTCTTGAATGCATCTGAGATAGGGAAGAAGACATAGCCCATGTAAATCCTCACCTGTACGTTTGTTGATAGAAGAGTGATGAAGCCCAACTTTTATGGACTTGTACTTTTGACTTGATAACTCTCACTCTGAACATTATCATCATATATACCTTAGTCTCTTCTGTAATCTTGTGATTCCAGGTAAAAAGTCACTAGAAAACAAAATAAATTTAATCTATATGTTTAGAAGAGGCATTTATAAAGGTCCAAGTCATCTAATCAGACATCTGAGGTATATTCAGATGTCACCTAATCACATCATTTCTATTCCATGAGTCTTCCATTTCTTATGACAGTTTCCATACATTTCTAAAGAATTTCCTCATATGCAGTCTTGTGCATGCTTATTAAATGTGAAGAAATTAGGTTTGTTTTTGAAAAGGACAAAAATGACAATATTTGGGGGTCAAAATACAATGTATTTGATTATGGCTGATTGGACCAACACAAGCTCAGAAGATTGAATTGAAAGCATGTGCTAAACTTATAACAAATGAGTCTTAATTATTTCATTACTCACTAGCTGTATGACACTGGGCAAGTCACTTTATTTCTCTGATCCTCATTTTTATCATGTGTACTTGCCCTATCTTCCCCATAGTAGTGGTGTGAAGAAAGTACTTTCCTTGTAAATCATAAATACTAACATTATTGTTATCCTCTTGTCATTGACTTGAGTCATTTGTCTTATTCATCCATTAGTTTCCTCTCTAAACCTTTTCCAATACAATATTTTGTTTTCAATTGAATGCTCAGAAAATCATAAATTGACTTCAGGTTCTTCTTATTCCCTGAAAAAAAAGAAAAGCTTTTACTCTTTTCTAAATTGTTTTTTGTACTTTTGTTTCTTTTGTATGCACAGATCTCTATCTCATCAAGGTTTAGTAGGACTTAAACTCAAATTATTCCTTTAGCTATCATCCCTCCCTCCATAGCCATTTATTTTCTATTGTATATCCCATTTGTCCTGAACTACTTTTACTACTTTTTTGTCATGCTAAAGGTTTCTTCTTCTACCAATATCTGCACAGCACTTAAAATTCTCCTTTAGAAATACCCATGCTCCATGTTCTTTAACCTTGATCTTTGTGGTAATTATCTGTCAAAATATCCTAACAAAATGTGTTTTTCAAACTTTTTCTGTTGCCTTCCTCATCTCCTCCTATTACCAACAGAATATAATCAACAAAAAGTATACAGGGACAGAGAAATATTTCAATAATATTAACTATTTATTTAAATAACTAGTCATATAACAATGATGGTGATAATGGATGATAAGGATGATGATGATGATAGCCAAGAATGTACTGGTGCCAGCTCCTACTGAATCTAGAGAGTTGATTGTTAAGTTTTCTGTGTAAGCATTTGTACCTCAGAAATCAATGACCACTATAAGTTAGAATCTGATTTCTTGTTTTGCTAATTTACTAGAAATAAGAAAGTAGAAAAAATTAATAATGCAGATTAAACTTTAAAATGTGTTATACACACTATATATACATTTATATAGATATTATAAAAATATAAAAAATATATAAAAATATAGGAGAGCTAGCTGTCAAACTTTTACCTGCATATCACTGATACAATAGTTTACTTTTAAATGGCCTCCTGTTTAGCTTACAAAGTTTACTTCTTAATAGCACTAAAAAGAGAGTAATATAAGAAGTAGCATTTCCCACTTTATTGCTGAAAAAATTGAAATTCAGAGAGGTAATAACTTATCCACTCTCATTGAAGTAATTAAGATTGAACTTCAAGTTCAACCTCATGGTACAGAGGAAAAAGGACTTGATCTAGAGTCAGAGAGCCTGAGTTTATCCAATCTGTGCTATTTATTTGTTGTGTGATTTTGAGTAAGTCTTTTAATATCTTTAGGTTCTAGTTTCCTCTTCTGTAACATGAGAGGGTTGGGTTGGTCTAGGTAGCCTTTGATATCCTTTTCTGATTAAGATCTATAATCTTATGGCTCAATATCCGGGGATTTTTTTTTTTTTTTTTGCCATATTTCTGTCTTTGATAAAATCACCTTCTCTCTGGGTCTAAAATCAGCTTTTAAACTTGAAAATATCATTCCCCAACCTCCTTCTCACTTTCCCTAGTTGCCAAAGTAATTTTTCTAGAATTTTTTTATTATTCATTCATTTAGTATTTATTGAGTATCTAAGCAAAACAAACTCTGGGTAAGGTTAGGTCCTTTTATGATAAAACAAATTTTTTAAGCATTATGCCTCTATGATATCATAATTGCTTGATTAGAATGTGGTTAAAGTAAAAGCACAAATTCTGCTCTAGAAAAAAAAAGAAAAGAAGAAACTGAAAAAGTTACCATAATACTTTAAGTTCTCCAAGGACCTATGGTTTCCCAGTAGGGCCTTTCCTCCACCAGTGAAAATTACAATCCTTTTATGCCTGAATCAATAGTTTAAAGAATTATTTGGGGGAAGAATTTGGAACTCAAAATTTTAAAATATATATTAAAAATTACTTTTACATGTAATTGGGAGAAAATAAAATATTAAATAAATATTTTTTCAAAAAAATGAAGAATTATTTTAGCTAGAAAAAAAAAAGAAAAAAACTTTTGACAAAGAGACTTCCCAAATTCTGGTTAGGATAGTCCTTGAACAGCAGACATTCAGTCCATTACTCAATCCATTGAGATGTTACATATTGTCTGACCCATTAATAAATATTTGTTGAGTGACTTTGCTGCTATAACAACACAATGACAACAATAATAATATCTAGCATTTATATCTATTTTAAAGTTTGCAATGGACTTCGTAAATGTTATTTCATTTGATCCTCATAACGACCATGAGAGGTGCTGTTATTATCATCCCCATTTTACAGATGAGAAAATTGAAGTAAAAGAGATTAAGTGATTTGTCCAAGATCACACAGCTGCCAAGTGTCTGAGGTTAGATTTGAATTCATGTCATTCTGACTACAAGACTAATACGTTACCCACTGTGCCACCTATTTGCCTTTTTCAAGAATTAAGAATAACCTCCAAGTCATAATGAAACAGAAGAGTAAAGCTCCAGGTGAAGGAATGGTTCCAATGGCTGCAAGTAGAAAAAGTTCTTTTGTTTGCATTTTTTGAAAGCTTTGGGTGAAAGTGGAGACTTATAACTTGTAATTACATCTTTTAGCAAATAACATGGCAATGGAAGGAATACTGACTCTGGGGTCAAAAGACAGAACTAGGGATAGAAATAGTCAATAAGACTATTTCTGACTAATGTTTGAAAATGTAACTCTATTATATTTTTAAGTCATAATGGGAGGTTATCATAAAAAGAATAAGAATTTCATGTCAAATGATATTTTATACAGGATGAATGTCATTCTATTTAATAATTATTTCAAGGGTGATGATACTTTTAGAAGCAATGATTTACTAAATCATAAGTGAACTTATTTACTGCATATTGCTTTTTTAAGGGCTGCCTCTGTGATATCCTAATTGCTTGTTAAGAAAATAATTCAAAAACATTTAAAGTAAAAATACAATTTCCCTCTCCACAGATATTTATAGAAGGCAAGCAAAGAGAGAGTAGGAAAAGGGATTTTTTGTCACTCACTGAAGCTTAACAATTCATATGTGATCACACCCCTGTGCCCACAGCTCACATGCAGAGTCTATTCTCTAGTCAATAGCTTGTGGATACTGTTTTCAGGTGTCCTTCTATCAATTTGTCTCACAGAAGACATTTTTTTCTTCCTAAAAGGAAATGTCTTCTCTGTTACTCCTGTTTGCCAATACTACAGGCTCCCACACAATGACAGCTGAGCCATGCTCATTTATTGCTCACTCAAGCAAAAACAGTCACACAATACATCATTTGATGACAGAGCTTTAGTCTATCACTCCCTACCCAAAAGGCTATTTGCAGAAATAAGAGATTTTGAATTAGATAAAAACAACTATCAAAAAAAAAAAAAAGCCAAGAACTTACTTATCTTATCCACTACGATAATAAATAGTTTACACTTTATAGTTTGTTATTCTTTCTAAAATACTTGGATACTGAAAATCACAAGAACTCTGGGAGATAGTAAAGTCTTTTCTGACAGTCTCCAATTTTCAGATGAGGAAACTGAGCCCAAGGATTTAAGTAATTTGCACTGAGTAATTCAATTATCTAGTGGCCAAGAGAGAACTAGAGCCATTAAGAGAACCATAAGGAACTCAAATTCAGCAGCCTGTGCAATATGGCTTTGCAAGAAAAAAACCAAATGATGTCAATAAAAGAGCACATTGCCCTATGAGATTTTAAAACAAATTAAAAATCCATTCTACTTATTAGTAATTCTCTTACTTCAAACAACTATCAATTTCAGAAGAAAAATGTAAGAATACTCTCTGGGGAGGTTTATAAAAGTGTTTCTCCATCACTCTTTTTTAGCTGGGATAGAAGGACAAGTGAATAAATGAAATCCACAAATAATTTGAAAAATCCAATTTTAGCCTTCAGTTTCAACTAAAAGGATTTTGAAGAGTGAGCCTCAGAGTCAGAAAGAGGCCTCAGGTTTACATCCTGCCCCTGCCATAAGGTGACTTTGTGACTCTGAACAAGTCATGAAGTCAGTAAATCTTATGTAAAGATCCCGGAGGGCTTCATATTGCCTTAGAAAACCTCACATTAACATCATGTTTTAAAACATCATGTTTTAATATATTTTTATTTGTGTTGTTAAATATTTCCCAATTGCATTTTAAACTGTTTCAGCAGCACTAGGAAGTAATGAGAACCACATCTGGCTCATACAGCTCTACTCTAGCAACTACCTACAAATTACAAAGATACTGACCTGTGTTAGTAGAGGAAGTTCCTTATATCAATGAAACCATAGGACCAGTCCCAAAGCCTGTGTCCTAGGGAATAAGGTTATATAAAGACAGCCCCTTCCAAAAACTTTTCCAGCATTACTAACAAGTAAGCTTATTATTCAGCAGTAGCTGTCTCTTCATGACCCAATTGACCCATTTGGGGTTTTCTTGGCAAAAATACTGGAATGGTTTAACACTTCCTTCTTCAGCACATTTACAGATGGGAAAACTGCAAAAAGGGTTATGTGATTAGCTGAGGGTCACATAGCTAGTAAGTGTCTGAGGTCAGATTTGAACTCAAGAAGATAAACATTGCTGACTTCAGGTCAGGCAGTCTATTCACTGTGCTATCTAGCTGCCCAACAAGTAAGCAGCAAACTACTCATTTAGACTTAATTTCTTCTCTCTTAGCCACTAGCTACAGAATAGGTTTAAGGTTAACATAAAAATACAGGTAGAAACATATTTTAAGGCACTAAAAGTGCTCAAGTAGTCCCCTCACTTTGTATACAAAGAACTTGAAATTAAGTGACTTGATTTCATAGCCAATTGGCAACAAAGTCAAGATGAGAACTTATATAGAACATTCCCTCCACCCCCTTCTCTGCTCTTTACCTCATTCTCAATAAATTAATTATATAGTATATAGGGGAGTGTGTATGAGAATAGTTTCCCTTCATAGAAATTTTGAAAGAAAAAGTTTAGAGTAGCATCTTGAACTGACTCCAAGGAATGTCCTAAGGACATCCTTAGGTTTTTCAAGGTCAAGGAGATAGCTAGTTAATCATCCTTAGACAAGCAGACTTATTAAATTATTTTTTTATTTTTAAAAATTAAAAATTAAATAAAATAATTTAAATTTTTTTTATTAAAAAAAAAAAAGAAGAGCAAGCCATTGATAGGATTATGGAGGAAGAACTTTGGCTCCACCAACATATTGACATTCTAGTATGATTTTATTTGTCCTTTTGGCCTCAAAGAATGATGTGAACAGAGAAAGCTGACATGAAGCAAGGACTGGACACACACAGAGACTGAAAGGGGCATAAGGTCAACTGAGGTGGACCTGTCTCATTGCTGCTCTTATCCTTTGCTTGGTGACCCTCAAACTGCCCCAAGGTTAGTGGCTTCTGAGACATTTTTGTAGTTTCTCTTTCAGGGTTGAGAAACTCAGGAAGGTCAAACAACATATCATAGAAACAATCAATAGTTTCATCAGAAAGAATGACAATAAGGAGACAACCTACCAAAATTTATGAGATATTGCCAAAGCAGTATTTAGGGAAAATTTTCTTTCTCTAAATACTTATATCAATAAAATAAAGAGCAGATCAATGAACTGGGCTTGCAACTAAAAAAAACTAGAAAAAAAAACAAATTTAAAATCCCCAATTAAACACCAAATTAGAAATTCTGAAAATCAAAAGAGAAATTAATAAAATTGAAAATAATAAACTATTAAACTAATAAATAAAGCTAAGACCTGATTTTATGGGGGAAAACAGTAAAATAGATAAATCTTTGATTAATTTGATTTTTAAAAAGACAGATGAAAAATTTAGAATAGGACAGGAGCCATCCTCTGTTCATGTTTTCCCCTATAACTGAGAACAGAAGAATCAACTGAAAGCCAATCTTGGGGCAGACAATCAGCTGTGTTAACTAACTATTCCTCCTCCAAAATTGTTACCATACTGCTCATCATATAAGTTTGGAATCATTCTTACAGACCCTTTCCTCAATCTTCATATCCAATCAGTTGTCATAGATTTTTGCAACTAATAGAGACAACTAAGTGGTAGAGTGGCTGGAAAGCAACAGTATTGGGTCAGGAAGACAAGTTCAAATCTAGTTTCAGATAAGCCAACTGTGGTTTTCTTGGCAAAGATAATAGAGTGGTTTGCTATTTTTCTGCAGCTCATTTTGTAGATGAGGAAACTGAGGCAAGCAGGGTTAAGTGACTCACCCAGGGTCATACAGCTAGTAAGCGTCTGAGGCCGAATTTGAATTCAGGAAATTGAATCTTTCTCCTGACTCAGATTCTGCATTCTATCTATTGTGCCATCTAGCTGCCCATGTAAATACCAGCTTTTGTTATTGTGGATCAAGATAAAAATACAAATTATTCCTCTTCCTGACATTTAAGGCCATTTATAAATTGGCTTCTTTCTAATTTTTCATCTTTATTTCATCTCACTACCTTGTTTGCCTTCTCCTTGTCAAACTGGACAATTAGCTGTTCCTTGAACTTTCTACAAAGTCTTTCTACACCATGTGTCTGGAATTCACTCCCTCCTCATCTGCCCCATCATAATAATGGTCTTTCTTATGGATTGAAGTCAAATACCACCTTCTCAATGAAGACTTCCCTGATAATCCCATCAGAGTGTGCTCTTCCTTCTTCACTAATTTCTATTAAGGCTGTTAATTTCTATTATTCTATATTAAAGTTATTAATTTCTACTAAGCAGAGAAGCTTTTGTGACTATCAGGTTAGCATCACTGGCTCACACTGAATTTGTAGTTCAAATTTTTTTAAATAGGTCTTTTGCACAAAACTGTTTTGTAGGTACATCTCTTCTACCCATTTCTTTGCTATCTATTGATGTTCCATTAGTCTGAAATATTTCAAGGGGAAAAAAATTCTAATTTCAAGGTCCTTCTCCCTGGATGGTCTTTTCTTGTCATCCAGTTTTCAATGATTTCTATTTGAGATTGTAGGCAAAGTACTAAAGAATTTAACTGGAAATAGAAAAATGTAAGAGTCTGAAATTGTTAAACATGGCACAAAACCATATGGGTCTAGAAATAAAAGCAGTTTTTATTCATAGAATTTTTTCATTCTTTTGATATTCTACATTTATACTAATAATTGACTTAGCCATTAACATCCCTTAGATGTGACAAAACTGCCTTCCATAACAAAAATTAACTTTGAACCAGGTCTATATGTCAGGCAAACATCAAAACCTCAATATACTGCTGTCTGTCAATCCTATTCAAGATTTTTTTAACTTCTCATCAGTCTTGTGTACTTTATAGAGTATACTTTCCAAACAATGTAGATTCTTTGAGGGACCTGGGATTTCATGTGGGTTCTTCTCTTATCTAGTACAGATTGAAGCTCAAAGACAAAGGAGAATTATGAGTAAGCAGCAGCTTTATTTCCCATGATGACCTATCTATCAGCAAAAAATAACATAAGGTATGTCAAAAGGAAATGGACCAATCTTGAATTCAGAGTAAAGAATAACCAATAAGGAAGCACAAATGTTACAATGGAACCTGTGAATTTTAAAATGACCTAGAGGAATGTCATCAGCCTGTTTGATAGATTTCTTCCTATTCACCCAATTCCAGTGGCTTTTTATTGACTTTAGGATAAACACAAATGTCTCAGTTTAGCTTTTGAAGTATAGTAAAGGTTTGGTGACTATCCTAAAGCGTTCTTTCACTGAGAAGTCAAGACTCCAAAACATTGCTGCTCTTAGCTCTTCAGGGTCCCCAGGGAATGGTCATTCTAATGATTTATGAGCCCCCATAGATAGACTATAATTATTGGTTGTTATTAGTCAGTCAGACTCAAATTACCTTTCAAAAGGGGTATTTATTAATAAAATAGTAGTTATTACTACCACACTATTAGTATAATAGCAAGAACAGTTGGTATAAAACATCTCCCCAAATGTATGTGACATACTTGCATCAGTATCTAAAGAGCCTAGGGGAAAGTGGACTCAAGATAAGAAGAAAAAGTGGCAAAGAAGTAATTCACAGCTTCTGGAAGTCCTTTTGCTAGAATCTTTAAGCTATTTCCCAGGTTGTAGTTTTCTGTTAGGTTCTTGGTAGAGCTGTGAATCTATATCTAGACTGTCTCAGATACCCAATACAGACACTGCTGTTCCAGGGACACTGTTAGGACACCAGTGGGAAAAGATAGGAAATCCTATGTACTTCAAAAATTCATTAGATCCAATCTAAGAGGTAGAGGGCACAGATGTTCCATTCTAAGAGGTGAAGGGACAAGACTCTCTCCCTCAGAGTTTTACAGGAACACTTTCATAGCTTCTGCTCACTCTAAACACTCAGCTAGAACTGGCTTGCTATTTACTGATAACCCACAGGGCTGAAATAAGTTTCTTCAGTCAATCTGAGTATGCTTCCAATAGATGCCACTCCATTTGATTAAGATTTTCCCATTTTGTCTCAAATTTTTGAATGACTGAGACATGCACTCCTCTTGTTTAGGTATTACTTAAATAGAGTGAGATGATTTGGTTAATTACTTCAATCAAGCCCTCTCCTTAGATAGATAATCCTTATACATTACCTTACTCTATTTTTTCCAATCTCATTGAGCATTATTCCCTCTCTGCACTTTGTAATCCAGCCAATGTGTCTGTCTCTCTGTCTGTTTCTGTTTCTCTTTCTATATGTCTCTCTGTGTCTCTTCCCTCTTTTTCTCTCTGTTTTCTGTCTCTCTGTCTTTTTCTCTGTTTCTCTCTGTCTCTCTCTTCTCTGTCACTCACTCTCTGGTCTTTCCCTCTCCCTGTCCCTTTCTCTGTCTCTGTCTCTCTCTGTCTCTATTTCTCTTTGTCTCTGTCTCTCTGTCTTTCTCTCTCCCTTTCCTTTTCCCTCTCTCTGTCTCTCTGTTTCTGTCTCTCTATCACACACACACACACACCCTCCACTTTATCTCCTTTCTCTTTGCTTTGACCATTGCATATGCACTCTCCCTTGCCTCTATCTCATAGAATCCTCTTCTTTTAAAATATAATATAAAATGGGAATAATCTTTTGCAGAAAAGCCTCTTCTGATCCCTGCTCCCTAATGCCCCATTGCTAATGTAATCCTTCCCCAACCATCTTGTATTTAACTACTTCTTATCCAGTTGTATGTATTCATTTCATAGTACTTTCCTCACAGAATTATTATAAGGATAAAATGAGATATTTTTAAAGCACTTAGTACAGCACCTGGCGTATAGTAGATACTGTGTAAGTGCTTATTCCCTTTCCCTTGATATTTATGTTGAATATTTTTTATGTGAGATTGATATCTCCCCCCATTAGAATGTAAGCTCCTTGCAAATAGGAAGTGCCTCACTCTTTTAATTTGCATCCTTGGGGCATCTATGGGGAGCAATAGATAGAGTACCAGCCCTAAAGTCAGGATTTCAAACCCAGCTTCAGACACTTGACACATTAGCTATGTGACCCTGAGTAAGTCAATTAACCTGATTGCCTTGACCAAAAAAAAAAAAAAAAAAAAGTATCCTTAACACCTCCATAGTGCCTGGACATAGTATTATTTATTTCTGTTGATTGATTGTGGAAAATCTGCCAGGGAATGTGTACAAGAATAGAGTAGGATTATAAGGCATGAATGATCAGAGACTTGCATGAATAGCTGTGATCACAGATCCACTCAAGATTTAAAGTACTGAACACTTACTATAAGCCTTGCTTCGTTTTAGGTCCATAGTACTTGCTCTCTGATAGAAAAGATAAGACTTGAACTGAGCTTTAAAGATTAGAATTAGATCAATGTAGAAAGGGGTGTAGTGATCGTAAGTTGGTAAAAGAGCATAATCAAATTCTCAGATACAGAAATAAACATGGAATGTTAGGGGAAACAGTCAAGAATCTCATATAATTGATGATGAATAGGACACACTCAAATAAAAAATTCACAATCAGACATCTGTTTGTTTCTCACAGAAAATTGGGAATTCCCTAAAAGCCACAGATTTTTCAGATTTCATTAACATCACTGGTTTCTTGTTTTAGACTTTAATCTAGTCAGTCTGAGTTGGTTTTATTCCTAAACCAGATATCTTATTCCAAATTCTTTTCCTATAAAAACATAAACTAGAAAAATGAGCAAAATGTTGCCCTTGAGTTGCAAAAGATTTATGAGACTTTCAATACTATAAAGTACCAAAAGGAATTTACTAGACACAAACTTGTTAAAGAAAGACATTATTGTCAACATTTCTCAAGCTTAGGAAAAGGGGTCAATTGACCAAAAAAGCAATCCAAAATGAGCCAAGGTAGAATAGCAAGCTTCTGTTTAACCTCAATAGAGGACTACAACTTGCTTTTAAGGAAAAAAAAAAAAAGGAAAATGACTGACATCTATATTTTTAATTTGGGGAATTGTTTGATGTTAATTGAATCAAATAGAACAGAAATTCCTAGAGAGGATGTGCTGGCTCATTTTTGTCTATATCCCATGTTCTTGGCACAAAAGTAAGTGTTTGACATATGGTTGTTGAAAGGATAGATGGATGGTTGGGTGAGTGAATCCAAACCACTGCTGCCATTGATGACTTTTGTAAACCTTGTTGATCATGTAGTTATTATATTAAATAAAGGAAAAAAGGATTATTGACAGAATTCAGGAGGTAAAATTAGTATTAATCAAAATAGATTCTCCTTAACATAAAAACTGTCATTTAAAAGAAAAATCCATGAAAATAAAAAAAACTTAACTCCCCAAAGCCTAATACCGGCTCAAATTAAATTACACAAGATTTATTATAATTATCTTGAAGTTTCTACCATACTAATTCTTTAGTGCTGTTCTTTGGAACTTTATAGAATGAACAATAGTTTAATGTATCACTTATTCCATAGCTTCAACAAGACTTGGAGGATGCGCCTTGTAAAGAATAGTTGCTTTACAATTCCAATAGACTTGTGATGAAAAGTGTCATTCATATACAGAGAGAGAACTATGGAGACTGACTGGGGATCAAAATCTAATATTTTCACCTTTTGTTGTTGTTTGTTTGTTTGATTGCTTGTTTTTTTCTTCATCTTTTGATCTGATTTTTCTTGTGCAGCATGATGAATAGTGAAAATATGTTTAGAAGAATTGCAAAATTTAACCTATATCAGATTACTTGTTATTCTGGAGAGGGGAAAAGGAAGGATAGAGAGAAAAAAATTTAGAACACAAAGTTTTTCAGAGGTGAATGTTGAAAACTATCTTTCTATTGGAAAAATAAAATACTATTTAAAATTTTTAAAAAAGAATAGTTTATTTAAACTTGCCCAGCACTCTATCCACTGAGCCATCTAGTTGTTCTGCCTTACATCTATTACCTTCCAAAATTACTTATTCCATTTGAGGTAATGACTCATTTGAAAATTTTTCCTTACAAATCTAAATTTAACTTTTCTCAACATCTTCCTGTCTTCCTAGTTTTGTTTATTAGGATCAAGCAGAACAAGTCTAATGTCCTTTCTACATGACAGCCTTTCAAATATTTAAAGATTTTTATTATGTTCCCTCTAAATGTATTTTTTCTAAAATTAGTTGTCCAACTAACCCTCAGATGACATCTTGTTGTCCTCCTCTGAACAGTCTGTAACTTGTCAATGTCCTTACCAAATTATAGTGTCCAAATCTATTCATAATACACAAAATGTGGTTTGACCAGAGCTGTAACCAGGATAGGGCAACTGGTACTTAGTCCTACAGAAGCAAGATTTAGAGATCAAGCAAGTTCTCTGATTTTATATTTTAAAAACACACAAGGAAACCAAAGAAACCAAGAAAGAAGGAAACCATCCTATCTACACTCAAGGCATTATGACTTCCACATCCAACCTAACCCCTTATTTCAAAAACACTTTCAGTTAAAATCACCCACGTTTTCAAAAGCAAGGCAGAAAAGGAAAGGAGAAGGCATTGCTATAGTGTCTACTCTCTGCCAGGCATTGTCCTAAGTGCTTTATAAATATCTTCTTCTTTGATCTTCACAAAAACCCTGTAAATACCATTGTTATCCTCATTTAACAGTTGAGTAAACTGAGGTAAAGAAATTAAATAACTTGCCCAGGGTCAAGTGTCTGAAGACAGATTTGAATTCAGGACTTCCTAGCTCCAAGCCCTTTGCTTTATTGGAGGATCAACTAATGGTATACTAAATTAAATCTTAATTTAAGTTTAAAATCAGTGGCTCATAGATTTAGAGGTAGGAGAAATCATAAAATCTGACTCCCCTCCTTTTATCAGTGAGTAACCTGAGGCACAGAGAGGTGAAGGGACTTGCTAATAAATTTATGACAGAATCTCAACCAAGATCTTTCTCCCTCAAGTTCAAGGATTTATCCACTATCCCACCCTTCCCTCCTGAAATAAAGTTTCCCAGTTAGATCAGCTAGATAGATAATCAGTATTTTGATTAGATCACAGAAGGTATTTACTAAGAATGTATTTCTTTGTCATCTTGCTAAAGAGAAAATTATTTATGACACCTATTACTTCATCCTTGTATCTTCTGAAACATAGTTTTCAAAGGATTCAGAGAAACTAGATCTTCTCTTTTTTCCTCTACTTATGGCAGGTGATTTGATGTTTTTGTCAATTTTCGACTTCATTCTTTTACTCTTGGGATGTCAGAGGCAATTAATTTGCAAACCACAGTTGCAGGTGGTTTTGGAAAAGAAGGGAGTCGAGGCCAAAGGAATGAAGCTTCAGAAAACCAGTTTATGATGTCCTTAAAAAACATAAATCCATGCTTTTGTAGTTCTTGTTCTGATGAAAGCCTAAATCTCAGCGGCAAGCTTTCAGCTTTTACCTGTCTTCCTGCCAGAAAACTCCCCAAGCAATTATGGAAAGAGGAGAAGGTTTGTGCCTCAGCCTGATCTCTTATAGAAAGTATCTGCCATCTGTCTTTATGCTTTAGCCTTTTTTCCCTTTAGGAAAAAAATAGCTGAATGAATCGAAGAATGTTTGTAAAACTTGAACTGTGAGAAGGCACTACAAGTTATCATTATTGTTATTCATTAAGCTAGATGGTGACATTCTTGAATATAACCCAGCTAATTTTTTTAAGGAACTTAAATGTCACAGAAACAAAGCTAAGGAGGCTGATTCTTTAGCTACAGTAGTTGTCTCAGAATAGAACTTATATCAAGCTTGGATATCACCACAACATCCTCAGTCCAGGACCTCTTTCTTTGCCCTTTTTTTATTTTTCTGTTCCCGCCTTCCTTTCTTTTCCTTATCTTCCTTTTCCCCACCACCCCTCCTTTCTTACAACCATTCTTTACAAACCCCTTAATCACCGGAGCAAATCTGAGAAAGATCTCAAAGGCCATCTGGTTTTACTCCTTCATTTAACAACTAAGGAAACTGGGCCTAGGGAGATGAATTCATGTGCAAGTGCTTCCATGACTCTTTGCTAAAAGTATTCAGTCTCCAAAGGGAAACCTTATTTTGGCAGCTTTTTAAAACAGTATGAGCCCCTTCTGCAGCAATTTAAAAACAGCTTAAAGACTGTCAAGGAACATGTAAACTCCTTTGGCATGTGAGTGACTGGATCATGGGATTTTAAAACCGGAAAAGACCTTAGAGATCATCTGGTCTTACCCTGCTCATTTTATCGTTGAGGAAAGTGCAGAGACCTGAAGCAGTTTGCCCAAGGTCACACAAACAATAAATTGAAAAGATGGAATTGAAACCAGGTCTACTGACTGCAAACAGATCTCTTCTGAATTTTTTCAAGGCAACATTTTTTTAAGCTGTTAAGAGACATGTGGCATTCAAGTGGACTATATGTAGTAAAAGTACTTAAAAATCCCCCAAAACAAACCAAAAGCCCATTTTTCTCAGCAGGCCATTTCAGGGGTTTTCCATCACATTTAATGGGAATTCTATGAGCTAATCCTCAAACTTCTGGTGGAGGCCTTTCTCTAATTGGATTAAATAAGAAGTGAATAGAAGAAAATAGTGTAGAAATGTGGTTTGAAAGGCAAGAGAGATGCAGGACAATTGCATGAAGGATGGCAGGGTCAAGTAAAAGTTATTTAAAGATAGAGATGGGGGTGGGGGGGAGGTAACCTAGGCAAATTTGTGAGAGCCAAGGGGAAAAGTGCAAAAAAAAAGAAGATGAAAGGAAGACCTAGAGGGCTAGAGAAAAGATTGAGAGATGGAATCAAGACAACAAATACAGATAAAATATTGCATGTATAATCTTTTAACAAATTTTGAAGGTATGTGTGTACATACACATATACACATGTGTGTATGTATGCCCATACATATATAGTGTGTGCACATATTTAAGTAGACATATAGGAAAACACATTCATACATATATTCACAAAGCACATTTATTTATGCATATTTCTATACATGCACAATTTTACTAATAGGGTAATAATTTGCTACAATATCCTTAATCTCTCCAATGTTTTATAATTAATTTTTATTTTTATTTTGTTATTTTTTAAATATTGATTTTTTTTATTTTTACATCATCGTCATCCTCTAAATAACTTTCTCCCTTCCCTCTTCTTTAGCCAGATCATCCCTTCATAGCAAAAAAAGAGAGGGAAAAAACAGTCCAGTAAATCCAACATCAAACAAGTTTGACAGTATAGTAATATTCCACTCCCATGGTCTTACACCTTTGCAAAGAGATATGTATTTTTTGAACCATACTGCAAGGCCAAGATTTTTATTCATTATGATTTCCCTGTGCTTCATTTCAAAATACATCTGAATTTCAGGAGACATATTTGGCATCAGTGAGGCAGAGCCATCAAATAGTCCATTGTGCTAAAATTTCTGATTGAATGGGAATGATTTATTTGGTAACATAGAAAGAATGCTAGATTTGAGTCAGTGGAACAGAATTCAAATCCTTGACCTCTATCATTTACTGTCTTGTCACCTTAGACAAATCAACTTCTCTGAGCCTTAGCTTCCTTTTCTAGTAAAATGAAGGATTTGGCTTATTTGACCTTGCAGCTCTAAATTTATGACTGATCCTGTGACAAAAATAGTTAACCTTGACAATTGGAACATGAGCAGAAACACAGCTAATTAATTTGCTACCTCTTCTTTCTTCCACTTAGAAGGAATCTAATTCTATTACCAATCCTCCATAACAAATTCCAAAATTTCCCATGCTCAATTAACAATACAATCATCCTCCTCATAAGTCAATATATAGTTTGTTTATCTCCTCTTTTAGACCAAAGCCTTCCTTCTATGTGAATAAATCCCTCTAATTAACTACAGTCAATTGAGGTTTCTTTTCTGTGTCTTTGACTGACTTTTAGGGGTCCTTAATTTTTCAGTGGGATGCACCTTGGATCTCAGCCCTTTACCAGCAGCCTATCTCAGTCACTCCTCTGTCTCTAATCATCTCAGTTTTGAGGTTAAGCCAACCTTTGAAGACCTCCCTTCTTATTGAGAATTCTCCAGAGGGGGCTATCAGAGGCTCAATCAGCCACAGCTGTGTAAACTTAGAAGCTCAGATGCTGAAACCTTGGGATGGGGGAGGAGGGAAAAAACAGGGGAATTGGTAAGAGTGTTGATTATAAACATAAATTAACCCCACATGTGCCTAGCATCATACTAAATTCTTCCCACCTTCCTCATTGGCCATTGACCCAGTCCTGTTTCTGAGAATCCCAGATTCTTGTCTGTGGGAATGTTATATAATTTAAGGAATAGTCTCAGAAAGTTGAGTGGTTTTCAGTGTCAGTTGAGGTTCATTTTTTTAATGATGTTAACCAAAAGTCACAGCTCCACAAGCATTTGTAGTTAATTAATCGATCACAAGTAAAAAACACATGCAGGAAACTCCTTATACTAAGAAACCCTCAGACAAGTCTCCACTACTGCCTCCCATATCACTTCTGAAGGAGAAAGCAGTAGGGACAACAAAACTCCTCAGTAAGCCTATCTGCTGCCAGACTAGTAAACTGATTTAGATTCAATTAGCTCAGCTGTGTGATCCTAAACAAGTCACTGAACCCTGTTTGTCTCAGTTTCTTAATATATTAAATGGGCTGAATAAGGAAATGGCAAACTTCTCCAGTGTCTTTTCCAAGAAAACCCAAAAGTGAAGCACAGCTATACAAGAAAAACAAACTCAGCCTACATAGGAATCCTTCTTCCATTAGCAAAACTGTTTAAAACTCTTTTATACTTTTTATGATATAAAAGCACTATAACCGTTGTCTAAATAACCAGTTGTATATGGTTATTTTTTTCTTCTCTATCTACAGAGAACTTCAGGATTTGTGGGTAGAGGAGCTGAGAGACACTATTTACAAGGCTAGGATTTAACTGTGAAACAAGAAGCAGACTGTGTTTACTACAGAATACAATAATTTACTGTAGAAAATATTTCCCATTTTGCTTCTGATTGTTTCCAGACTTGCAAGTTAATACTTGATTCAGTGTGCCAAAACGTTCGTGCTTTCAAGATCATATCTTTGTAGACAATAGTGGCCAAAAAAGTCATTGCCCAGCAGTCAATCTTCAGGCAGAGTCTTTCTGCCTTTAATAGGGCTCATCCATCCTAGGACAAGGCACCGAGTTAGTCTTGACAGAAATCTTTATAATTAAGTAAAAGCTACAGAATTTACACCCACCGACATTGACCTCAAAAGTGCAAGATCACTTCAATATTGAACTCAAAGACAAGTCAATAAGCATTTATTAAGCACTAACTATATGCCTGGCTCGATGCTAAATTCTGGAAATGAAAAGATAAACCAGAACAGCCCCTACTGCTCTCAAGGAGTTCATAGTCTAATGGAGGAGACAATATGAAGATAATTATATACATGACAGTTGGACCGCTCCTTCAATACAGGGAATGTCTTTTGCATCTGTATCCATTATGTGCATTGAGCATAGTAGAAACTTAATAAATGTTTATTGATTGGATAATTAATAGTGATGGTATTAAAAAATATCTTCATGTAAATATTCTAAATCATGACCTTAATTTTGTTGTTGTTTTATAGAAATATAGTTGCAGTCTCTGCCATAGTCCTCTGTTTCTCATTCTCAGGAAAAGTCCCTTTTATTTCTTCTGATACTTGAAACCCTAGCTAATAAGCAAGCCTAATGTGACTGCTTCAATTCCTAAAACTTCCATTCTGGTCTAAGTAATAGTTAGGAAAGGATAAAGAAACAATATGGTACTGTGGAAAGAATAGTGACTTTGGAGTCAGAGTACCTGAATTGAAATTCTGTCTCTGGTGTTTGCTATCTATATGGCGAAATCTCCGTTTTCCCATAAGGCTAGATGCTCCAAATATAATCCTGAATCCCCTCATGTCATAGGTTCACCATTATATCTCTTATAAGGGATAAACCACTCCAGCCCTGCCATAGATTGGCAGTCTGAAAATCCTTACTGTAATGTAGCTCTCCAAATTAAAACAGGATTTTATCTACCAGAAAATGTAATTTCTGCAAAACTCCACTGAGTGTCTTCTGCTAGTAACTGACTTAGGCTCTAGCAAGCACTGGGTTATCTGTTCTCACCTGTAAGTGGACCTGATTAGCTCAAAGGTGATGACTCAAGGCACTTTCTGAATCATCAAAACAAAATAAAGGATTTTTACAATACAACCTTTGAGATCATTGGCACTCCCCTTAAGGGAGGAATTACAGGTAACAAAGTAGGAGATTGATTGAAAGTTGATGTTGTTGTTATTGTTTGTCCTCTGTTCTCAAAAATGACCTTGGATGCCATGACATGAAATGAACTGGATTTAAGTGAAGAGGGGACTGTGCAAAGCCACCAACCTCACCTTCACCCCCAGAGCCATCAAGACCACTGATCCATTCCTGGATGCAGCCAGAGGCCTTGGCCCTTTTAAGCTAAGGTTTTTAACAACTCTCAGTTTGACTGAGTCAATGTCCAAGAAACCAAGCCTTATTAAGGCTAGGTAAGAAGAAAGGTAGCAGACTCATAAATTGAGAAATGAAATGGGTGTGGGGTTGTTAGGCTTACCTTTCAGCTTAACTATTTTAATTAGTCCTTGGATTTAGCAAATGAGTTTCTTTCAAAGTCCCACCTTTTTTTTTTTTTTTTTTTTTTTTTTTTTGGAGAATAGATACAGCTATAGAAAGATTTTCCTAGACCCTCAAATTTAATACTAAAAAATATATATTATTTCTATCTTTTGTTTTGAGCTCACCTTTATTTCAAAATACATCCTTCTCTCCTCCAATTTAATATAGTATATATTATATAATCTATTAAGGTTAATATATTATATAATGTATATGCAATATTCCAGTCCAAAATTCCCCATCTGCAAAAAATAGAGGGGGAATGCATTTTCTCATCTCTTCTTCTAAACCAAATTTGGTCAACAAGTGCTCTATTTGAGTTTTTACTTCCCACTTCCATTCTTACAGTCATTGTATATATTGTTTTCCTGATTTAGATTACTTTACCTGGCATCAGTTTATGTAAGTCTTCCCTTGCTTTTCAGAATTCTTCCTATTCATTATTTTTTATGGCCTAGTTCTGTACTATCACTTTCATGCAATAAAGCTAATCCATAGTCAATAGGCATATATATATTTATTTTGTTTTCAGGTCCTTACCACTATAAAACATGGGGCTATAAAAATTTTGATATATATGGGGCCTATTATTATGCTTTTTTAAAAATACAAGACCTTTTTCTTCCTTGCTGAAGTATGAGAATTCCTAGGAGAGAACAGACTTTTGAGTAAAGGCAATCAATATAGTACTATTTCTCTTTCCATTAAATATTATCATTTTTATATATCTGAGAGCTTTCCTTCAAAGGGAAACCTACTTTTCTTGGGGGGGGGGGGGAGGGAATCACTCTTTTCTGTTAAGAAAAAAAACAGAATTCTCCCTCCAATTTAAAAGTTGCATTATTTTTGTTTCACCATTTTCCAACTTCACATTTTTTCCATTTTTCCCACTGTTAAATCCCAATTGACTTTTTTTCTCATTCATGTTGAATCTTAGAGATTCCACTGCATCTTTTTTATATTTTCACAATATGAATAACTCTTTGCTTAGTTCAAAAGTCAAAAGTCACTGTTTGCTTTGATGGTTTTGTACGAGATATATAGCTAGTGTATCTACAGCTAAAACTTGTATGCTTGTAGCAATCTTCTGAGACACAGATTTCTCTAAAGTTACCTATGTTTTTTCTGTTATCTCTTGCATCAAAATTAAATGGAAAACCATTAAACCGCCTTGTTTACCACAAATTAACTTCCCTTAACATTACCCTCAAGTGGGTATCCCTCTCAATTGAAAATGTATCATAAGGGAGGAACATAGGATAGTTTATCTCTCAGACTTGTGGAAGAGGAAGAAATTTGTGACTAAAGACGAACTAGAGACCATTATTGATCACAAAATAGAAAATTTTGATTACATCAAATTAAAAAACTTCTGTACAAACAAAACTAATGTAAACAAGATTAGAAGGGAAGCAACAAACTGGGAAAACATCTTCACAGTTAAAGGTTCTGATAAAGACCTCATTTCCAAAATATATAGAGAACTGACTCTAATTTATAAGAAACCAAGCCATTCTCCAATTGATAAATGGTCAAAGGCTATGAACAGACAATTTTCAGATGATGAAATTGAAATCATTACCACTCATATGAAAGTGTTCCAAATCATTATTAATCAGAGAAATGCAAATTAAGACAACTCTGAGATACCACTACACACCTGTCAGATTGGCTAAGATGACAGGAAAAAATAATGATGAGTGTTGGAGGGGATGTGGGAAAACTGGGACACTGATACATTGTTGGTGGAGCTGTGAACGAATCCAACCATTCTGGAGAGCAATATGGAATTATGCCCAAAAAGTTATCAAACTGTGCATACCCTTTGATCCAGCAGTGTTTCTACTGGGCTTATACCCCAAGGAGATACTAAAGAAGGGAAAGGGACCAGTATGTGCCAAAATGTTTGTGGCAGCCCTGTTTGTAGTGTCTAGAAGCTGGAAACTGAGCAGATGCCCATCAATTGGAGAATGGTTGGGTAAATTGTGGTATATGAATGTTATAGAATATTATTGTTCTGTAAAAGACGACCAGCAAGATGAATACAGAGAGGCTTGGAGAGAATTACATGAACTGATGCTAAGTGAAATGAGCAGAACCAAGAGATCATTATATACGTCAACAATGATACTGTATGAAGATGTAATTTGATGGAAGTGGATTTCTTTGACAAAGAGACCTAATTCAGTTTCAATTGATCAATGATGGACAGAAGCAGCTACACCCAAAGGAAAAAAAAAAAAAACACTGGGAAATGAATGTAAACTGTTTGGATTTTTGTTTTTCTTCCCGGGTTATTTCTACCTTCTGAATCCAATTCTCCCTGTGCAACAAGAAAACTGTTTGGATCTGCACACATACATTGTATCTAGGATATACTAGGACATATTCAACATATATAGGACTGCTTGCCATCTAGGGGAGGGGGTGGAGGGTGGGAGGGAAAAATCGGAACAGAAGTGAGTGCAAGGGATAATGTTGCAAAAAAAATTACCCTGGCATGGATTCTGTCAATAAAAAGTTACTATAATTAAAAAAAAAGTATCATAAGAAGAAATGTCATGGTTTCTTTAGCTGATGTCTTGCTACTGGGCTAACAAAGGAATCCACAGGCCTGGAATGACCACCAATAGTACCAAAACACAATGTTTCTTAACTAATTTCACCTAAGATACCAGTGCAGTTCTGACCTTGAGAAAGTGTCAAAGAATATAAGAATTAGCATCCTGGTTCAGATCCATAAATCATCCAGCCCAGCATTCTGCCAGGTCTTAAAGAATGTGTTGTAAAAACCATTTCTGTCATTTCCCCATGGTTATTATATTCTCTTCTGATTCTGAGAAGTAGTTAATTGTACCTAGCACTGAAGAAGGATCATTATCACAACAGGTTTGTATAATCCTTACAGTAAACTTTTGTTGGTGATATTCATTTATTTCAGTAATGATCACTTCTTCATAACACCATTTGGGGTTTTCTTGGCAAAGATACTGGAGTAGTTTGCCTTTCTTCCACCAGCTCATTTTACAGATGAGGAAACTGAGGTAAGCAGTATAAGATGACTTGCCCAGAGTCACAGTGCTAGAAAGTGTCTGAGGTCACATTTGAATCCAGGTCTTCCTGAGTCCAGGTCTGCCCCATATGTTGACAGTATTTTACAAAATGAGAAATCTTTCTCCGCTTTTAATAACTAAATGATCCCAGAGCAACCCAAGACAAGCTTACTGTGGGTCATAGTTTATCGTTTCATGTACTATCCATTCCACAAAGCTATTGCCATTTCTTGACCTTGTCCTTCATGCTTACAATAATATTCTCCTACCTTCCTTATCTTTACCTTCCGAAATTTTTTTTCTTTCCTTTAAGGATCAAACTGGTGTCAAATTTTCCACGAAGCTTTCTAGAATTTTCCCTCCTCAATACCTATATGATTCATTCTTCTCTTTCCCATACCTAACTATTGTGTTAGTATTTTCTTTATGACTAGCTATGCATTTATTCACTCAAACCTCACCCACTTCAGTTATAAACTCCTCGAGGGCAAACATTTCGTATTGTTTTATTTTTTTACCCCAAGCCTCTGGCACAGCACATTGTATACCCTTTAAAATTTCAAGGATTTGCTGAATCTTGTTGGCTTGGAAAGAAAATTGCAATATCTCTGGACTTTACTAGGTAGTCTTTATGAATTCCTAATGCCAAAAAAAAATTTCTCCATAATTAATGACAATCTTCTCTAAATTTAGTTATGTTGTTCCTTAAATGACAAACATGTAACTTGT
This sequence comes from Sarcophilus harrisii, assembly GCF_902635505.1. Taxonomy (NCBI): domain Eukaryota; kingdom Metazoa; phylum Chordata; class Mammalia; order Dasyuromorphia; family Dasyuridae; genus Sarcophilus; species Sarcophilus harrisii. The sequence continues at coordinate 498,250,782 of NC_045426.1, read as the reverse complement.
ATTTGACTCTTTCATAGAGTATGATGGAGTTAAAATGGCATTGGACTTGGAGTCAGAAGACCTGTGTTTAAATTTTGACTCTGCTCTTTATTACTTGTGTGACTTTAGATAGGTCACTTAAACACTCTGGGCCTCAGTTTCTTCATCTAACAGCAATAAATTGGATGACTTTTAGATCCTGTGCAGTTCTGATTCTATGATTTTTTTTTCTGTTACTATTATAGTTTTTACTTTAACAACCCAAGGAAATTAGGAGATTGAATGAAGAGATGGCTATTTACTTCCTTCCTCATCTTAGTTTAGAGGTAAACTTCTCTTTCATCTCCATAAAAAGCTAGATTCAACTTATTCTTTAATTAGGCACTTACTTATAACCCCCTGTTTCACTTCCAGGTCATTATGTCACAAATTTGGCACTGATCCTTGGATTACTCAGTTCTTCCTTTCTGACTCCAAGTCTATTCTTATGGTTTTCTGATTCCAAGTCCATCCCTGTGGTTCTAGATTTAAAAAAAAAAAAAAAAAAAAAAAAAGGTTTCTATAGCCATCCAAAGTCCAGCTCAGTAGTAACCTTTTTCTATGTGTTCTTCCCAGAAATTCTTTGTCAACTTCTCTTTTTTTTTTTTTTTTTTTTTTTTTTTTTTTATTTTCCTGAACAAACAGCTTAGGCTGTTCCATTAAGTCTTTTTCTGGATGAAGATTTGATCAATTAACATATTCTTTTTGGGCTATCCCATGTAATTCAACAACCTGCATCAAGTTATAAATCATAGTTTTTTTTATGTCTTCTTAACTTACTAAGCATAGTACATGAACTGATTTAAAATTTACTGATTGATTTTGATTAATAAGCTTCTTTAAACTAGAGATGGAAAAGGAGAATTTAAAGTTAAATTTTCTTCTTTTCCATCCCTAACCTTAACACACGCAACTATGTCTTCCTTTCAGGCTCATTCTATCAAAAGAGCAATATTTGCATATCAAAAGACCAGTTTCTTTTTTATTGAAGCTTTTTATTTTCAAAACATATGCAAAGATAATTTTTCAACATTGATTCTTGCAAAATCTAGTGTTCCAATTTCCCCCCTCTTCGCTCCACCCCCTGCCCCACACACCAAGTAATCGAATATATGTTAAACATGGTAAAAAATATATATATGTAAATCAAATATAGGCATACATATTTATACGATTATCTCGTTGCACAAGAATAATCCGATCAAAAAGAAAGAAAAATGAGAAAGAAAATAAAATGCAAACAAAAAATAAACACAAACAAAGAAAAGGCTATATTGTGATCGACATTCAGTTCCTTTCTCTGGGTGTAAATGCTTTCTTCATCACAAGATCATTGGAACTGGCCTCGATCATTTCATTGTTGAAAAGAGCCACATCCATCAGAATTGATCATGTATAATATTGTTGTTGAAGTGTATAATGATCTCCTGGGTCTGCTCATTTCACTTAGCATCAGTTCATGTAAATCTCTCCAGGACTTTCTAATATCATCTTGCTGATCATTTCTCAAACAACAATAATATTCCATAGCATTCATATACCATGACTTCTTCAACCATTCTCCAATTGATGGACATCCACTCAGTTTCCAGTTTTTTGCCACTACAAAAAGGGTTGCCACAAATATTTTTGCACATGTGAGTCCCTTTCCCTCCTAAGATCTCTTTGGGATATAAACCCAGTAGAAACACTGCTGGGTCAAACACTGCTTGATAACTTTTTGAGCATTCTTCCAAATTATTCTCCAGAATGGTTGAATCCATTCTGTTCCACCAACAATGTATCAGTGTCCCACTTTTCCCACATCCCCTCCAACATTTGTCATTATCTTTTCCTTCCATCTTAGCCAATCTGAGAGGTGTGTAGTGGTATCTCAGAATAGTCTTAATTTGCATTTCTCTGATCAATAGTCATTTGGAGCACCTTTTCATATGGCTAGAAATAGTTTCAATTTCTTCATTTGAAAATTGTTCATATCCTTTGGCCACTTATCAATTGGAGAATGACTTTATTTCTTATAAATTTGAGTCAATTCTCTATATTTTAGAAATGAGCCCTTTATCAGAATCCTTGAATGTAAAAATGTTTTCCCAATTTATTGAAAAGCCCAGTTTCTTTTTTGATGAACCCTGCCCCATCCAATCAATGTTGATATCAAATCTAGAGGGAGTCAAAAAGAGGTTCACCACATTTTCCAGTCCATTACTTTTCTGCCTCTGTCCTAGACCTGTTTTTAATCCCAGGGACCACCAAAAAAATTCACAACAAAACAGGAACAAAGAAAAAAAAAGGGTACAACCTATTCTCATTGGTCTCTCCAGGGCAAAAGAAAGCAAATCCTAGAAAATCTACCTGAGATTCTGAACTGAACACTTTCCATGATTTCAGTTCCAGTCTACCCAGTTCCCGTTACTTCATTTGGGACAATACAATAAATGATCTCTTAAGTCCCTTATATTTATCCAAGCATCTGTAACATTTTTTGTAGAAATTCATCTTCTTTGTCAACTCTAAATTGGGAGCCCCTCTGCTAATACTTCTTGTATAAAATAAAGAATCAGTCAACCTACAAGTATCTACTAAGCACCATGCTAGGTTTTAGTGACCTCCTTTCAACTAGCAAGAATATATTTTGTTGAGATCAGAAGAGTCCCATGTGGCAAAGTGAATAGAGTGTTGGGTATGGAATTAAAAGGAATCAAGTTCAAATTCTCGTTCAGACACTTATCAGGTTCTCTCAGCTTCCTCATCTGCAAAATAATGGCTTATAAGTTCCTCCCAGTTCAAAATCTGTGATCTTGTAAAAAATAATAATAATAATAACAATAATAATCATAATAAAATTGATCTTTTTAATTTTATAATTTTGCCAGTTCCATTGGTTACCTGAAACTGGAAAGTAAATACATGTTAAAAAGAGAAGAAAGGCCAGCCATATAGTAAGAGAAAGAGATAACATGGACAGCCAGAGTACTCAGTTGGCACCCTTGCAATGTCCAGAGATACTAAGGAAGACCTCCAGCAACTTGGATGGACTCACTGTAATGACTTTTGGGAGGACATAGACAGGATCCCAAATCCATGAGAAAATTTTGCCAGTTATGTGAAAAGATTTTTTAGTTAAGTCTCATCCTTTTATTCAGATTGTTTTAGGACAGAGTTGCAAATAGTTAGATCTATAAAATTTATTTGACCCCCCAACATATAGTATGGTCCTACCCAGACCACTGATGAATCTTCTCTAACTTAAAAAACAAAATATTGTTTGTAAGATGAAACTAAGGTTCAAAGTGAATTAAACTATTTTATGATTTTCAATGGAGAAATGGTTTCCCAAACATAGATTGTGATATTGGGCAGGTCATTTATCTTCTCTATTTCTCAGTTTATATGTAAAGTGGGTACCTTAGATTAAATGGTCTCTGGAGTACTTTCCTGCCCTAATTCCTTGTTCCTGTGACTTATTCTTCAGGATTCTATAGGACCATAGGTCCTAGAGGTGAAAAAGATCTTAGAAATCAGAACCAAACCCTTTTATTTATAGATCAAAAAGCTAAGTAATTGGTCCCTTAAGACACAGAAGAGAATTATAAATAAATTAGAAGAGCATAGGATAGTTTACCTCTCAGACCTGTGGAGGAGGAAGGAATTTGTGACCAAAGAAGAACTGGAGATCATTATCAATCATAAAATAGAAAATTTTGATTATATCAAATTGAAAAGCTTTTATACAAACAAAACTAATGCAGACTAGATTAGAAGGGAAACAATAAACTGGGAAAACATTTTTAACAGTCAAAGGTCTTGATAAAGGCCTCATTTGCAAAATATATAAATAATTTACTCTAATTTATAAAAAAGCAAACCATTCTCCAACTGATAAATGGTCAAAGTATATAAACAAATTTTCAGATGAAGAAATTGAAACTATTTCTAGCCATATGAAAAGATGCTCCAAGTCATTATTAATCAGAGAAATGCATATCAAGACAACTCTGAGATACCACTAAACACGTCTCAGATTGGCTAGGATGACAGGAAAAGATAATGCTGAATGTTGGAGGGGATGTAGGAAAACTGGGACACTGATACATTGTTAGTGGAATTGTGAATACATCCAGCCATTCTGGGGAGCGATTCGGAACTATGCTCAAAAAGTTATCAAACTGTTATGATCCTTTGATCCAGCATTGTTACTACTGGGCTTATATCCCAAAGAGATCTTAGGAGATAAAGGGACCGATATGTGCAAAAATGTTTGTGGCAGCCCTCTTTGTAGTGGCTAAAAACTGGAAATTGAATGGATGCCCAACAATTGGAGAATGGCTTGATTTTTGTGGTATATGAATGCTATGGAATATTATTGTTCTGTAAGAAACGACCAGCAGGAGGATTTCAGAAAGACCTGGAGAGACTTACATGAACTGATGCTGAGTGAAATGATCAGGACCAGGAGATCATTATATACTTCAACAACAATACTATATGATGATCAATTCTGATGGATATGGCTCTCTTCAACAATAAGATAAACCAAATCAGTTCCATTTGTTCAATAATGAATAGAACCAGTTACACCCAGTGAAAGAACTCTGGGAAATGAGTGTGAACCACTACATAGCATTTCCAATCCCTCTGCTTTTGTCTGCTTGCATTTATTATTTCCTTCTCACGTTAATTTTATATTATTTTAAAGTCTGATTCTTCTTGTGCAACAATAACTGTATGGATATGTACATAGATATTGTATTTAACATATACTTTAACATATTTAATATGTATTGGTCTACCTGCCATCTGGGGTAGGGGGTAGGGAGAAGGAGGAGAAAAGTTAGAACAGAAGGTTTTACAAAGGTCAGTGCTGAAAAATTACCCATGCATATATCTTGTAAATAAAAAGCTATAATAAAAAAATTAATTAATTAAAATAAATTTAAAAAAAAAGATACAGAAGAGAAGAACTCAAGCCTTGGTCCTTAGAGTCCAAATCCCATTCTCTTTTCAATACATCAAGTTTCTACTCACCTAAAAAAATCATAATTTAAATACAAATTTTATTTTTTAATATCTTTTCCCCTATTTTTCTCAAGTTTCTTTCTAACAACTCTATATCCTACACCCTCAAAATATCTAAATATATTAGTCACTTCCAGAGTGTTCTTTCCTCCCTTAATTATAGGCATTCCAGAATCAGTCCCCATGGCATTGGCTCAACAATGAATAAACTCCAAATTAAAAATACTTTCTTCTCTCTGCAAGACACCTATGATCCAACAGGTCACTCAGTTGGAGGTCGGGGGAGTACAGAGTGGGATGAGTCAGTTTAACTCACACAGAAGTTTTCATTTTGAGAAGATTCAAAATAAACCCAGAAATGCCATCACCAAAATGATTGCTTCTTTTTTTACTAAAGCTTTTTATTTTCAAAACATATGTATGGATAATTTTTCAACATTGACTCTTTTAAAACCCCTTCCAAATTTCCCCCCTTCTCCCCATCCCCTTCCCTAGAGGGCAAATAATCCAATATATGTTAAATCCAATATACGTATATATATTTAAACAATTATCATAATGCTTAAGAAAAATCAGATCAAAAAGGAAAAATTAAAAAAAAAAACAATGCAAGCAAACAACAACAAAAAGAGTGAAAAGGTTATGTTGTGATCCACACTCAGTTCTCACAGTCCTCTCTCTAGATATAGATGGTTTTCTTCATCACAAGAACATTGGAACTGGCCTGAATTATCTCATTGTTGAGCAGAGCCACGTCCATTAGAATTGATCTTCATATAATTTTGTTGTTGCTGTGTATCATGATCTCCTGGTTCTGCTCATTTTTCTTAGTATCAGTTGGTCTAAGTCACTCCAGGCCTCTCTGAAATCATCCCCCTGATTGTTTCTTAAAGAACGATAATATTCCATAACATTCATATATCATAACTTATTCAGCCATTCTCCAACAGATGGGCATCCACTCAGTTTCCAGTTTCTTGTTGCTATAAAAAAGGGCTGCCACAAACATTTTTTAACATGTGGATCCTGTTCCCTCCTTTATGATAGCTTTGGGATATAAGCCCAGTAGAAACATTGTTGGATCAAAGTGTATGTACATTTTGATAGCTTTGTGGGCATAGTTCCAAATTGCTCTCCAGAATGGTTGGATCAGTTACTAATCCACCAACAATGTATTAGTGTCCCAGTTTTCCCACATCCCCTCCAATATTCGTCATTATCTTTCCTTGTCATCTTAGCCAATCTGAAAGGTATTTAGTGTTATCTCAGAGTTGTCTTAATTTGGATTTCTCTGATTAATAGTGATTTGGAGTATCTTTTCATATGACTAGAAATTGTTTCAGTTTCTTCATCTGAAAATTGTCTGTTCATATCCTTTGACCACAAAAATTACTTTCTAAAGAAGACTTGGAGATTTTGTTTATTTTATATAGGAAATAGAATGGTCATCTCAAAGAAACTTAATCTCTCTGCAAACCCAACTTTACAGACTCAAACTGGGGCTCCTGGGATGTTGTCTTTGGACAGCTCCTCTCTTGGACCCTTATAGAGTCTGGCCAATAGAAATAGCATGTTAACAAGTAGATTTAATGCCAGAGATCTGATCAGCCATCATTCCAGTCTCAAAATTCCCCTATTCCTGAATGCTTAGTGTCAAAGAAAATAGTTCTTGGAGCTGAAATTGCCCAAATATATTCTTTCCTGCTTTCTGGGAAATATAAAGATTAAAGACTTGGTATGTGAGAAGAAAATTGTAGAGGAATTTGTATGATAGAACATATTACTCCACAAAGTAATTCGATCCTATTAAAAGCTTATGTATTTAATCTCCCTCTACTGGTATTTGGGATATGTTTGGTCTGTGGAGATGGAATATTGAGGGGAGGAGAAGATGAGAAGGACCAAAGATGAGGCAATGCAATATGTTCTGTGAAGTCATGATAAATGATATTCCGATTCTTTAAAAAAAAAAAAAAAAAAGTAAAATCAACAAACATTCATTGAATTCCAACTATGTGCTAAATGCTGTACTTAATATTAGGGTACTGGGGGAGAAGAGAGATGCTGCTTTTAAGGAGCTCACAATCTGAAGGAGAAAGGGAAAAAACACACATTGCATAAATTAGAAATAATCTCAGAGAGAAGGCACTAAGATTAAGCTGAATGGGGAAAGGCTTCTCACAAAAGATGAGACTTTAGATGAGACTTTTAAGGAAGCCAGGAAGAAGGTGAGGAAGGAGAGAGTTGTAGGCATTGTGAGGCAGCCAAAAAAATTGCATGGAGTTAGGAAATGGAATATCTTGTATGAGGAAAAACAAGAATACTATGTCACAGGAGTTCAGAATATGAGAGATAGAAGAAGATGTAAGGTACAATAATGCTGAAAAGGTGATAAGGAACCAGGTTATATGAAAGTTTAAAAGACCAACAGAGGTTTTTATATTTTATCCTGGAGGCAATAGGAAGCTGCTAGAGTTGACTGAAGGAAAGAGGGAAGAAGTACTAGGAGTGTGAAAGAAAAGAGAGTCAAATTAGAGCTTTTAGGAAATCAGTTTGACATGTCAGTGAAGGACAGGCTAAGGCAGGGAGACCAACCAAGTAGGCTATTGCAGTAGTTGAGAATCCAATATGAATCTATACCAATACCTCCTATCTCTTGCTAAACTAGATGTTTAAGTAAACATCAGAAACTAAATTAATTATAGCCATCTGCTACCTAGATATTCTTCATTTGCTAATTTGTCTATCAGTGTTGATGGGGATCACTGCCATCTCAACCTCCAAGGAGGCTAGTTTTGCCAGACAACTCTATTAAGACTCTGAAATACAGATGATTTACTGACCAAAGCAAGTTGCCAAACTGGAATTTCCTTACGTTGATGAAATTATAGTTCCATATCAAACCCCTCCAAAAACACTCTGCTATTGTGCAGTGATAAAAAGAAATATAGTCCCTAATCTCAAGGAGTTTATCAGATATCAGACATTGGAAGTTCCCCCAAACTCTACTCCCATATATCTCTCTTTTTTTTGCTCTGAACCTCAAAAACCTCGTTTTGATAATGAACTTCCCTCATTAACTAGACAATTTCAGCTGTCTTTGTTACAAAGAACTAATCTAGGATCACAAGATTTAGAAATGGAAGACACCTTAAAGATTATCAATTTCAACCTTAACTGTTTTATAAACAAAGGAAGTTTGCCTCAAAAAAAGTGAAGGAATTGGCTCAAGTTAATACAAATGGCAAATGGCAAAACAAGAATTCAAATTCAATTCCTCTGACAAGCCTATAGTTATTTCTACTTCCACACTAGCTTCTTAGCCATAACTTGGCTTCAAATTTATTTCAGTCTCAATGCAAACTTAGGGATCCCATCTATAAACCAACCTTAGTTAGCTCTATCACTAACCTGAAATACCTCAAAGCACTAATTCAGCAACCCTGAACAATATTTTTCATCCTTTCTCTTCTTCACTCCTTCCTTCTTTCTTTTTTTTAATCAAAAAACACCATAACCAAAAAACTCCACAACTTCCCCTCATCACATACAGATGTATACCCTGTCTCCTTACAATTAGAATTCTCAAAAACCCACATTTACATTTCCTAGTGTCCACTCAAGCAATTCCAGAATCCCTGATTTTCTCTCAGTTATTGAGGGGAGGGTATGGTTGGGGAAGGAAATATTACTATAAACCAGGACATCATAGTCACTAAAAAATTAATAATGATGGAGGAAAGACCTGGTAGTAAAGACTGGTTTATGATCATCTGGATATTTCAGTTTCGTGTAGTAATAGTTTGCTTGTGTGAGTAGGATTAGACAATTTTGCTCACCTAAAAAAATCAAGATCCATGAGATCACTAACATTCCATACATTCCTTCCCTGTTTTCTCCTTCCTTTTTTCCCCTCTTATTATTCCCAGAATGAGTTTGTAGTGAATGACAACTGGTTTACTTAACAAAGCACTGGTCAAGATGGCTGCTAAAATCAATGTCTAGGGAAATATTCCTTTTTAAACATATTTTCTTTCCTTTCTTCCTTCCTAAGAAAGACACACTTACAAAATAGGTCTTTCTTCTCTTTGTGTTTCATGGCACACTCAGAATTCAGCTGTGAAATAACAGAGGATTCATGGCCTTGAGTATAATTACACACCAAGAAGAGCTGAGAGGGTCAATTATTCTGGGTATCCTGAATTTTCATTTTCTCTTTATCTAATCAAATTCAGCAGGAAGCTATACCACTAATCTGACTGGCTCACATCCACTGCCTTGATTACCCACACATCAAAATCAGATTTTTAACAAGTTTCTAGCATACAGTATAATTAAATATTTTGCATTCCTTCAACATGCAGATTAGAGTCATGTAGGAAAGAGAAAATCAAATATTTGGGGAAATAGAAGTATCTTCATGTTTGCTTTTTGACATTTGCAGTATGGAGAAATATAATTGGCTTGAACTGAGGAATCTGAATATATTTGGCAAGGGGTAAAGGGGAATTTGTATAATGATTGTGGATAGCTTTTAAATAATTACTAGAGCTATATGACTGCCTTCAGAAAGTAGCAGGACTTTGTGGAGAGACCACAAAGCTAAAGTCCAATATCCTGACAATGTCATGTTAGCTGACACTGTAATTCCTCTTAGACCTTGGCTCTGTGGTTTTAATTTGGGGGAGTTTTATTCTATCTGTAAGGTTGAATATTCATGTTAATTTCACAGGCGGTATTAAATGGTTGGAAAAATCAGTGATTGTAGAGTACTCTGAAGATTGAAAGTCCTGGGTAGGTGTCAAATAGTTATTTGTTTAGAGACATTAGGCTTGTTTGGCTCAGGTTCATTTGGGGTTTGCCTGTGGATATGAGTTTATTTCAATATTTCAATAACTCAAGACTCCATGCAGAATCCCTACTTACAACAATAAATACAAAAGGATACTTCCAGTATTACATTTCCTCCTTAGGTACTTGGAGCTTCTCCATTTGGCTCCTTTTAGGGATAGTGAAGATGTATCACAGGGTGTGTTGTTACAAGGTAACAACATATCTGATGAAAGAACAAAGTGTTTATTAAAATAATAAAATTGTGTTTGATCCCTGGAAGACTAAAAACTTTCTAATTGACACTCAGTGATCTGCTTTGCTGGGCTCTCATCTTCCTCTTAGATAAGCATGTTTCCAGTTCATAGGAATAAAATCCTATTCCATTGTGTATAAACAGCACCCTAACTCCAGAAACCACATATAATACGAATTATTAACTCACTCCTCTTGTGAAAAGCACTCTGTCTTTGGCCTTAAGATAAAGAATGTCATCTGAGACTGTCTATAATCTACCAGGAGTGTGTTTGTTCCCTAGAGCATTTTATTGATGGAAGAGTAAATTGATTGGTATACTTTTCAGAGTTCTTATTAGAATTCAGAATTAGTATGGACCAAGGTGGGGAAATGCATTGGAACCAAAGCAAAGTAATCTCACTGAGGAGCAGCTCAGTAAACTAAATGTGGCCATGTGAGAAATTCTCTCTTGGTTGTGAGCCCTGCTGATAACCTCAGCTTCCCAAGGGATCAGCTCCTTCTCTGAACTGACTGGAAAGCTGTGATCTTTATGGCCTACAATTTCCTTCTTATTATAGTCTAAATAAAAATGGCTAATCTCTGGCCCCAGAGAAATAAGATGACTTTTGCCCTAGTATAACAATGAAAATGAATTTAAAAGTGCAAAAAGTGAAGAAAAAAAATTAAGTCCAAACTCAAAACATGTAGTTAATATAAACTATTCAGAGAGAGACAGAGACAGAAACATGGGCAACCACTGGAACTAATTCCCATGTGTGATGTGTTCACTTACTTTAATCTCCTGAGCATAGATATATAATTTGAGAACAGGATACCCAAAAAATTAATATGATATCATTTTCCCCAGTTCTTGACTTGAAAGCTACTTTATATAAAAAGTCAGATATTCTCCACACAGAATTTGTCACCTCTTTGAGTATTCTATGACAAATGTTAACTATACCTGTTATCAATATGTACATTAAATAAATCATCTTTAACATCATAGCCAACAGGTTTCTGACATTAGCCCTCTCATGTGAGCTACAGCATTAGCTGCTGTTTTAGAAATTAGTGTTATATAAACAGCTTCTGCTCTCCTTATTAGATTGATCTGTTATAGGTTCCAGATGTATTTTTTGTTTTGTTTTAGTATAATATCATCCTTTCCCAGGATAAGTAAAGATTCACAAAACACCCCACCAGACTATATTCCCATGTTTAAACTTATTATGGAATTGTCACTCAAAAATTAAACTCTTCTTTGTCAGTTATTTTTATTATTTTCCACACACCATTTTCCTCCCCAACTTACTCTTCCCTTTCAGATTCCTAACTATATAGCAGGAGTCAAGGAATATCTTCTCTAAATTTTCATTACATTTCTATACACCTGAAATGATGACTGGATTTCCTCACCCCCATTCCTCTCTCTCATCATATATAAAAAGCCTTCTAGTTTTTCGTGCTTGAATCAGCTTCTTCACTAAGTATCAGAAATGTGCTATTTCTAACCTTTTTAAATAATGAAGACACAGAATTTGGCTTCTCTTTAAGAAAATTTCTGTTTTTTTAAGGATTTAATATGATACTACTTTTTAAAATAAGTTATATTTTGGGTGTGAGCTGAATAAAAACTTCCATTCAGTGAAAGTCTGAACCTCCAAAACAAGTTTTGTTTGATTTCAACCAAACTTATGAATTATTTTAACCTTTTTTTTTTTTAGATTTCTCCTTTGAAAGATAGAGACCAATATCTATTCATTCTATTATCGATGATTTTCTTTTTTCAGATCTTCACATAAACCTAGGAAGTTCTCCCTCCTTAAATCACTCATGTATTTTAGTTGCATTCTTAACTTATTAATGATGAATTTATGTCTGCTGATATATTTTCAATGATAGAGTTGTGCAAGAAATAGCAAGCCTTTTCTGTACTTTTTTGCAAGTCTTTCTTTTCAATCTGACTTTCTTTTCCTCCTCCCTTGAAACTCCACCCCAATTTTAAGTTATTATCTACTTAACTCCAATATCTCATCTATTCCTAACTCACGCACACTCATTGTTGTATATTGACCGAAGTCACAAGAGTTGCTGCTACTGGCCTGATCCTGATGCTTCTGCTATTTCTGGCCTGGTCTGCTCCCCAAAGTGCCTTTTCATCCTTCTTTAGCCCTCAACCCAGCCAGGAAAGTTACAGGTTACATAATCTTCAGTCAGTTTAGAATGAAACTGGAAAAGAATTAAGAGTTTGGATATCTCTCCAAATTCACTAAGCTTTGAAACTAAGCTTACAAGATACTGGAGTGTAAACCATAATGCCAACATATTAATTTGGAATAGGTGATATTTCAAAAAACCAAAATATCCATGATTGCTACCCAAAACAAACCTTTCCTGGTACTTGGGGAAGCAAATTAATCATTCTAAATTTTATTGGTGAGCATGAAAAGGGAACTAAAAAATATTTAGCCAAAGTGCCATAAGAGTTTAGTGGGAAGGATAATCACTTTTAAATAGAGAGGACCTCTGGGAGAGGTAATATTTAAGATGGCCCTTGAAACATTGATCGGTAGACAGATGTAGAGGAGCATTTCAAAAATGGAGAATGAGTGAGCAAAGACATTGAGATGAGAAAGTACTGTATGTAATTGAGGAATGATGAATGGTCTAGTTCAGTGTAATAGTGGTGGTAGTGATTGAAATTATCCATATTGGGATTAATGAAAAATTTAGTTAGGATAAGGATGTAAATGAAAAAGAAAAAGGAGAAGCCAAAAATTATTCCAAGATGGAAGAATCAGATGATGAAATTAATAGAGGTAGAATAGTCAGGTATTAGAGAAGGGCCTAATCAGGATATTGGAAGATCATTAAGAAAGATGTGGATGAATTGGAAAGAACTATGAGATCTAAGTGCCAAAATCACATGAGAATGATGTGAAGGTTGGTAAATTAAGCCAATCAGATTAGAGCAATGACAGAATAAACTGATGACCATATGGTATGGGCTAACAACCAGAGTTATCAACTTGCTGTTGCATTAAAGGTACTTTACTAGATTAAATCTTATGTAAATGTTTCTTTTTTTTTATTTAACTCCCCCTTTCCCTTGGATTTTCCTAGACAATTTTTTTTTTTTGTATTTTAGTCTCAGTCCTAGATCTTTTCATCAGTAGTCTCTTTCCTTCCTGCTTATTTTGCCTATCCCACAGAAACTGTTACTTTAAGACTAAAAATGCAAGACGACAGGCATTTATTAAGAACTATAGGCCAGGCACTACTCACTACATACTAAAGATGCAAAAAAGGCAGCTGCCCTCAAGATCCTTAGATCTAATAGAGAGACAACATGCAAACAAATAGGTTGGATAAATCTGAGATAATCTCAAACAGTACATTGAGATTAAGGATGACTGGGAAAGCTAAATATGAAGAATACACGAAATTAAAGGATCAGTTATGGCAGAAAAATCTACTCTTCTATAAAAGGAAAACTAATAGGGAATATCAACAGATTTCATTATTTATAGCTTAGAACTTTTAATTAGACAAAATCCTTCAAAGGGCTTTTTTCTCCACACAAATAAAATAGGAATTAATTACATTAGAACAGATAGCTGACACAATGGATAGATTGTTGACCCTAGGGTTAGGAAGACCTCTGTTCAATGCAGCCTCAGACACTTACTAGTTAGTTGTGTGATCCTGGGCAAGTCACTTAACCCTGTTTGCCTCAGTTCTTCATCTGTCAAATGAGCTGGAGAAGGAAATGGCAAACCACAGCAGTATATTTGCCAAGAATGATCATGAGGACTTAAAACAACTCAACAACAAATTATATTACCGAATCAAGTATCCAAAATTAAGCTCTAAGATAAAATACCTACTGAAGGGAATTACAAAGGAAGCTTAATACTTGATGTGACCTTGAAGCATTTAGAGGCCCTAGCATTACTCCTAGTGCTAAACCAAATGACTAAGGTAGTAGCTGCTTCTTGCCATTAATTTGTTGTTCTCTTTCTAGTTATAGGAACACTGTATGAATCAGTACTTGTGACTACCAACAGCATATTAATAACAGATGGTTCATAACAATGGCTTTGAGACATGGAAAGATCCTGAAGTAGGTTCTAAATCATCAAAGTTTAAATTATGTTTAGCACAATTCTTTTTTTAATATAATTTCATTGGCATAAGAAAGGAATTCTCAATAAGAAAATTCTTTACCAATGTATCTCTGCCATTTATATTTATATAGTCTTAGAGAATTGCTTGGGGTACTGAGAGTTGATGTTATTTACCTACAGACTGCATAACCAGTATATATGTATCAGAGAAAGGATTTGAAGCCAGGTCTTTTTGACATTTCTTGACATATCTGACATTTCTTTCTAGTTCTTATTAAAATATATATAAGATACATGGTAACTCTCTGTTAATTGTCATATTGATTGACCCAAATACTTTGTCTCCAAAAGTTTACCATATAATTGAGTATGAATTGTTTGTTGTTGTTATTTTGAGAGATGTAGGAACTGATTTTCATTAATTTTATTTTAATAATTTAATAATGTTTTGATAATTTTCATTAATAATTTATTGAATTTTATTATTTTAATTATTGATAATTTAATAAACCCATGCTTTGGAAGATGACCAGTTCTCATATTTAAAATCTATTTAGAAGAAAACATTAATCATCTACTATATTTAAAAAAATCAAATATGTCCACAGCTCCTCTTTTAAAGTTATAGTTATATTATATTATTATAAGTAACTAAAGGCAAATATGTTCAAAATACAGGTCATCTTGGCTAACTCTCTAGTGAGGCATATAATAGGAAGACCCAGAAAACCAGAAAGTAGTGGTGCTACTATTGGCTTTGCGTTTCCTGACAAATTACAATGTAATGCAGTGCTAGGATCACAGCTAATGACCTACATTCAATCCAAGCTCTACTACTTATCAACTAAGAGGCAGCATGTTGCAGAGGAAAGAATGCTAATGACAGTGAGAAACCTGTATTCAAATCCTGACTACCACTTCTTAAACCTGTGAATCCTTGAGATCATTTCTCTGGAACTGAGTTTCCTTGTCTAAATTGTGAAGGTCAAATTAGATGATCTCTGAGGATCAAGGGTATGTTGAGAAATGTTTAACAATGGACTCTCCAAAAAGCAAGACAAACTTTTGAGTTTAATCTACAGCATTCACATTGTCTCCATCACTTTCCTAAGTCTGGTCAATCATCAAACCAATAAATTGAGCCCTGTTTTATGACATTCGACAATTTCCAAAGACATAGATCCTTATATAGAAAATTTAGCATAGATCCTTACATTAGAAAATCTCTGAGCCTCAGTTGGCTCTGGCACACTCCTGTTTGAAGTCCCTCCCAAGAATCTAAGTCACATCACTTCCCTGGTGCTTAATTTGCTCCTAAGTAAAATAAGAGGATTGACATAGATGATCTCCAGGTATAAACTTTTATTTTCCTATGATTTTTCTTTTATCACCAATTTTTTTTTTGCCTTTTTAATAGTGTTCTTTGCCTTATGTTCTTTTTTTATTTATTATGTATATTTACAATATATATGCATGGGTAATTTCAGCATTGACAATTGCAAACCTTTTGTTCCAATTTTTCCCCTCCTCACCCCCACCCACTCCCCCAGATGGCAGGTTGACAAATACATGTTAAATATGTTAAAGTCCTTATGTTCTTTTTACTGTGCCTTTTGACATTTCCTGATATCATAGTACAATATTTATTCAGTCCTTCTATGCATTATAAGATGTACTATAAATGTGACATGTTAAGCAATACATGAATGATAAGCAGCAAAATCTGAATACTTTTTGGCTAAAGAAATGGTAGTAGATAAAGTAATAACTGGCACTCATATATTGCTTTAAGATTTACAAACTACAAATTTATTTCATTTTATTCTCACAAAAACATTTGAAAGTAGGAACTATTTTTACCTATTTTACAGATGAAAGAACTAAGGCAAAAAGAGGTTAAGTAATGAGAGAAGTGATACAGCAATTAGGGTTAGTAGCAGCTATGCTGCCATAACCTTTGTTCTCTAATATATTTACTTCCCATTATTTTTCACAAAAGTAACAAATTAGGAACTTCGAGTAAACTCTTACTTAATGTTTCTAATTCCCTATATTACCAGTATACTTGAAACATAACCGGATATTAATTATTGATATTATATACAATAAATTATAGATGACAGATTGAAGATAATTTGTTAAAATTTGTTTCTTATAGGGAGATATATGCATGCTCACAAAATGCTGTACCTTTCACTGTATGATACTTTTAACACATTAATTTCACATATTATTAGTTCAAGGTTGTCTAATCAGACTTTTATTGAATTTTGGGATATTAAAGTAGCAATGACATAAAATTATTCTATATGGACACCAAAATGTTTTGCCTGAGTACAGTTACTAAAATGTATGTGTAAGGCTTACCATTATTTAAAGAATGATTATTCTTATTTAAGAAATTATGCAGTAAATGAAAATGAACACCCTCCTAAGATGAATTAATTTCTATAGAGTGAATATTGCACTCATGCAAAGATGCAGCTGACAAATATAGGAAAAGATTATGGGAGGAACAGCTGTCAAGGAAGTTGTTATCTGCCAGGTTTGCTTGGAATGCCATGGAATTCTCAGGAAACCAGAATATCTCCCTGCCAACACTATTTAGCTCATTGATTACTAGAAGCCTTTGAAATTACATTAAGAGGGTCTAATTTTACAATTCTAACTCCTCTTGAGGGGAAAAGCTCTCCCAGGATATTCGATCTTTACCATTGTTAGTGGGTTCTTAGCATCATTTATCTCTCCAGTTACCAACTGGTTTCAACTCCATTGTAAATATGTATATGTCTAGTATGCTTCAGATTCCCACATTTCCTCAGAAGATTTCAAAAGTGAAAAATTAGTTTAAATGATCATAGTTTTGATAGCCTTATTAAAGCAAGAAAATGCTTTAGTTCAGTTAGAACTCCAAGAAATCATCTCTGTACCTTAAGCAAGGATTGAAGACTTACATCCTGTGCATTTTTATCCATTCAGAGTGGCTGTCAGCTTTTACTGTAATACATTTTACTTCAGTTGTCATAAATGACCCACACACCATAGAAGGTCATATTTTCTGGGCTGCTAAATGTTTTAAAGGGAAGATGATTTCAAACCTCTCTTCATAACTAGAAATTTCTCCCTTAAACGTTTCCCTCTTTTTTAAAATTACTATCCTACCAGTATTATTGAATAGCTATGGGTCATAGAGCCCTTTCTCCAAGGAATTAAAAATACCTCTTGCCTAAATTATTACAATAGCTTCCTAACTGGTCTCCCTAGCTTCAATTTCTCTTCTCTCCATTCCATCCTTCATTGTTATTCAGTTGTGTCCAACTATTCACGACTCCATGGAATGTGCTTTCCATGGGTTTTTCATGGCAAAGATATTGGACTAGTTTCCTATTTAATTCTTCAGTCAATTAAGGTAAACATAGGTTAAGTGACTTGCCCAGCATTACAGATCTGGTCATTTTGGGGGATTATATTTGAATTAAAGTTTTCCTGACTTCAGGCATGATGCTCTATCTACTGAGCTACCTAGCTGCCTCTCTACAATTGCCCAAATGATGTTGCCAAAGCCCAGATCTGACCAAGTCACTTCTCTGTTCAATAAATTCCAATGGTTCCCTATTACCTCTAGGATCAAATAAAAAATCTTTTATTTGGCATTTAAAGTTTTTTACAACAAAGTTCCAAACCAGCTTTCCAGGATTAATATGAATTATTCTCCATTTTGGATTAGTGGTCCCTCCAAACTGGCTTTGTTTTTGTTCCTCGTGTTAACATTCCATTCTCCACGTTTATGCTTTTACTCAGGCCATTCTCTATGCCTGAGATATCCTCCTTCCTCAACACAAACCCTTAAAATCCTTTATTTCTTCTAAGTTCAACTTCAATGAAGCCTTTTTCAGTTCCCTTTCCCAATTTCCCATATTTGCAAATTCTTTATATTTACCTTGAACATGATCAAAAAAAGAATATGATCTGGTCACATAGCAAGAATGAGGGATAACTGGTGAACAGCTCATGTCTTCCAATAATAACTTGGATGTCAAGAGAAAGCATGGAAGGTCCCAACACATTGAGGAGCCACCTTTTTTTAAGAAAACATAGATGAGAGCCAGCCAGAATGGTGGGTATGGATGAAATGTGATCTTCACAGAGAGGGAGACACATATTAATAAAATCACCAATCTATTTGAGTATTATTAAAAAGTCATCTCTGGTATATTCATCTAGCCCTGGTCTTGGCTACATCTATAATAAAATTTACAATACTTTAAAACCTAAAGTTATCCTATTCCAGAAGTGTTGGACTCACCCTTAAAACCCCCCAAGTGCCTTAGAGCCAGATTAAACTGTAAATGAAAAATGTTTAACAAAATAAAATTTCAATAAAACCTAGACAATGTTAAATTGTGAATTTCTAGACTGATATGCAGCCAACAGGAATCTGTTTCTATTTGAGTTTGACACCACTGGTCTGTATCATCCCTTTTGAAACTAATGAGCACACTTTAGTCTATCACCCTCCTTCATTTTGTCACTAAATTATAAGCTGTTCAATCTATAGCCACTGATGTGAGGAAAAAGATTTTTTTTTTCCTGAAAGACCTAGCATAATACTATCCAAGAAGAAAGGATATATACAATAAGTTGGCACTTCAACCCCTTCCACCCTTCTCAAAGGGGTCCTCTCAGAGGAGAGGACCCTCCTCTGAGTCTTCTCATGGAATGAGATGTGGACGGATTCCAGCAAACCCTGGAATGTACAACCTGGTTCTGAATCATCCCTATTCTGGGGTGGACCCAGAAAAGTTTCATAAGAGCCCAAAATCTCCCTCCACATTTGATCTCTATTTAGGTTTCACCAGGATCGAATTCAGTATTAACCCACCTTAAGTGACTTATTCCTGGAAGAGCCTTTTAGTTGACTAACACTTGTCTTATTGGTACCTCCTTCTCCATGAGGAAGCACCTAGAAGAAATGACCTTTCCTTCTAAGGGGAAAAGAAGGAGGAGGAGGATTAAAGAAGAGGAAGAGGAAAAGGAGGAGGAAGAGAACAAAAAGAACAAGAAGAAACATTTTTTTCATTATTAAAAAGCTCATCTGGTTCACTTTGAAATTTTCTTTTTTACTTAAAAGACATGCATAAAAGAAAACTTCTAGCAGCTTTTATGGTTTGTAATCAGTGTGGTAATATTGATACTTGAATAAAGAAATTTTGTTAATCTCAGCCCCTTGACACCAGTTTCATGCAGGAAATTCTTCTGATTTATCACTGCTTTGCCCTATACTCATATCTTAGACAAAACAGAATAATCGAGTTACCATAGTAGATAGGTAGGTCTGTGAGTGAGTGATAACCTCTCTTTCTTCATAGTGGTTCTCAATCAACACATCCTATCAAAGGGCCAATTTCTCATTTTTACTATCCTCTCATCATTGGATTCATGATCTCAATGAATTTTCCACAATATCACCATCGATTAACATCATCTTTCCTCTTGCTCTCTTTTCTCAGATCAATCAATAAAATTATTTGGATTCTGTCTTGAGTCCACTATCAATTTTCCCAATCAAATCAATGATATCAACAGACAAGTTAATTTTGAATTTTTCTTCAATATCAGTATGCTTTGCAGAAATCTAGAAATGTCACTACTATTCACTAAGCCACTTTACTGGAATTGGACTGACCTCCAATATATAGAATATGAAAGAGAAATCATCTTGATAGAATACATTTCATAATGTTCATTTAAAATATTTGTTTCCTAGAATTGACCTGTAATATTAAATATAGGTACCTAATTTTTCAGCCATTGTTTCTCCTCATATATAAGAAGGTAATAGTAGATCCTCATTATATTATGCCATTATACCATAAATTCTGTTAAAAGTAATTAAAATCTATATACCTTCAATTATATAAGCCAATAAAGGGAAGGTTTATGGAATAATGCAATTCAACAGATAAGCAGATAATCTGCTGCTACACTAGGATTTGCTAGTGTCCTAGCAGTCATTGAATAACTTCAGGCAAATTAATTTAATTATCTGGCCTGTTTTCTTATCTATAATAGTTAGATATAATAGTTTCTTGGCTTCCTTACATCTCTAGATTTTAAGAGCAGAGAATAACTAGGAACTTATGGCAGTAATCTAGAAGTATAGGACTAGGGACCCTGATTAGAGTGGAAACTGTAAGAATGGAGAAGGAAAAAAGGAAAAGCTATATGAAAAAATATTCTATAGCAAGATTCAATAGGTAAGTGTTTTAAGGTAATTGATTCAAATGGATATAAAGGTGTGAAATAGAAATAGGAAACATTTCAAGGATTTAAGGTAAGTAGACTTGGCAACTAGGTAACTAAACTCAGTGAATAGAGCACTGAGTCTGGAATTAGGAAGTATTCATGAGTTCAAATCTGGTATCAGATACTTAGTAGTTGAGTGATCCTGGACAAATCACTTAGCCATTTATCTCAGTTCCTTATATGTAAAATGAGTTAAGAGAAAGAAATGGCCAAGAAAACCCCTAAGAGGGGTCACAAAGAGTCAGACACAACTGGGAGAATGATTATACTTTAAAAGAATACTTCAAGAATTACTATTTCATCAATGTGGGCACTCATTCCTTTTGTGCAATTCACATCCCACCCCACCCCCAAGACTTAATAAATGATCTTTGAGAATTGCTGTGGCTGGAAAATTCATCACCCTACAGTAAAGACAGTGAGGAGTCTCTCATAATTTAGGCAAGCTAATCCCAATAATAGACATATTCTTCACTGGGTCTGCACTCAAAACATTTCCCCTTTGGTAAGACCTGGAACACCTTCAAAAATCCAGGGCCATCACTGTGCTATGATGAGAAATAGGAGAGTAAGAATAGCAGAGAAATAGGATTTTATTTTTAGAAAACTCTAGCAAACCTTAGTATTTGCTCAACTAAAACTCTAATAAACAGATGCTTCCACAACCTGTGTTACAGCAAAGACAATTGATTTTTGAAATAGAGCAGTCATGTGGAAGGAACCCAGTTCAGTTCAGGGAAGATAATAAATTTGTCTTAGACATGTTGAATTTGAGATGATAGCAGCTTATTGAAGTGGAAATTATGGACAATACCATGAGTTCTCAATAAATGCTTCATTATAAAACTATAGTATCATAACTGGTCAGGTCCTCTTCACATCATAGAATCTGGAGCTGAAACAAACCTTGGAAATCAACCATTCTGGTCCTCTGGACTTCTTGAAGTTATTGGTTTTGGATTTCTTTCTCTACCTTGATTTTTTTTAAAAAGAAACTTTTAATCAGAACCTAATGCACTTGCCTTTTAATGTCATTTCAAGAGAAGAAATTTATTTTAAGTGAAAAGGCTATAATTATAATATCTTTTTCTGATCTAACCAGGTCAGCAGCAGATTGAATTATTCTATTCAATAAAATTAAATGCCTCAGGATAATTCTCCTGTAGAAGAAATGGCCAATGAAGTCTACAAAAAAGTCCCCCAAACATCACACTAGTGAGGCAGAGCTTATAAACACCATGTACATTTCATAACTGTATTAAATATGATTGACCCATGACTGTCATAAAGAATTGAAAATTGTTCACCGCTGAGTGGTTCTCAAATTTTTGTTCTCAGTTTCTCTATCCTATTAAAAATAATTGAGGATCTGTTTTGTTTATGAAGGTTGTATTTATAGATATTTATCGTATAAGAAATAAAAACTAATTTTGAATTTGTAGACCTTCTGAAAGGGTTTCAGAAAGCACCAGGATTCTCTGGATAATACTTTAAGAACCACTACCTTAAAGCAAGGAAAAAAAAAAAGAAAGAAACTAGTATCTGGTCTGATTATCTATCTTGCCAAGGAACCACATTCCTTCTAACTTCTACCCCATGATATTGCACTATTCTTTTTTTCTTCAATTTGTCCCCATATTTTTCTTTTTCTCCTGCCTTTCTCCTCTACACACACTGCCATTCTTTTTATTAGTCCCTATCAAAAGAGAATGAAACAGGAGAGGAATATAGAGAACCAAAGAAAGAAGTTGGTAGGAGAAGAAATAGAAATGAGATAGATAATGAAAAACTAATCATGAGACCCAGACCTCAATTCCTTTCAAGTGCCATCTCCTACCAGAGTCTTTTCTGATTTTACAGCTATTGGAATTCTCTGGTTGAATTCCTGATCAAACTAATAATTTTTAAAATCCATTGTGTAGGATTTTTATTGCATCTTTCTATGAAGAAGGGCATACCCATTGGACTGACTCATGATTCATTGCTGATCCGATACATAAAAATTGTATCATGTCACTTTAACTCCCTGAGACTCAGTTTTTCTCTCTTTAAAATTAGGCTTAATTAAGCTGATCTTAAAGCCAGGTAGACTTGACTTCAAATATCCCTCTGATTCATACTGACTATGCAGCCCTAGGATAGCCACTTACTCTCTCTGTGCTCCCAACAGTTCTCTACTCTTCAAAGTATGCACCCATTTGTACTGGTAAAGAGTATTCCTCACCAAGAGCTTTCTAAAATGATGAAATTTTATAGGCCTATTTAATTTTTGTAAGTACTTAACTCACTTGGTTCTTGTGAGAGTAAAATGATATAATCTCTGTAAAGTAGTTAGAAACTTTTCAGCTCCAGGCTATCTTTTTTTTAGATTTTATATTACTCATTAGTTTAGTACTTTCCTTCACACATTCCAGGGTCTTGTCAAACCAGCCTACATACTTTACTTGGCACACTAGTCTCAACTTCTATCTCCATGTCTTTGAGCAAAGTGCCCTTGTACCTGAGATGTGTTCTTTCCTCATTTCCTACTCTTAGAAACCCCAGCCTCCTTCAAAACTCAACTCAAGCACAAACCCTTAGAGGAAACGTTTCTTATATCCCAACTGATATCTAGCCTTTCCTTAATTTGTGTGTATTTTATATTTATGTGCATGTCGTTTCCTTCAACAGTATATTGATTCCTTGAAGCCATGGACAATTGCGGGGGGAGGGTTGCCTTCAAATACTTGGGAACTTTCAATATACAGGTTACCTAATTAGGGCTTAAATGAATGCTTGTTGAGGGAGTGATTGATGTTATTAGTTATTGTTATTATATAACTTCAAGTTTAACTTGAAACATTGAAAAAAATATAAATAGTACAAAATATAAACATTGAAACAATCATTTTAAAATGCTTTCTATGCAATTCTTTCAAGGATGCCAATACTCCCCTAGAACCAAATTGTTCTAACAGTGTGGGAATAAAGGAAAATGAAAAGAGAAAATGAGAGGGAAAAATTGTTTTCAGAAGAATACAAAAATATTTTTTAAAGGGAGCCTAGGTGTCAGCCCTGCCAAGTGTTTAGAATTGAATTGAATTAAATCACCAGGATGGTTTCCTTCCTCCCCTTTTCTTTATCAATAGAGATCTGCTTCACATAGCCTGAAATATCTTCCTAGAAAACACTGGTATACTACATCCCCCCCTAACACCCAAAACAACAGTGAGAGGAAAAGATAGAGAAGAACCAACTAATTCCCACTTACCTCCAGGATTCTGTAGAGATTGAAGGGAGTTCATTGGCAGAAAGACAAAGGTTCAGTTCCCCATTTCGGACACATACTGGCTGTGTCATCCTGGATAAATCTGTCCAGTCAACTCTGTAGAGCTATAAAGTACAAAGATGATGTTGATGTACATTGGGAAATGAAGTTTTCCTTTTCTTGGAGTTCCAATGGAATCACAGTTCAATTCCCCTATCTTGATCTGCAGAGATATTCCATGGACTTTCTGGGATATTTCATAGGCCATGGATGCTTAACTTGGGGAGGAGTCCATGTATAGATTTAAAGACCCATGAGCTTAGATAGAAAAAGTGGAGAGAATTACATCTTTATTTTTACTAACCTCCAGCTGAAACTGGAGATGTTTTACTTTTCTTAAGTCTAGTCAGTTATCAAAACAAAAAATCAAACCTTGATTTGTAATTTGCTGATTTCTGAGAGGTAAATACTCACATATATCAATATCCCCTTGGACATTTCCTGATCCCAGATCTCTTCCCTTAAGAAGTCGTTCTATATTTCCTTCTATTTTTGTATTAAACTGCAACTATGGATAGCCACTAAATTATTATTTTTTTAATTTTACTGTTTTAACTTGGACTCCCTAGACTACAAAAACATCTCCACATGTATAGTAGAACAGAAAAAGAATATTATATTTGGAAAAAAGAATTTCTACTATATCCAGCTTGCTTTTTATATATATAATAAATTCAGCATTTTAGTTTCAAAGCTATGCTATTTAGTTGACTTTCCTTCTGAACTTCCTTCTGTTCTCTTCTGTACATTTTTTTAATGTTTCAGAGTCTTTTCTATCTTTTCATCTTTTTGACCAACAACATCTCTGGTATCTCTTTGCCAAGTGGGAAAAATTCCCAATCCTTATAACAAAAATACTCAAGCAAAACAATCCATACATTTTCCATATACAAAAATGTGCGTTTTATTCTGCATTTCTCTGTCAGGAGGAAGTATTGTGCTTTGTCATTGGTCCTCTGAAAACATGGTTGGTCATTGCAATAATTACAGTCTTTCAAACATGCTTTTCTTTACAATTATGTTGTTGTTATAGTCTAAATCATCTTTCTGTTCTGCATCAATTCATATATATCTTCTTAATTTCTTTGATACTATCCCTTTCATCATTCCTTACAATACTATTCTATTAGCTTTACATGTCAAAATTTGTTCAGTCATATTCCAGTTGTTGAGGACTCTCAGTTTCCATTTCTTTGCAAAAACAAAAAAAGAGTTGCTATAAATATTTTGTACACATGTCCTTTTACTCTTTGATTTCTTTGTGATTAATAATAATAATAGTTATTTTAATAACTAGCATTTACAGAGAGCTTATAGTTTACCTTTTACATATATTATCTTATTTGAGTCTCACAACAACTCTTTTAAATAGATGCAATTATCCCCATTTTTAAGATGAGAAAACTGGATCTAAGAGAAATTAAATGACCCCTGAAGTTACAGAACAGATATCATTGGGTTAAAGGATATGCACAGTTTAGTGACATAGTTGCAAAATTTTGATAGGAAAAACTCAATGGTCCTTTTGCTCTAGTCATACTTCACTTGGAATTCTTTGCTCAAATTTTAGGCTCAAATTTGGTGAGACAGAGGGAGATTCAGAGACAGAGACAGAGACAGAAAGACAAGAGAGATAGACAGAGACTGAGACATAGTGAGAGAGAAATAATATTCAGAAGATTATAAATTCAAATTTAAAGCTGAAATGCTTGAGGCATAAAAGTCTACCCCCAAATGAGGAAACTGAGAGCTAGAGAGCTTAAGTGGTTTGCCGGTGATGACACAGAAGGAAAGTGGCAAAATTGGAATTTGAATAGAATCTGACTCCAAATCTATCCTTCCTCCAATGATTAAGCTTTCAGCAAGGCTGGGTTGAGAATTCATATCCTTTGAGGATTATTTGAAGAAAATGGGCATATTTAGCCTGTCCAAGAAATTATTCAGTTCAGTTCTATAAACATTTATTAAGCACCTATTATGTGCCGGACATTGTATTACTGAATACAGGGTAGTTATCCTGAAGAGGAGCCATGTGGATAAAGAATCATTCTTTCTGACCCCAGAGAGAAGAATAAGGAACAATATTTGCAGGGAGGCCAGCATAGTCTTAAGGTAAGAACTGTCCATAAGCACAATGGACTGTTTACAGAAGTAATGGATTCTCTCTTTTAAAGTCTACAAGCAAAAGCTGGATGACCTCTTGTCAGGAATGTTGTAAAGAGAATTCCTGCTCAGGTCCAGGTCAGACTGGATGGCCTTTGAGACCTCCACTAACTCCAAGATTCCAGGATCCTGTGATTCTGATAAGAGCATTGATCAAAGTGTTAATGTGACTATCTTATTATCAAAGTGCTAATCAGTGCCTATTTCTGCTGACACAAAACTATTCCCTGTAGAATTCAAAAATTTTAAATGTTTAAGAGGCCACTGGAATATATATATATAACGTCTAATTTAACTCTGGCCAATAACATGATGTAGTAACACTAAAAAACAAACACCAGGGGGAGATGCAGCTCTACAAAAGGAACTATAGAAACCCTGAGGGTCGCTTTAGATACACAGCAGGCTGGTGAGTCATCTCTAGCAAAGCAAAGAAATCGCTAATAAAAAGGGAATTCTGTTAAGGACATAAATTGCAAAAAGCCTTTTATTTATAGTTCTGTGAATTAGCTTGAAAACTGTATTTCTGCATCCACGCTCAGCTGTAGGATTTTTCAATATTTGTTTTAAGTGTAGAAAATGTAGAAAATACTTCATTTTAGTTTTGGGTCATGGAGCTACCTACTTTTCATTCTCCCCCACCACCATCATCACCCCCAGGCATATTTATATATAAATTGTTATTTTAAACAGTGATCAAGCTAGCCAGAGCTCTATTATTGAGATTTTTCTTTCCTCTCAGTACCTCTCAGGAAAGAGTTCCTTTCCCTTGTGTGGCCATAGAGAGCATTCAGCTTTCATTACTGATTATACAGCCTTCTTCAAGGGCAAGCCCCATCAGTACCAGGGCTTTGTTATCATTTCTGTTGCCACCAGGTGCTTGCCATCCCATCTCTCAAGAATGAGAGATCAAAGGTATGTTCACATCTGCTGCTCCCTCTCCACTCCCCACTTTTAATCTACTATTGGTTTCCTAAAACAAATAACACCTTTACAACCTAGGCTGTATTATGCTTTTAGAAAGGAAGAATAAATTAACTGCAAACAAAAAAACAACCAGGAACAAAACATATCTCTGTGGTAGAAAGTAGGAAGCACTGCAATCTGGGATTAATTTTTCCCTCAAAGAATATAATGCTGGGGATGAATACAGAGAGGCTTGGAGAGACTTACATGAACTGATGCTAAATGAAATGAACAGAACCAGATCATTATATACCTCAACAACGATACTGTATAAGAATGTATTCTGATGGAAGTGGATTTCTTTGACAAAGAGAAAATCTAATTCAGTTCCAATTGATCAATGATGGACAGAAGCAGTTTCACCCAAAGAAAGAACACTGGGAAATGAATGTATTGTTTGCATTTTTGTTTTTCTTCTTGGGTTATTTTTGCCTTCTGAATCCAATTCTTCCTGTGCAACAAGAGAACTGTTCGGTTCTGCATACATATATTGTATCTAGGATATGCTGTGACATATTTAACATGTATAGGACTGCTTGCCATCTGGGGGAGGGGGTGGAGGGAGGGAGGGGAAAAGTCAGAACAGAAGTGAGTGCAAGGGATAATGTTGTAAAAATAAAAAATTACCCAGGCATGGGCTCTGTCAATAAAAAGTGATAATTATGAAAAAAAAAAAAAAGAAGAATATAATGCTGGGATGTATAAATAAGATTCTTGCAATGCTGAAATAACTAGAGGAACATAGGGAATAATATATTTTTAACACTTGCATGGGCCTATAACATCAGTAATATATTTTCAGGACTGGTATGGATATACAACTAGAGTTTATTTTTTCATCCTATGTCAATTTTTGTCCATGTCTTTCCTTAAGTCCTCCATAGAAGATTTATCCAACATGTTGGAGGTTTTCCAAAAAAAATTTAGCAACTCTATCTATCCATCCATCTCTTCACTCATTCTTACTGCATTATTAACCCACCCCTTTCTCTGGTAGATCTCTGTTGGTGTCCTTCATGCTACTTCCTACATGTAAATCATCAGCAGTAATGTGATCCATTCTACTACAACTAATCAAATGCTTGAAGACTTGAATAATAGGTAGCCTAGTAACTTCTGGATCAACTTCTTTTACTTTTGGAAAGTTCTACTTGCTGGAAGTTTCATTGTGTATAACTTAAATATGCCTCATTATGTTATCTATTCATAACTTTTAGAGTTCAGCCCTCTTAAGTCAAGTAGAACATGGCTAATGCAACTTCACTATGATAGTCTTTCATATTCTTGAAAACAATTAGCATTTCCCAAACTTCCCTACTACCTCTCCAAAGTCTTCTCACTTCCAAGCTAATCATTTCAAGTTCCTTTAAAAATCCTCATATGACTCTAGATTACATGTCTACTTAGTCTCAATGTCATACTAATTATCCTTCTCTAGCCATTATCCTAGACTATCCTGAGTTGCCCATCCCTAGAAATGTATATCCTAATTATATCATTATGATATAATGGAAATATCATTGAATAGGTTGTCAGAAGATCCATCCTAATTCTATGTCTGCCATTTATATATTGTGTGACCTTTGGCAAACCACTTAACTTTTCTTCACTTGTAAAATAGGTATATTGTATTAGAAAAGTTATCTCTGGAATCTTTTCCATCACTAAGACTGTAGCTGAGATATTGGTTATTCAGTTCAATTCAGTTAAACAAATACTTATTACAAATATTTTTAAATAAATAGTCCCATAAGTAATGATGACTATTTTTATTACTGGAAAAGAATAATCATTATCATCAAATATTTATTGAACACTTACATTATGTAAGGCACGATCACTCCTGGAGATAATAGAATGAGCTAAATGACTTTTTCCCATATTAGAATGACTCCTTCAGCTGAAAGTGACTTGAACTATTTTATATAACTAATTTTTGTTAATCCTATGGCTTTTATTAACCCCTAGAGTAGCTATTTTTATATACAGAAAGGGGAATAGGAATAGACCTAAGTCCTGGAAGGTCTATTCTCCACCCAACTCTCCCCACCCTCCAAAAGAAAAACCCATACTATGGAAAAATGCTAAAAATATAATAACTTGTATTGATAAGTTCTTTGAAAATACAAATGTATCTGAGAGAATCAAATGAGAGGATATTTGTAAAACCCTTGGCATATTAAGCCAGTTACCAGTGATTCAATTCAATATAGTCCTAGTGTCAAGTAGATCCAAGTTTAAATCCAGCTTTAGATATTGGTTAGCTGTGTGACACTGGGCTAGTCATTTAACTTTCTTGCCTCAGTTTCCTCCTCTGTAAACTAGGGATAATAATATCTCCTCCCTTAAAGGGTTATCAGGATCAAATGAGAGATTACTTGTAAAGCTCTTAGCACAGTGCCTGGCACATAATAGATGCTTTAGAAATATTTATTTCTTGCCTTTCCCTCTTAATTAAGCAACTAGACTTAGGGGGGAAAAAATGGTATTAGGCATGGGTGATAAGAACAGAAGCTCCTGTTCTTACAAGGTCCATAAATATTGAGTCAGATCCTTTAAAGCTACATAGACATATAAATATATGTCTATGTATATGTGTATATATATATATATATATATATATATATGAGTTTTTTATGTCTTTTTATTTCAAAAATTCCAAAAAGACTTTATTTAATTTTTTCTAATTCCCTGGGTTTTTTTCTTTTTGTAATGCAATAAATACTCAAGTATTAAAAAAAATATCTAAAAAGGAATTTGAGAGCTCCTTCCAACTATGCAGATGATAATCTTTCCATAGCTGCCCATCCTATGTAATTTTCATACATATCCTCCCATGAATCCACCTTTTTCATTGCTTATCTGTACCATGTAACCAACTCATCTTCTCTATTTAATGACATCTTTTACTCCTATTCTACTTCAGAGTTCCTCATTGGTTTTCTGTAACTAGCAATATATACCCACCATACATAAAATTCTATATAATCTTATGTAAATTAAACTCTTATGGTGTAGTATGATAGACATTTATTACATGCACACTATGTAAATAACACTGTTGGGTGCTTTGAAGTTTTAAATAATAGTTGGCATATATAAGATACATCTTTGAGGCTTAATCAACTCAAAATTTAGTAGAGAATTAAGACAAAAAGAAAGATAGTTATCATACACTATATTACTTGATTTCAAAGCAAAATGCTGTGAGAGCTCTGATAGCAGAAAGTATTACCAACCAAAAAGATTTAGAAGTTTTCTTGGAAAAAGTGGCATTTTAATTCAACTTTAAAGGATGGGCAAAAAGTAAATGTGGTAGGCCAATGTGAGAATTTATTTTGTTTAACTATGTATATTTGGTACAATGATTTAGCTTTTCTTTTTTTTTTTCTTTTCTTTTTTGTTTTCAATTGAGAGAGATAGATAGGGGGAAGAGGGCAGAAATTAGGCATACCGAAAATGTAAAGAAAATAATAGGCAGATGAGAACAAATCAAAGACAAA
The DNA here is from genome assembly GCF_902635505.1 of Sarcophilus harrisii. Classification (NCBI taxonomy): domain Eukaryota; kingdom Metazoa; phylum Chordata; class Mammalia; order Dasyuromorphia; family Dasyuridae; genus Sarcophilus; species Sarcophilus harrisii. The sequence goes on along the minus strand of NC_045426.1, from coordinate 498,220,306 downwards.
CAGGACAGCTTTGAAAATTATATATTGAACTGAATATATACTTTAAAAAGAAAAGCAGGTTCTACAAAACAGAGGTTTCCAATTTTACATAAAGTCCCTCCTTCAGTTCCAAAATGTATATGAAAATGCTAGTTTTTGGTAATATGTTTCAAGTTCAAGATTACTTAAAGATTAGATTTTGCCTAAAACAGTATGGTACAGAGGAAAAGGTGCTGGATTTACAATTAGGTGACTGGAGTTCAAATTCCAATTCCCTTACTTAATTAATGTATAAATTTGGAATTTCTAAGCATCTCTGGGACTCAGTTTCCTCACTGATAAAATGAGATAAAAATAGGCTAGATGATTTCTGAGGTACCTCCCTTCTCTAGATAGTATAATAGATAATATGCCAGTTCTCCAATAAGAGGGACCTAAGTTCAAATCCACCCTCAGAGACTTATTAGCCATATGACATTAATCTCAATAGTACATCTCAGTAACATTATTTATAAAATGGAAATAATCATACTACCTACTTCTCAGGGTTATAATGAAGATAAAATTAGGTATTTGTAAAGAAATTTGTAAACCTTAAAGCCCTATACAAATTCTAGTTATTGTTTATTGTTAGTTAAAAATTCAGCAAGAGAAGGAAAGAATGAAGAGTATTCTAGATAGAGGAAAGAGCCTGTAAGTAGGCTAAAGGCTTTTTTTTAGAAAGACAAGAGAATTGTTCTGTCTGGCTTGAATGTAGAGTGTGGAGAGACTAGAAAGATCAAGTATTGTCAGATTATAAAAGTCTTTGAATCCTGAGCAGAAGAATATGACCTTTACTTGATAGGAAATAGTCATTGAAGATTTGAACAGAGAAATGATGTGATCAAATTTATATGTAAAATTACATAGATAGCAGTGTGAAGAGGGATTGAAAGAAGTGGATTTGTGAGAAGATTTTTTTAGTGAAGTATTCATTAGTCTACATGGATAGGAATGAGGAATGATTCTAAGGTAATGGCAGTGAGTATGGGAAAGAAAAATCCAAGAAATATGATGGTTAAAAGAAATTTAATAATAATAAACCTAGCTGACAACTGATTGTTTATAAGCATGAGTAAGAAGGATGAATCAAAGATCACTAATTTATATGAATGTGAAGATGCTCATATTATAGATGAAAATGGTGAGATCACTTAGAGGACCAAATTTAGGGAGAAAGATAGTGAACCTAGTGTTAGACATCTATGGGTAAATAGTGCAGAAGAAAGGTCCCAGCTGGAGACAGGGATCTGAGCGTTATTTACAGGTAGTAGTAGCTGAGCTGTGGAAATGAATGAAGTTGCCAAGGAGAGAAAAAAACATCAAGCTTTAATTAAGCACCAATTATACTTCAAGAAGAGAGTCTAAGACCCTTGAGGAATTTCCACCTTAAGGATTTAAGAGGATAAGAAGCCAACAAAAGAAACAAAAAAAGGAGCAATTGAAGAGGCCTCAGAAATCAAGGAGGGAAAAGAATAATGAAAGAAGAGCATATTCAACAATACCAAAAGTGCTGAAAGGTTAAAGAGAATAAAAATTGGAACTAACTAAATTTGGTGGTTAAGTCATTGACAGTCTTTGAAAGAGCAAGATTTTTTTTTAAATAAATTTATTTATTTTTACAGGTGCTATAATTTGTCCTCACTATCCCCCAGTGAACAAAAATAAATAAATAAATGTATTGATAAGTGAGTGAATAAATAAACAAATAAGTAAATAAAGCAGAAACTAAGATCTTCATAAATGTGCATAATCTAGCAAAACAACTGGCTATGCCCAAAAACAATGGTTCTCTGTGTATTTTAAATCAATCACCCTTCTGATAGGAAATGGGTGATATATTTCATCCTCAGCTTTCCATACCCATGACTTATCATTGCACTGATCAGAATTTCAAAACTATTTCTTCTCTAATGTTGTCATTATATAAATTGTTCTCCTAGTTATGCTTACTTTTATCTGTATCAGTTTATAGAGATCTTCCCAATTTCTTCTGAAACTATTTCATCATTTTTTCTCCATAGCAATAGCCCTCCATTTCTCAAAATACATGCAAAGATAGCACTCAGCACCCACCGCCACAAAACTCCCATGTCTCAAACCTTCCTCCCTCCCTTCCCACTCCCCCTCCTTCAGACAACAAGCAATCTAACATAAGCCAAACATACTCCTACTTCCATCATGCTGCTCAAGAAAAAACACATCAAAAGCTGAGGGAGGGAAGGGAAGGAATGAGAAAGAAAAAACAAGCAAACAAACAACAAGCAAAAGAAAAAAAAAAAAAAGGTGAAAACACTATGCTGTGAATCACATCCAGTCTCATCATTTCTTATAGTACAATAATATTTCCTTACATTTATATACCACAATGTGTTTTGTCACTCCTCAACAGAAACTGATTGGGGACCCTCTTGGTTTCTAATTTGGGACTACTATTAAAAAAAACCTGTTCTAAATGTATTTTGTACTAAGTCCTCTTCTATCTTTGATCTTTTGGGGGCATATGTCCAATAGTAGTTGTTGTTGCTTAGTCATGTCCAACTCTTCATGACCTCATTTGGGAGTTTCTTGCCAAAAATACTATATTGGTTTGCCATTTTTCTCCAACTCCTTTTACAGATGAGGAAATTGAGGCAAATAGGATGAAGTGACTTGCCCAGGGTTTTACAGCTAGTAAATAAATAAAAAATAGCAAATATAAAAAAATAAACTATATAATTCAAACAAATTTGAATTCAAGAAGTTGAGTCTTTCTTTTCAGGTCTGGCACTCCATCCACTGAACTAGCCAGTTACCCAAAGAATAGGAGAAAAGAGCTGAATAAAATTCCCATGGATGGCTTCCATCTTCTCTGTGAAGGTGAAGGCTGTAAATTCTCTGCAAGGACAGAGAAGAAAGAGTTAGAACTTTTGCTCTGAAGAATCAGATAAGCTCTTAAGTACTAATAAGCAGAAAAATTATTGAGCAACATCAAGAGCTCAGTTTAGATTGTGGGCCATGAATTTATGGGAGATAAAGTCAGTTGCATTTATTGAAAGTGCTCTAGGGATCTTTATCAGCCTGAGGGGCAAAAGTGGAGAATATGGTTGATGAGAGTTCCCTAGATTTGAGGATCCATAATCAAGGGAACAAGGACCTTGGAACAAGAGCTAATGAAACATGAAAGTGCTAAACCAAAGGGTCAAGGCTAGGCACAAAAGCAAATGAAGCTAGAATGAAGATGTTCTGGGACAAGAGGAATTTGTAAAGGAGCCCAAGGTCATGACTAGGAGCAAGAGGAGAATTAGTATGAGTCAAAGTGGGAGTAGTGGAAGGAATGAAGGCGGTGGTCCTGTTTTTATTTCAAGTGGTTTAATTCAGACTTAAAAAGACTAGAGGGAGTTAATGAGCTCTAAACTTGAGCCAGAAACAATTATGCTTTTAAAGTCAATTGATGGTGGTGCTGGTGATGGTGGTGGTGATGATAGCTAACATTTACTTATCTCTAAGATTTGCTTGGATTTTACATGCTTATCTGACCTGATCTAATAGTCTTATGGAGTAGACACTTTAGGTATTATCATTTCCATTTTACGAATGAGGACACTGAGCCTCAGAAAAATTAAGAGTCTTACCCACAATCATAATGGTACCCACATATGTTGTCATGGATAAAATTAAACAGGAAACATAAGACCAAAGAAAATTATCAGCTTTCCACCATGTTCATATATGGAGGCTCTCCTATGATTTACAAAAACAGTGTTGCTGCCTAAAGAACTGCTACGTACTGTTTGTGGTGCTGCCTGCTTGCTTTCTGAAGTCTTTGTTCCAACAAAGTCATTTCTGCATCTGTTTGGGCTGCAAACCCTGTTGATCTGTCTGCTGCTAATGTTTCCCACACAATTCTTGCACCAAAGGCAATGAGTGCCTTTCTAAGACCTATGAAAACTATAAGTGGGGAGGAAAAGGGGAAGGTTATTTCCCCCCCTATAAAACAACAGGAAATAAAAACTCTTAACAATATTGGATTATTCACTTAAGTCAAAATCTCTAAATATGGATTTGCTTATGAAAAGGAATTCTACATTCCTAAGATTTTCCTCCAATACCACACTAAAAGGAAGAAAGTCCATTACTGATTTTTTTTTATTTAAATGGAATGTAGCAGATAGCAAAAAAAAAAAAAAAAAAAAAAAAAGGATATTCTGTTGAAAGTTATAATGATAATATAATATAATCCACCTTGAAAATCCACTGGATTCATGCCAGTGCTGGATTCTCCTTTCAAATTTAAGAGCGTTTTAGATTTGTTGTATTTCCATTCTGTGAAGGAGTCAAAACTAGACTTTCAAGCCAAGGAGGGTATGGGCTATCCCATGGATCTTTGAAGATTTCCCCAATAATGGCTAATCCAAAGGATTTTTTCTTCCTTAACCTTTTGGATCATGTCCAGTTTTCCTGAGTCCAGAATTTTCTAGAGATACCCTGTCTTCACCTTTATATAGACTTTAAAGTTACTTGAAAGCTACAGAAGTAGCCTCATATTTTAAAACTGATGTATAATATCAAGAGACAGTTTAAGTCTTGAATCCAACAAAATTATTTGAGAATTCTGAGTGCCCTCATAATTTAGAATATTTAGTGGAAAGGACCCTGGAATCCAAAGCTCTGGGTATTCTGGTCCTCTACCACTAATGGCAATTTTTTCCATCTGTAAAATAAAGGGATTGAACCACATGATGTCTAAGGAATCTTGACATTCTAATTTTGCATTTTTATACTAAATTCCTCTCCAGAACTGTACTAGACTCCTGCCCTGAGGATAAAGCCTAAAAGAGCTTTGCAAACATCAAATTGAAAATATTGTACAAGCAAGACCCAACAACCTCAGAGAAACAAGTTGTAAAGTCACAATACAAAATTTGACTCCCTAATAAATGTCAGCAGAAACCTTCTTCCAAAATTATTAGAAGGCAAATTGAATCTTTGAAATTTTGCCTGGCTCAGCTGTCCACCTGAAACAAGTTATAGATGTCCTACCCCTTCCTGATTCCTTTACTCAGTGGAAAATCCATACTGCCTTGTCTTGTGAAAATCATTGCTGGGGAGTTGCCTCCAGCTATGTGGGATTTTCCAGGTTGATAGTGCTTTAACACATTATTCATACAAGGTTTGGGTCCTGCTTTCTCCAAAGACACTTAAGATCTCTTTCTTTTACCTTTTTATTGCTCAGTATCTTAATTTGGAAGGATAAAAGTGACAAGAGGAAACTAATGAGCTCTTCACCTGGGCTAAAAGAAATTGAATTTTCTAAGTTACTATTCTGATTACAACAAATTCTTTGATTATGAATAGTTGTAAGTCTAGACCTGACGCATGTGTTATAGAAGACTGGAAGGGTAATTTGGGGCCATTATATAACTGCCATTTTTTGTTTTTGTTCAAGGTATCATAAAACTGAGTTCTGCAGTTGAAGGTACGTTTTTTGGCAACCACAAAATCAATGTTTTGCTCAGGGGATCCAAATAAGGGTTTTGGTATTTTTCCAGCAGTGGCAAGAGGGGCATCTGGAACATTTGGGTAGTTGATGGTCATTTTCCCATAACAGCCAACATTTGCTTTTCCATCTCTTTGCCTCTGCTTGTGCTGGTCAAATTATATGCCCCTAGGTCTCTTCCTTTCTACAAATTGTATCATCAGGAACCTAGGAAGACAGCAAAACGGGACTGTGGTTTCTATTTTCTGCTGCGATTCACTCACACCAAATGACCTTCAGGAAGCCCCTTAATTTGTGTGGGCTCCATTCTATATTGGTAATGGTTACGTGAGTCTGTTCAAGGAACTTTGCCTTTGGTTCTTTTACTAAATTCTTTGGACATTTTCTCATACATAGCATGCATATTTGCCCTGGAAATACCTGTTTACCAGAGAGCAGAACACCTAGTTATTCTTCCTAATGAGCAAAATAACTAAGTAGATATACATGACAAATCTCAATGGGGAGTGTGGGGGGCAGAGGGAAGGACTTGATATGCTACCCAGGATAGGTCTTTAGTACTGCACCTAGAGATGTCTTTTCCTTATTGATGATCAGTCTCTAAAGCTTCCCCTTTCAGGAATCTGAGAAAGCAAGGTAAGGAAAAAGGGAAAAAGAAAGAAAGGTAAAACTTAGAGGGGGAAAAGCCCAGGAGGAAACAGGACAGTGTACATTCCCAGAGAGTTTGTTTCTTTGGGGGTTTTCTAAATATCTTTTTTCTTTTATAAAAGTTGCATTATTCCACATTATCTGATTGATGAGTTATTATTACAACCATTATCCTTATCTTCAGGGAGCATACAATCCAAAAGCAGAGAATATGTCCTTTTCTCTTTTTTTGTGAGTTTTTATGTTTGTTCGGGGTTTTGTGTTTGTTTGTTTTACTGGGAGTGTTGTCAGTCATGCTTCCGAGGTTTCCTCATCCTGCTTAATCAGGGAAGGCTTCTCGGAGGAGGTGTTGGGCTTTAAGGTGAGTTTTTAATTTAAAAGGAGCTATGGCTTGTTGAATGGGAAATGCATGGACATGGGAGTGGGGAAATGATATATTGGACTAAAGCAAAGAATAGATCTGGGGAGATAAGTAAGAGGGGGTAAGGGGACAAACCACATCCCAAAGGGAGGAATTCTTGCTTTTGAATAGTTTGGAATTGTGGTGTTTCTAAGGAAAATATTGAAAAAGTAAACTTCACAACTTATATTGCTGGAAAAATGACCCTGCTCCTGTGCAACACAGAGAACAAGGGAAAGATGACATAGGACTTGGTATAGAAGGTAGGAGGGCAGAAGGAAAAGAAGCAGGAGAGGTATAGGGAATGTTTCAGGTAATAAATCAGACCAAACAAGAATACTCAGAGCCAGTCTAGAATATGAACCTCTCCTCCCAAATCCCTCCATGAATAGGGACTGAGTATTCTGCAGCAGCAATTCTGATGGGGATCTCAGAATTGAGCTTCAGTTTAATTATCTGTAGAGCCGGAGTTCTTAATCTTTTTTGTGACACTGGTAATCTGGGGAAACTTATGAACCCCTTGTCACAATAATGCCTTTGAATAATTAAAGGAAATACTAAATTTCAGTTAGAGGTTAGTGAAAAATAAGTTGTATTTTTTTTCCACATCCAAGTTATTGAATCTATTCATGGGCCTTTGGGGTCCATGGATCCCAGATTAAGAAATCCTGCTAATAGGAATTCTCTGGGGCTAGGAATTCTCTGGGGCAGATTCTCTGGGGCTATTTTGATATTTTATGAAGGAATGGTTTTGAAGTAATCACTTTCCTGTTGCCTGCTTGACTTTGTGTTCATAAATCATTTGCCCCAAAAGTCACCCAAAACTATTAGCTTCCTATAGCTAATGCTTATTTTGCTGCCTGAGTATCCACAAAAAGTGTTCTGTAATTTTCACAAAAAGACTCTGGGGAGGAATGAGGGCAGGAGGCAGGATAAAAGTCTGATTTCTTGCTTAGGCCCCTTCCTAGCCTCTCCCACCTTCATCACTTTGCCCCCTTTGTGGCAATGTCATACTCAGGCCCAATACACCACTTACAGCAGCACTTGATGGGTAGAAAGTTGTAGCAGCTTGATAGGCTGCTAAGAAACATGTGAAAGGTATCAATTAGGTTGGCAGCCTTTCCATAGACATGACCAACATGCCTCCTTTGGAACACCAAACCAAAATCTATACAGTTTGAAGACAAAAATAATGCTGTAGACTTTGCAAATGCTCACCTAATGAACATATCTGCAAATTCTCCATTTGTGAAGATTAATTTTGGGCACTTTTATTGAGCCTGCTAAATGTTAAAAAAAATAAAAATAAAAATTTAAAGTCAAAAAGCAACCAGCCAGATTGGTAGGATCTAAAAATGGTTCTGAACTGGATAATCCTAGAACCAGGAAAATATCAAACATGTTTTGGGTTTAGGATTATTTGTTTTTGGAGGGGGGGGGGGGGAGTGAGAAACAAAAACAGAAAGTATCTTTAGTCAAAACAGAGAACTTATCATTCTGTGGCTTGTTATTTTTCTTTTTCCCTTTTGTTGAGAAAAAAAATTTACTTTGAAATCTGTGAAGTATAAAAAAAAAGAATCATCTATAAATTGCATTGATATTCTGATTAAAAGTAATCCTATGTCCTTTAAAAAAGACCTAACATGATATTACCTACCTTGTAGAGATATATGGCAATGTTCTAATCAACCAGTAATAAAGAAAATATTTTCACAGAAACATTTCACAATTTGGCCCCTACTACCAGCAACATTTTTATTTTGTCCCTTTGTTGTGGATACTTTGGATTCTGGCTGTTATCACTGCTCAAATCAATGATCCTTACATCTTCTTAAATAATAAAGCAGTGAAGCATGCATAGAGAGGAAAATACACTTGCCAAAATAATTGTAAATCTTCTAGGATTTTCTGCATAGTAGATTTATTTTAACTCTAAGATTTTTTGCCTTTAGCAAAATCCTTCCTTTTTCAGACTAACAGCTCACATTTGCCTTAATCAAAATAGAATGAGAGCATGGGTCAACATCTGAGTCATCCAGTGTTAGAATTACTTTAACATATTGCAGACAGGTTTGCCTTTTTAAGAGAGGGAGGAACTAGCCCCAGCCTGAAGCTTTTTTGTACACACAGACATGTGTGTAGAGTGAGTTAAGTGGGAGACTTGTCAAGTCAAGAGAGGCAAGATGAAACAGAGCAAGAGCAGATGAGTTGATTACAAGCCTTTTGAACTGATAACTGGGGCTGTGTCATGTGATGAGATTTGCCTGAAAGGCTATTTGTTTTCCACACTGTAGATGAGAATCGAAAATACCTGAATGACACCAAGTACTTTGAAAACCTAGACTAGGGAGATGAAGGGTTTGGCTTCTATGGGCAACTTGTCTTATGTTTCTTAAAATGGGAACAGATGAGTTTATGTGAAGAAACCAGAAGAGAATTTCTCACTTATCTGGCCCAGATAGAATTGTTAGCAGATCTCTTCAATCCCAAAGCTTCCACCTAGTGAGGTTATCGGGGTTGTGCCTTGGAAGACCAGAGCAACATTTGACAGGTTTCCTGGAATAGTTTTGTTTTTAAATGACAAAGGTCCCCTGGACATCTCAGGTTTTTGTTTGGTCTGGTCATTCTATTGGTAACACTAGTTAGAAACTCATTTGTTTTTCTGAGAGAAATTTCAGACAGACTAGCACTCATCAGAGAAGGGAACTATTGGTAAAGTCATGAAATTCTCTATCTAGGGTTTCTCAAAACATTACAGCCCCTAACGTACCATATATGAAGTCTTTTCAAGGAGAGAAGCATGAATATAGCAAAAATCTGACTCAACCCTTTTCATCTAATTCCCTAAATCTTCCAGGACTTTCAGAATGACTTTCTGAGTCATAAATATCTAACAAGTTTTCTTCTATCAGCATATCCTAGTATTTCCCTCACTAAGTATTCCAGGTGAATGAGGAATTCATTCATTCATTCTTCTACCTTATATTCCATATCATTTCCAGCAGACTTACGTGCAACGTATTCACAATGCAATATAAAATTAGAGTGTATTTTTTTTTTCAACTCAAGTTGGCGATTTCATTACTTTCCTGAAAAGGATATTTCTCATTGTATTTCCCCAGTTGTTCCACAAAATACTACACACTGAGTTTAATTCACATAAACCCCACTGATCTTTTTATTTGTGATCAGTTTATTGCTAGTAATAAATTTAAATGAAGTTTCTGACATTTATATTGCTTTAAAGCAAGATTTCATCATTCTCTAGGTAAAATACCTATAGACAACTATTTTTTTTAAAAAGGTACAGGAAGGAGAAACCTCTCTTTTTTTTTCCTGTTAAAGTGTTTTATTGATGCTCTTTTCTTTTTTGTATTAATTTCATTTGGTTTTCTGTCATATCTGGCTCTTTGTGATCCAATGGGGTTTTCTTGGCAAAAATACTAGAGTGGTTTGCCATTTCTTTCCCCAGCTCATTTTACAGATAAGGAAACTGAGGCAAACAGGATGAAGTGACTTGCCCAGGGTCACATAAGTAGTAAATACCAGAAGCCAGATGTGAACTCATGAAGATCAGTTTTTCTTGTTCCAGGCCTAGAACTTTATCCATTGTACCACCTAGTATATTGCTAACACTTCCTAGTAACTCTCTACCACTCTTTTATATGCTCACAAAATAGGATCTTCCTTTGTAACAAGTCAAAATCAAGCAAAACAAATAAATACATTGGCCATTCTTGAAAATATATGGTTTAATTCTATACCTGTATTCCACTACCTCTATGATAAAACTACATCCCATCTTCAGTCCTCTAAAGTTACTGTATCTGGTAACTTCTCTCAGAAAAAGTTCCCTAAACAGAAGGTTTTGCAAGGGTCAATGCCGAAAAATTACCCATGCATATATCTTGTAAATAAAAAGCTATAATTAAAAAAAGAAAGAAAGAAAAAGTTCCCTAAAGTATTTGATTGCAAAGTACTAATAAATTGAAGACAGAAAGATAGGAAACAGATCATCCAAATTAAAGGATTATTGGTGAACCTAAAAGAGAAACCCAGATTTCCTACTCTTACTTTAATGATGATTAAAAATCAAACATGGCTAATCTTGGGGAAAGATCAACTAATAGGCAAAGAATATAGTGACTTATGGGTATAATTTCAAGGACAATTAAAATCAATTGATCAAAAAGCATTTATTAAGTTCTTACTTCATACCAGATACTATGTTAATCACTGAGGATACTAAGAAAAAGAAAAAGCCACTCTTATCCTCAATGAACTTAGATTCTAATGGGGAAATTATTTCTATAAATCTGTAAATACAGAATAAATATAGAGTGGGTGGAAAGTAGCCCTGGAAGAGATTAATTGATGGGGAGACCAGGAAAGGCCTTGAGTAGAGGCTGAAAGGAAGCCAGGAATGGCACGAGCAAATAGGAGGGATTGCATTACAATGAAGATTATCAGTATAAATCTATGAAAAATGTTCAAGTCCTGTTCATGTAACAAATAGGAGAATAGAATGCATGAGAAGAGTAAACTGTGAAAAGACTAGAAAGGTAGGAAAGGGCATGTTGTAAAGGGCCTTGAATGTCACACATATTTGATCCTGAAGCTAATAGAGAGCCACCAGAGTTTAGGGAGTGGGAAAAACTTCCATTTTAAACATGAGGAAAGGGTAACATGGTCAGAACTATACTTTAAGAGAATCATTTAAACAATTGTATGAAGGACAGATTAAAATAGGAAGTAACTTGAAGCAAAGAATTCTGTAAAAAAAAAAATCAATAAACTACTATAAAATTCCAAGTGAAAGGTGAGAAAAGTGCTTGTGAATAGAGAGAAGAGGAAAAATCCAAGAGATCTTGTAACGAAAGAAATAACAAGATTTTGTAACTTACTGTATATGTAGGTTAAAACAGAAAGGAGTGAAGAGTGATACCCATATTGCAAAGGATTACTAGAAAAATGATGGTTCCCTCAGCAATAATAGGGAAGTTAGGAAGGGAAGGAAGACAAAGGGGAGGGAAATAATGAGTTATATTTTGGACATACTGAATGTGAGATACCTACAGGACACCTGGTTTGAAATGTCAAGTAGGCAGGTGGTGATATCTGGTTTAGCTGAGGGGAAGGAGTAAAGATGAATAAATAATAGCTCTGGAAATTGTTTGCCTAGAGATGATGATTGAACCCATGAAAGTTGATGAGACTCCTAAATGAAAGTCTAGAGAGAAGAGAGTTCAAATCAGAGTCATGAAGCAACACACAGAGAGTGAGAATGGCATTGATAAAAATCCAGCAAAATTAACTAAGAAATTGTTGAACAGGTAGCAGAAGAACCAAGAGAAGGCAGAGTTATAGTATTCAGGAAGAAACAATTTTCAAGAAGATCAGGATTGAGAAAAAAAATCATAAATGTCTCAATTAAAAGGTCATTAGCAACCTTAGAAAGAGCTTTTTGAATTGTGAGGTCAGAAGAAAAGTAGGAAAACATTTCAAAAAAAATGAAAAATGAAAAATGATAAAGAGGAAATACCCATTGCACACGGTCTTTTTCAAATTTTAACTGAAAAGGGAAAGGATATAAGATAATAGCTGGTGAGAATGGTAAGATGTAGTAACAGTTTGGGGGCTTATTTGTAAGAACAAAGGGCAGGTGGCACAGTGGACAGAGTACCACTCCTGAAGTCAGGAAGGCTCATCTTCTGGCCTGAGACACTTACAAGCTGTGTAATTCTGGACAAGACACTTAACCTCATGTACCTCAGTTTCCTCCTACAGAAATGAGCAGAAGAAGGAAATGGCAAACATTCCAGTTTCTTTGCAAGAAAACCCCAAATAGGGTCATGAAAAGTGGGACTGAAAAACAATTAAATCCAAAAAGATTAAAACTTGGAAAGTTATAGAAGTGATAGATAGTGAAGATAATATTCTAGAAAAGACAAAAGAAAATGAAATCAAAGATTTATGTAGAAAAGTTGGCCTTAGTAAGCAAGAGAGCCACTTCATCATTAGATACTGAAGTGAAGAAGAAAAGTGAGATAGTAAAATTCTGTGAGATGGATTGAGCTATCTGCAAATGGCCTCAATTTTTTAAGTGAATTATGAATCAAGGTCTTCAACAAGGTTTGGAAAGGGAGTGGTATGTTGACTCTTGAGGAAAAACGAAAAGATTTAGGATTAGACAAGGGAACCAGGGACTCAGTAGAAGAGGATAGTATAGAAATGATTTTATTTACCCATGATTCAAGATTGGAAAAGGAGGACACGATAGCCAGAGCAAGGGTGATGGTCTGTGATGATATTTAGGGATGGAGGTATTAGGGGACATGGTGAAGATAAAAAATAAAGATAGGCATAGGGAGAGATAGAAAGATAAAGGTTTATCTCAACCCACCCTTCTTCCACAAAGAAATTTTTTTAAAAGTAGCTCAATGACCTTTAAAAAAAATCTGCCTAGAACTTCACCATCAAAGATTAAATTTTTTTAATACCAAAGACTTTTCAAGAATTTCAAGAGTCCTCTTTCAAAATAAAAAAAACCTAATAGTAATGTACTATCAGGTGGCAGAGCTGTGAATTTGTTCAGCCTAGAATTCTAGAAAGCAATTTGGAGATATGCTCAAAATCACTACAGTGTGTAGATGTTATAATGTAGCAGTCACACTATTGGGACTATGCCCCAAAACAATCCAAAAAAAATGAGGAAAAAAGACTCCTATCTTCAAAAATATTTATAGGAGTTTTTTCAAGACAACAAAAAATCAGAAACTGAAAGGATGTCTATCAATTTGGGAATAACTGAGCAAATTATTGTACATGAATATAATGGAGTATTATTGCATCTTAAGAAATGATAAGGTAGATTGAGAGAAACTTGAGAAGGATTGGATAACTGATGCAGAATGCAATGTACAGAATTAAGAAAACAATATATACTTTGAAAGTGACATTGTAAAAGAAAACTACTTTGATCAACACAATGATCAATGACAATTTCAGAATATTGCTGATGAAGCAAGCTTTCCCAACTCTCAGTGAAGAGGCAATAGACTTTGGGTAAAGAGTGAGACATACATTTCTAGACAGAGCCATAATAATATAAATTTGTTTTGCCTGACTATATTTTATTAGAAGGGAGAGCTTGTATTTGGCAGGGAGAAAATTATGGAGTATGGTGATAGAAATGCCAACAACCAAAAAAATGGACAGGAGAAAGAAAGAAAAGCAGAGAGTGTTAATGAAACATTCAAAATATAAATATCTAGAGAAGACTGAGGAGGAATTTGAAGGAATACAGACAAGCAGAGCAATGTTGATAAAAATCATGTCAAAGAAAGAAATTGTGAAGGAAGTGGGAGAGCCAGCTTTGAAGTCAAGACCTGCCTCTAAAAAATGTTCTGAGTATGACACTGGGCATGAAAGTCAACCTCTCAGTGATCTGAACAACTCGGTAAAAATATCAGTTGCAGATAAAGTACTGGCCTGCATCATTAAGAGGGAGTTTCCTCATGCAGTTTTTTATGTAATTGAAATAATATATTCAATCCTTGTTCTTAACAGGAAGAAACTTTATATAATGGTTTCATATATAATCCTGATTTTCTGTGTTTTTGTAAATAATCGTTTTTGTTGAGAATTTTCTAGTTAATACCAAAAGAGAGAGAGAGAGAGAGAGAAGAGAAAACCTGAGAGTTTATCAAATAGTTTTCCAAAACCAAGACTAAGAAAGACCTTCTAAAAACAGATTATAGAATAAGCATTCAGGAGAAGGTTAGTATGGAAAAATGGAAACAGAAAGTAAAAGGATGTTAATGAAAACTCTGATTGCCTCCCAAAAACAAAACAAAAATTTTAAAAAGTGAGTTGTCAAGTACCCTAAGAAGTAAAGTTATTTCTCCAGTCATATAGGTCAGTAGTTATACATAAGACATGCTGTCTCTTCAGGACCATTGCCAGTCACCTGGCCTATGCTTTACTCCTAGACTCCAAGGACTTGAGAGAGTGAAGCTGATGACTTTTCACAGCTCTGGGTCACTTAAATCAAATTCATTTGCAAGTCAAGACATCATCCTTCTGCTGTCATTGGTCTTCTTCAAGAACAAAGGACAAGGAACAACAAAAACACAGTGGGCATCTGACATTCATTTTGCTGAATCAAATATTGCAGAGATAGACTCCATAGAATTTGGTGTGAGCTACAAAAGTCAAAGAGGACTAAAAAGATGATAATAACTGGCATGTGTGTAGGCTTTAAGATTTACCACATGCTTTACCTGGTAAACAGCAGAACTATTTAGCTCAGAGGCAGATACGCCACCAAAGGGTCCAATGCCTGCACTCCCAAATAATGAGTTAAGTCTTGAGGAAACCTGAAAAGTGGGTTCAGACTCTCCTCATTGTCTCTGGCTTTTTATGCCTCCCCATTCTTAATGTTTTGGAGGAAAAAAGTCACTTAAAACAATCTTAGTTTTGTCTCATGTCTGGGGTCTCATCAAAAGATATCCAAAGGGTGTTCAATATATAAAGCAGATCAAATAAGACAGATATTTCTTTTAACTACCCATAAGAAATGCTTAAAATGCAAAAGACTCATAAGTACACATTGGCAAATAATTAAAACACAATACAGTAGACCACAATGCCTGTTATGCTGTCCTAGAAGGTTCAAATTTAAAACATCATAATGTGAAATTTTTAGTGAGACTATAGAACTGCCATTTAATTTTTACTTCAGCTCTATATTGTCTAAAAAATTCCCTCAAGGTCCATACACCTTGGAAAGGCAGAATATGAATTGCGTCCATATTCCTGTCAGTCCCCATCTCTTCTGAGAATGGTATAGCTGCAGAAACTTCCTCCTCCTATCAGATTGCTCTCACTGAGGAAGCCAGAAACTCTTAGATTCCCAAGATAGGCACCTCCAAAACACCCACCTCTCATGGTCACTCCTCAGTCATCCATGATCTTGGAAAGAAGCATAAAACAGAAACAGAGTCAGAAAGAGACTTAAGTGCCCCTCTTGGGTTCATCTAGATTAGCAGATGTGACCTCAGTTCTGTGCATCTGCAGCTGTTGTGTACCTCCCAGAGAAGAGAAATCTTTGTGAGTCATTGGAAATCTTAAAGAGCTTCACAGAATTCCCCTCATACTTGGCACACAGTGGGGAAAGAGCATAAGGATAAAAATATCTCTCCCTTTAAAGTAGAAAGTTATTCTTCAAACATATCGGCCATGTCCAACTCATTGTGATTCCATTGGGGTTTTCTTGACAAAGATACTAGAGTGGTTTGCCATTTTCTTCTCCAGCTCATTTTACAGATGAGGAAAATGTGGCAAAGTTAAGTGACTTGCCTACAGTCACCCAGCTAGAAATGTCTGAGGCCAGATTTGGATTCAAGAAGATGAGTCTTTCTGATTCTAAGTCTGGCACTCTACCCAGCTGCCTGAGTGGGATAGGTTTTGCTAACTGAGAAGCCAATTTCTATGCTGCCATCACAACTACCAAAGAATTGCTCATGTAGATATCCTTCAGGGATGAGCAGAAGTGGACCAGGCTAGGTTCCACACATAATTCCTGAAGTGTATTCCACCACCCCTGTGTATATATTGCCCCTCATTTGATCTTCTCAACAACTCTATTAGATAGTTATTATAGATATCCTCATTTTATAGATGAGACCTTCTGAGGTCCTCAGACAAGAATCAACTTAATCTAGATCACACATTGGTATTCAAATCAGGCTCTCTGACTTCAGCATTCTGTTGATTTGATCATATCTGCTATAGAAATACCCTGAATTCCAGCAGAACCAAAAAACAACTAAGTAAACAGTAGATAAAATAGACATAAATAAACTTTTAAAGAAATAAAATAGACTTTAAAATGAAATTAATTTTATATTAATATATCCAACCCAACTGGTTTTTATTTTATCAACTAATTTAAACTGTCTTTTTAAACACATAAGGAATGTCAAGGTTTTTTATTAACTCCATTTTTAAAAAATCCAGAACCAAGTTTTTCAGTATTTTGGCAGATTCCATCTGCAAATTTTTAAACAGATAATCCTATTTGTAAATGAGTAATATATGAGTTCCCTAATCAATATATAGCTAAGTATTTTAGAGCTATCATCTAATTTATTTTTCTTGGGGAAAATAATCATTGGAATTTGTATTGACAAAAGGGAATTTTAAAACAATTTATGCTTATAAAGATAATCTCTGTAGTTTTAGAAAATTTTGTTATCTCCTCTCTGAGTTGATTTTTTTTAAGATCACCATAGAATCTAGATCTCTGAAGATCTTTTAAAAAACTATAATCCAGCCCCATTATTTTACAAATAAGGAAAGTCATGCCCAGAGGAGTTTAGTGAGTTGCCCAAGATAGATTCAGCCAGGATAGTCATAAAGGTCTCCAGACGTCAGAGTCTCTGCTGTGTTCACTAAGCTATAGCTTATCATAGCGCATTACCTTCTTCATTATCACTAGATTCTTTTAGAGATAAATCATTGTCATGTCCCATTTTGTAAATTTAGAGTTCAGAACTAAAAGGAAATTTAAAAGATTATATAATACCCCTACTTAGTCTAATTCCAAAGATAATTAGGGAAAAAGGAAAAGAACTATGTTTTAACATGCTCTTTTTGTGGTGGCAAAGAACTGAAAATTGCAGGGATGCCCATCAATTAGGGAATGATTAAACAAGTTGTGGTATATGATTGTAATGTAATGCTACTATGCTATAAGAAATAATGAGTTCAATAATTTTAGAAAAACATGAAAAGACTTGCATGAAATAATGAAGAGTGAAATGAACAGAACCAAAAGAGCATTGTATACAGTAATAGCAATATTATTTGAACAACTTTGAGTAAATAAATTATTTGACTATTAAAAATACCCAAATTAACTAAAAAGGACATATGAAGAAAGATGCTCTCTGAAACCAGTAAAAGAATTGATGAATAAAAGTATGTATAAAACAATTTTACATGCATATATACACACAAACACATACATAAACCTTTATTTATTTATTTATTTTTGGCTAATGGTAGCAATTGATCTCTGAGAGTGGAGGAGAAAAGGAGAAAGGAGAAAGGGGGGGAAAAAAGAAATTTACATGATAATATATATTTTAAAGGAATAGTTGTATAAAACAGATTTTTGAGTTTCATACACAATCATCTTTTTATTGTATACCATGAAAATGTTTTATTCTATAAATTTAAAAAATAAAAATTTCAAAAACACAGATCATGTAATCCAATCCAGCATTTTACAGATGAGGAAACTAAGGTGAAGTCACTTGCCTAGATTATTCTCTGTAATAGAACAACTGAGTCCTTTCATTCCAAATCTACTTCTCCTAGCTCCCCAGTGTCCAGATCCTATGCTATTTCTACTAAACTCCATAATGGGTTTTAAAAATTAGTATTTTGTTCTTATTGGTTTCAAAAAGAGAAGAGGTAGATGGGTAGAAAATAGATTTTTGTTCACTGAAAAAAAAATTTATATCACTGATAAAGTGATTTGTACACTTTAATCAAAAGCCTTTGGAAAAAAATTTTAATTAATCATAATGGATATAAAAGCTGGCGATTAGATGTTAACTCACAAAAGTGACACAGCTTAGATTTTTTTTTTTCCAGCAAAATCCCAAAAGAGATTTTTCTACTTTGTTTTAAAAACTGAGGGATTAGGGTAGGAGAAGGGCAAGAGTCTGGCTTAGTCTTTCCCTACTATGAAATTCTAAAATGACTTCATTTGAAGCTTCATTAGCAGATATCAAAGAGAAAATGATCTTGTTGATTAACAACCCATCCCAAACCAATGCATTTAAAAAATGGCTCAGTTGCCTTGCATCAGTCTATAATGAACATGAGAAAAGTCATGGATGCACAACAGAACTATAGTTTGTCATGGTGCCTCTAGTAAAGGGAGCTTAATGAAGTCATGAAATGGCCATTGAATTCTGAAATGAAAACTCTGCAAGTCAAATCCCAGACTAAATTCTTTAACTTTTAGTCTTTAAATCAAACGATTCCCAGCAATTTGGAGTCTGGAATCTTTTCATTATTTGTTTTAACTTTTTGATATTATTCTTAAGTTCTTATTTCCATCCCACTTATTTTTCCCACCCTATCAGACTATCAAAAGAAATTTTATCTGTTCACATTTTCAATTACTTTCTTTCAGTTGAACACATTTATTTGAATCTATAAATTCACACAATTTGAATCTATAAATATGACAATGTGACAATTTTAGACACCCTTGTGGTAAATGGAAATATTAAGGTATTGGTAAAATGTTGAATCCAGAATCAAGAAACCAAGAATCAAATCCTTACTAGCTTTGAACTTATGGGCATGTCATTTAGCTTCCTAGAATCACAATTTCCTCCTCTATAAAATGGGGGTAAAAATACTTGTCCTATCTAATACACAAGATTATTGTAAGAAATAAATAATGTATTAAATAATAAATGAATTCACTATATTAATAATAAATGAATTAAATAATATATGCAAAGAACTTTACAAATCATAAAGTGCTATATAATTGCAAAGTATTATAATTTTCCCACTTCAAAGATGAGAAATCAGTCTATTAGATGGTAAACATGAATTGAGATATTTCATCTCTTTTTAGCAGAAATGATAACTTTTTTTTCAGAAATAGAAGGGATGTCTCTATTATTACCTCAAAAAGATTCTTCACTATTTACTCAGAATTCTGCTTTCAGTATTTTTTCTGAAATGCCCAGATCGCTATTCCTTTCCCCTTTTTTTTAAAAAGAGTCTTGTGAATATTCTCTTTTTTTCCTTCTCAATGACTCCTTCTCTTCACATATCATAGACTCCTCCCTTGTAATAAAGAAGTATAGTCAAACAAAACTAATCAATACATTGGTTATGTCTGAAAACTTTATTCCACAACTAGAGTCCCTTACCACTTGGTCAAGTGACCAGAGGCTTCTGAAATAACAATTGATCAGTTCACTTAGTTCTGATATCTTTCAGTGTTAGTTTCCTTCATATTATTGTGATCATGATGTAAACTCTTCTCCTGATTCTACTTTCTTTGTTCTATATCAGTTCATAAAAGCTTTCCTAAATTTCTCTGAATTCTACATAAACATTCTTCTTGATAGCTCAACAATATTCTATTATATTTATATACCATGATTTGTTCATCTATTCCTCAGTCAATAGACACCCATTTTCTTTTCCTTTTATCAATCCAAAAAATCAGATGTTGCTACAAATATTTTTGTATGTATGAGATCTTTCCCTTTTTCTTTATTTTTTTTTCAAAATGATTTTAGTAATACTTGGCATTCTACACAATTTGCAAAGTGCTTTCCTTAAATTAGCTCATTTTATCCTCACAATCAGCAAAATCCATAAAACAAAATCTATCAAGAAGTATTTTATGTATTTCTACTATGTAGCAGGCACTGTCCTAGTTGCTAGAGATACAGATTCAATAAATGACTAATCTCCACTTGCAATGAGTTTACAATCTGGAAGGAGAAGCAGAGAAAGAAATGATAATAGATATTTAGTTAGCTAGATGGATAGATGTGTATAATTATGTTGAAAAGAATTCTAAGTTAAATACAAGATATTTTGTAAGAGATTGCACTTGGAGAATCAAGAGGACTTTACAGTGGTTCTCAAGCTGAGTCCTAAAGGAAAAAAGAAACTCTGTGAGGTAACATAGGGAGGGTATTTCAGGCATGGGAAAAAAACCAATATCAAGGTGCAAAGAGTAGAGATGGAATGTCAGAAAAGTGGAGTGTCCAGTATGAGAAGAGGAAAGCCCAATTTGGTTGTATTACAGAATGCAGAAGGGTATGATATGTCCAGTAAATCTGGAAAGATAATTTGAGCCAAAGTGAAGAAGGGCATGAAAAGCTAAGCAGATTAGTTTATATTTGATTCAAGAAGCAATAAGGAACCACTAGAGCTTGTAGATTAGAGAAGTGTCATAGTCAGGTCTGTGTATAAGGGGAAAAAAATGCTTTGGCAACAATGAAAAAGATTTCATTCCATTATTAGGGTCCAATATATGGGTCCAGAGAGTGGCTAAGTGGCACAATGGTTAGGATGCCAAGCTTGTAGTAAGGAAATCTCATCTTCTTGAATTCAAATCTGGCCTCAGATACTTACCAGCTGTGTGACCCTAGTCAAGTCACTCAACTGTGCTTACCTCAGTTTCATCATCTGTAAAATGAGCTGGAGAAATAAATGGCAAACTACTTTAATATTTCTGCCAAGAAAACCCCAATTGGGTCATGAAAAATCAGGCGTGAATGAAAAGCTACTGAACAACAACAACATCTGTCTTTTAAAAGCCATGACTTCTGCTGGAATGATCTGGGTTTAGATTCCCAACATCCCAAAGTCAACATTCTATTCTTTGTCCTAGACCTTTATTTCCAGAAGTCCAACAGATGATCCAGAATTTTGTGAGTTCTACAGAATTTTGGAATGATTACTTAAATAATAAGCAAACTTAAAAGCCACTTGAATTCCCTGACCAATCCCAGTTCTATTCCTAGACATACATATGTATATTATTTCTAAAACAGTATACTAATACTTATTTGTGAAGGTCTGTGTGGATCTAATAAGAATTATATACTGAAGAAACATTCAATAATATAATAATTGGGCAAAAATATATAGCTTGTTAGCAGTGAAGAATATTAATTCAGAGAAGAATAAAAAATTATTATAATACCATTCAAATTTTCACAATTTTTCTTTCCAAAATTCTCCTTCATATTTATATCTGATTGAAAGATGGGAATGTTTTTATAAGGGGTATTAAGAGGAATGACTACTTGACTTGGTGCTAACCATTAAAAAGGAACTGGTTGCTAAGGTATAAATTATGATAATTTTCAGATCAAGTGATAACACCATCTTAGAACTCAGATTAAAAAAGGTCAGCCTAGCATTGGCATCCTACATTTCAGAAGAGTTGATTTTAAAGAGTTCTAAGAAAGAATATGGTAGACCTATAATCCTAAAATTGAAGGGAATAAAACAAAAAAAGATGAGATGAGCTCAAAAATGAAATATCAAAGACATAAACATACTTTTCCAGTGAGGAACACAAGAAGAAGTTGTCTAAAGAAACTAATGTGAAATGATATTTCTTTCAAAATAACTATATAATGTATAAAATATTTAGTCTACTCAGCAAAAGATATACAGGAACTATATGAATATAACTATACAATTCTTCAGAAAAGACTTTTGAGAGTCTCTTGGGCAAGAAGGAAATCAAATCAGTTGACATTTAAAGAAATTAATTCAGATTGTTCATTGTAAGGCCAAATACTGAAGCTGAAGCTTAAATACTTTGGCCACATAATGAGAAAATGGAACTTATTGGAAAAGATTTTGATGTTGGAAAAGATTGAAGGCAAAACTAAAAAAGAGATAGCATATTTTGAGACTGATGAATTGTATCTTGGAAACAGTGAGGACAATTGAACAACAGCACACTCCTCATAACAGTAAAGATACTTAAACAATTGGAAAGCCTTTAATGGCTCATGATTGGGACATATCAATATAATTAAAATAATGATACTACTTAAATTAATTTGTGTATTCAGTGAATCTGACTCAAGCTACTAAAGGATTATTTTCTAGATCTTGAAAATAATTTAAAAATCCATCTTGAGAGGGAAAAAAAGATGAAGAACTTCATGGGAAATAATGGGAGTGAAGAAAGAGACACAATACCAGATTTCAAACTATTCTTGATGGCAGTATTCATCACTACTATTTGGTACTGATTAAAAACCAGAAAAGTCAATCAATGAGCCAGATCAGTACACAAAACAATTGTTACTGGGAATAGACTCACTATGCTACCAAAAATGCTAAGAAAACTCAAATCAGTTTAATTAGATTCAGACTAATATTTTACACACTATAACAAGCTCAAAATGTATACATGATCTAGATACAAAACATTATATATTAAACATCAAACATAGGAAAGGAGATATCTTCTACAGTTATGAATAGGGGGAAATTATTTAATTGAAGAAAAGGCCTAGAAAGTATGATTACCCCCCCCCCAAAAAAAAGGTCATTATATCATATTAAAAAAAAAAAAAAAACACAGAAGAGAACAGACATAGGGTCAGAAGAAAATACAGATAAACAGCATAGCTTTGAAAATTATATGATAAATTCATCATATATTGGGGAAAAAATAGAGAATAGAGATTTGCAGTTTTATATACAAGCCTCTATTCTTTATATAGGGAAAAACTTTTTTTTTGGTGTAAAATTCAGAAAATAACAAAATAAACTGATATGAATGAATAACAAACTCATCGGCCAGGTTCTGTGTTTTAAAATACATCTATAGGAAGTGGTTTGGACATGGTCAAAGGCAAGTAACAGAGTATAAATACAGTAGCCTAGTTTTGTTTTTTTTTAAGGACCAAGTAACCAACTTAGAAAGGCTTAGAAACTCTGATCAACACAGTGGAATCAACCAGCATTCCAGAGGACTCATGATAAAAATATTCTATCTACTTCGAGAGAAAGAAATGATTTACTGAGACCACAGATTTAAATAACTTTTTTTTGGACTTAGCTAATGTGGGAATTTTTTTTAGCTATTTGCAATGTTTTGTTTTTCTTGCTCTTTCAGTGGGTCATAAGTGGGGAGTAGGGAGGGAGAGAATTTGAAACTGAAAAGAAAATGTAATTGAATTTTTAAAAGAATGTCACGAATATTAAAGTTCAAAATATGGTGAGGATGGTGATGAATGTTAAGGACCACAAAAAGAGACTTCCTTTTTTTTTAAGCTATATTGGAAGTGGAGAAAAGATCAAAGAAGGGATAAAAACTATCTCTGTACATCTATGTTCTGTTTTTCCCTCCTAAGTGGCATTATTTTTAGGGTATAGTGTACCTTTAATGAGTGCACTATCCTCAGCAAATTCAAGCATAGTAGATAAAGCAGCAACCCCTTACTTAAGAGGACCTGAGGTCACATTTAACCTCAAACTCTCACTAGCTGCATAATCCTAGATAAATCAGTTAACCCTGTTTGCCTCAGTTTCCTCATCTGTAAAATGAGCTGGAGAAGGAAATGGCAAACTGCTCCAGAATCTTTTCCAGGAAAACCCCAAATGAGATCACAGAATCAGATATGACTCATTGACTAAACAAGTCCAAACAAGAGGTAGCTGGATGTTTCAGCGGATAGAGCACTAAACCTGGAGTCAGGAAGTTCAAATGTGACTTCACATACTTACTAGCTGTGTAATCCTGAGCAAGTCACTTAACCTCTGAATTAATCCACTGGAGAATGAAATGGCAAACCACTCTAGTGTCTTTGCCAAGAAAATTCCATGGTTCATGGAGTCTTGAAGAGTCAGACAAGATAGAAGTAAATGATCTTGGTTTATATTCCTGACAAAATTCTAAGATATAATGTTAAAAGGATAGTTTGGGCATCTGGAAAGGAAAATAGAACAGAAGGTCTTGCATTGCCATCACTCAGCACAAGTGGGAAATTGATAAATGCTTGTTGATTGAAGTCATGATTACTAAAATCCAGGATGTTTTCATGGGTCATATCTGACTAATCTCATTTCCTTTTTTGACAAGATTACTAAACAATCCATCAATGTGCTTTATTAAGCACCTGCTACACTATGTGTCAAACATTGTATTAAATACTAGGGATATAAAGGCAAAAGAAAAAAAAAGTCCCTGCCCTCAAGGAGGTTATATTCTAACAAGGGAAGCAACATGTATGTATCTAAGTGTGGCACCCCTTTACCCATAGTGTTGGAGTACCATTGAGATGGGTGAGGGTAGGACAGTACAGAAATCCTGAGTATATTCCAATTCAAGGACCGTATGGGGCTATATACAACCAGGTGTGTGTAAAAAGTCAATTCTTTTTCCTCATATTTGGGGGAGCTGAAATCTCTTAAGAAATGAGTAGTGAACACACCTGTCAGATTGGCTAAGATGACAGGAAAAAATAATGATGATTGTTGGAGGGGATGTGGGAAAACTGGGACATTGATTCATTGTTGGTGGAGTTGTGAACGAATCCAACCATTTTGGAGAGTAGTTTGGAACTATGCTCAAAAAGTTATCAAACTGTGCATACCCTTTGATCCAGCAGTGTTACTACTGGGATTATATCCCAAAGAGATTATAAAGAAGGGAAAGAGACCTGTATGTGCACGAATGTTTGTGGCAGCCCTTTTGTAGTGGCTAGAAACTGGAAACTGAATGGATGTCCATCAGTTGGAGAATGGCTGAATAAATTGTGGTATATGAAAATTATGGAATATTACTGTTCTGTAAGAAATGACCAACAGGATGATTTCAGAAAGGCCTGAGAGACTTACACGAACTGATGCTGAGTGAAATGAGCAGGACCAGGAGATCATTATATACTTCAACAACAATACTAGATGATGACCAGTTCTGATGGATCAGGCCATCCTCAGCAACAAGATCAACCAAATCATTTCTAATGGAGCAGTAATGAACTGAACTAGCTATACCCAGAAAAAGAACTCTGGGAGATGACTAAAACCATTACATTGAATTCCTAATCCCTATATTTATGCACACCTGCATTTTGATTTCCTTCACAAGCTAATTGTACAATAATTCAGAGTCTGATTCTTTTTGTACAGCAAAATAATGTTTTGGTCATGTATACTTATTATGTATCTAAGTTATATTTTAATATAATTAACATCTACTGGTCATCCTGCCATTTAGGGGAGGGGGTGGGGGTAAGAGGTGAAAAATTGGAACAAGAGGTTTGGCAATTGTTAATCTGTAAAGTTACCCATGTATATATCCTGTAAATAAAAGGCTATTAAATTTAAAAAAAAAAAAAAAAAAAAGAAAACTAAAAAAAAAAAAAAAAAAAAAAAAAAAAAGAAATGAGTAGTGAGCAAGTATGTCAATGGGACAATATGAGGTTCTCTCCATGGAGAGAACAAGAGAGGATAGAGATTAGTTCCACCATAAAAAATCACACAAGGAGCATCTTCTGTCTTTATTGCTTTTCTGATAGGAATGAGATGAGCAAAGGATTAGAACTGGAAGATGCAGAAGACACACTTAGCAGATTCAGAATGGCTGAGACCATCTCTTTGCCAAGAACACAACTGCTGTTTATATCACTCTGACATTTAATCAGAGCAGCAAAACCACCTGTTCTGCATTACTCTCACTCTCTCTCAGCCACAAAGGGAAGGACCTCATTTTCTCCCAGCATCATGCTTGCTCACTTCCTGAAATTTCATCCCTTTCTTTAGGGTGAGAGGAGAGAAACTGCCTTTTCAGACATGGTCACAAGACTTCTGGTCCTTCGAATCTGAACTCATCAAGGAGTTCAATAGGCATCTATTTCAGGGATAGGATGATATATAAATACATACAGATTACATACAAAATGAATCCAAAATAGTTCAGTGAGGGACAATTCAGGCAGCTGTGTAAAATAGGAAAGGTTTCAAGTATAAGGTAGTGCTTGAGCTGAGCACTTCCAGGGATTCCAGGAGGTAGAGATGAGGAAAGGGCATCTTCCAGAAATGGATGATAACTAATACAAAAGTAGAGAAACAGGGGATGTAGTGTCAATGGGGAGGGCATTATGACTACTTAGCAGCAGAATTCATGAAGTGGAGAAATGTCTTAAGAAGACTGAAAAGGTAGAAGAGGGTTAGATTTTAAAGAATTTAAACTGAAAAGAAATTTGCATTTTATCATAGAGGTAATTAGTAGCTCCTTGAATATCCTGAGAAAGGAATTTCATGGTCAAATCTGAACTTTAGGAAAAATGGTATGGAAGGTGTTTTGTTGTAGGGAAATATGGAGGGACCAACTTGGAGATTGGAAAGAAGGAGAAGGAAACAACATGATTTGACATCTTTCTATCTAATCCAAAGACACTGAAAATAGAATTCTAATATTAGTAGAAAATAAATATATCACTGGCCAAATTTTACCATTCTAGCTGAAAAGAGATGATATATCTTTTTAAAATTTTTTTTCTTTATTAAGGGTTTTTTTTTTTTTATTTTTCAAAACACATGCGTGGACAATTATTCAACTTCAGCCCTTGCAAAACCTTGTATTCCAATTTTTCTCCCTCTTATCCCACCCCATTCCCTAGATGGCAAGTAATCCAATATATGTTAAACATGTTAAAATATATGTTGAATCCAATATATACATACATATTTATGCAATTATCTTGCTATACAAGAAAAATCAAATCAAACCAGAAAAAAAAAAATGAGAAGCAAAATAAAATGCAAGCAAACAACAACAACAAAAACAGAATGAAAATGCTATGTTGTGAACCAAACTCAGTTCCCACAGTCCTCTCTCTGCATGTAGATGGCTCTGTTCTTCACTAAACAATTGAAACTGGACCGAATCATCTCACTGTTGGAAAGAGCCACATCCATCAGAATTGATCATCGTATAATCTTGTTGCTACTTTATATGATCTCCTAGTTCTGCTCACATCACTTACATCAGTTCATGTAAGTCTCTCCAGGCCTCTCTGTATTCATCCTGCTGATCATTTCTTATAGAACAATAATATTCCATAATATTCATATACCACAATTTATTCAACCATTCTCCAATTGATGGGCATCCACTCAGTTTCCAATTTCTCACTACTACAAAAATGGCTGCCACACTTTTGCACATGTGAGTCCTTTTTCTCCTTTAAGATCTCTTTGGGGTATAATCCCAATAGAAATACTGCTGCGTCAAAGGTATGCACAATTTGATAACTTTTTGGGCAGAGTTCCAAATCATGCTCCAGAATGGCTGGATATATTCACAGTTCCACCAACAATGCATCAGTGTCCCAGTTTTCCCACATCCCCTCCAACATTTGCCATTGTCTTTTCCTGTTGAGATGAAATATCTTAATGCATACTTACCATTTAAGAAAATTGTTCCCAACTTTGGGATAAGGGTGATATGAGTGAGAATAAGGAATTGAGAATGAAACTGAAGATATGAACCTGGATGACTGGAAGGAAAGTGATATCTTCTATGGTAATATGGTTGAGGGAATGATAGTGAGTTCTCTTTAACCTTGTTTGAATGAAGGCCCATTGAGATTGGGTAATGAAACTTGTAGTGAACAAAGTCAGCACAGTTAGGTGATTTCCTCCAGCTCAGTTCAGCAGCACATTAAGTAGGAGTAGAGGAAATATAGGGTGGCAGCCATCCAAAATTGGGGCTTGGCAAAGTCAGCACCGTAGCTGGACAATGGAACAAAGGATTTAAGAACAGAGGATGGCGCAGAGTTGAACTGGTTTAGTAAGGGATAAAAATTGAGAAAATAGAAGCAGATAGATAAAGTACTGGGGGATAGAAGGACTAAACCAAGAATAAAGAATAGCTGGGGGAGCAGCTTGGTGACCCAATGGATAGAGGACTGGCCCTGGATTCAGGAAGACCTGAGTTCAAATTTGGTCTCAGACACTTACTAGCTAGGTAACCCTGGGTAAGGAAGGAAGAAAAAGGGAGGAAGGAAGGGAGGAAGGAAGGAAGGAAGGAAGGAAGGAAGGAAGGAAGGAAGGAAGGAAGGAAGGAAGGAAGGAAGGAAATGAGGGATGGAGGAAGGAAGGAAGGGAGGGAGGGAGGGAGGGAGGGAGAAAGGGAGGAAGGGGGGAAGGTAAAGATGGGGGAAAAGAGAGAGGAAAGGGAGGGAAGAAGGGAGGGAGGAAGGAAAGAATTGGGCAGGGAGAGAGGAAGGGAATTAGGAAAAAAGGAAGAATAAGTAATGATGAAGAATAGAAAAACAGAACCAAGAATTGTCATGGACATAGTATATCTGGATTTCTGTAATTTTTATACATAAAGAAACACTTCAAGAAAATAACTAAAAATCTCTGGACATGGTCAGCAATAAAACTGTATCTCTCTCTCACTCTTCCTTCTCTTTCTCTCTGAGCTGAGCACTTCCAGATAAAAAGATATATATATATATAATACATATATGCATATACAAAAACAAATATAAATTCCCATATATGCATACATATATATACTTTTACCCATATAGCATACATACTATTATATATGCAATTTTATATATAATTATATATTGTATAATAATTATTATGACAATTATTGTATAATATATATTATCTAAACTCTGAGCATCCTTTTGTCAACTATCATTCACAATAATTAGTTAGATTCCCCAGAGCAAAGCTAGTGGCTTTCCCTTCTGTCCCTGGACTCTAAGTGATACTCCTGAACAACTAAAGAAAGAAATATATATATATATATATATATATATATATATTTGGCTTACAATTCAAAATTTATTTATTGTTCCAGTACACTCAAGAAGATGCAAGCACTTCTGTGACAAATGTATAGAAAAACAGGGAAATCAACACATAACAGTCATTTAGCTTAAATGAAGGGAAATTTCTCTAAATGTTTTGACAATACTCCCAAGGGGAGTTTCATCTTTCTCCAGTTAAGTTAATCACACATTTTAATAAAATAAAGAATGATCAGTTATGTTAAAGTTATTTGGGGCATTTTCTTTAAAAATAAACTCCAAATTCTATAATCCATGCCAGTTGAACACTAAAACTAAACTTTATATATTAATAAGCGCAAAAAAGATGGGGATATAGGTTTCAGCTCCATTGAGCTTGTTCAGTGCTGAGTGCACTATGGCAGTTTGGTCCATGATAGGTACTGGTACAGAAACAGATCCCAATTTGTTAGATAAACATATCTATTCTCATTACTTTGTAAAAAATAAATAAATAAATAAATAAAAAGATGCCAGATATACTTCCAAGTATTTTTCATAGATTTTCTCCAAAGCTATTTGTGGGAAGTAGTCTGGAGTGCACGATGTTACATGGGGCTCTCCACGATGTGATTCAAGATCAAACTACAGAATGGAATATTTTCAAGTGCCCTCTATTTCCATGATAGAGCCTGGTAACCACACACCAGTTGTTCTTCTCTATCACAAATTGGTGAGCAAAGGAAATCAATGTGAGCTATTGGCACTGTTAGATATTTCAGAAAAGTCCTATCTGAATATGCAACCAGCCCCTCAGAGAGAAATGCCCCATCCATCACTAAGATCAGGATCGGACCATAACAGGTTACCTCATGTAAAACTTCTTACAGATACTCCAGGGCTCGGATATGATCCAGAGTATCAATGGATGGAGAAAGGCCACCATGGAGGCAAAGTATCTCCCCATCTACTAAAGCCACGAGAGAGAATCAAACAGATCAGTAAAGTATTTCTAAACATTGGCGTTTCTATACTTCCTCAGGCATTCATCATGAAAGCCATACACTTGGGTAATTTGTTGACCCTCATGGTTTCCCCACAGTATCATGATCCACTCTAAATATCATTGAAGGAAAATTTCTAATCCTATCATCAGCTTAAGTCCCCATTCCAGCATATTCTCCCCAATATCATTCGTTGAAGTTAATATCTCTCCTATAGCATTGATTAATCCATTGATTAGCACCCTAGTTATCATTTAACTAATGAATATCAATCAGCTTTTACAAAGTGATCTTTACTGAAAAAATAGAGTAAGAAGAGAAGTATAAAACATTCCTTTAGAGCCCAGATTCTTAAACTTGATTCATGAGCCCAAATGAGGTCCCACAGCTGAATGTGGAAGTCATGAAACTATGATTTATTATCAGTAAATGTTTTATTTGTATACCTATTTAAAAACCTATATATATTCACGATCACATAAAAATTTCTTGGACAAAAAGGGGTCACGAGTAGAAAAAGTTTAAGAAACTCTACTTCAAACCAATGGCACACTTTCCCCTATATCATATCAATCCCTAGAGAGGGCAGACTGTGTCAAAGCTTTCATCTAAAGAATTCACTTGCAAATAGAATATAGCTGATAGTATGATAAATGTGGAAATGTTTTGAAGAATTACACGTGTTTAATCTATATTGGATCAGTTGCTGTGGGAGGTGCGGGGCAGAGAGGGAAGAAAAGAAAAATTTGGAACACAAGGGTTTTCAAGGGTAAATGTTGAAAACTATCTTTGCATGTACTTTAAAAATAGAAAGCTATTATTAAAAAAAAAATTGGATGCTGTAACATTTAGTATTGATATTGTCTGTGGTATCTTTTAGCAAGACGCAATTTATGGTTAACTTTCTTATCTCTTTTAATTAGGTCTATTTGTGTTTTTTTTGTTTTTTGTTTTTTGTCTGGGAGCAAAATTGCTACCCCTGCTTTTTTATATTTCAGCTGAAGTATAATAGATCTTGCTCTTAAGTGGAGAAGAAGGGAGGGAGAAAAATTTGGAACTCAAGGTTTTGCAAGGGTGAATGTTGAAAACTACCTTTGCATGTACTTTGAAAATAAAAAGCTTTTTTTTTTTTTTTTTTTTTTTTTTTTTGCTGAGGCAATTGGGGTTAATTGACTTGACCACGTCAAAGAGCCAGGGAGTATTAAGTATCTGAGTTCAAATTTGAACTCAGGTCCACCTAATTAGCTGCCCCATAAATAAAATAAACTGATAGACTGCCAAAAAAAGAAGAAGAAGAAGAATATAGATGACGGACAACATCACCTTTCTACAGCAGAACAATGCCCTGCCAGTTTAGCTCAGAACTTTTTGGATATCTCACCTGGCTTGCCTATTGGCAAATTCTGACAGGACTCTAAATGCTAGACCCCTCGTCCTTCTACTAGCCTTACAAAGCTCACAAGATTGTAGCCTAGCCGTAGGCCTTTCTGTATCCAATTCTCCACCTAAGAGCAGACAAGAACAAAATCAAGAGACAAAGAAGCAAAGACCCAGGGGCACCCTAGTTAGGCATTAGAACCAGGGTCAACTTCTCTCAAGTCCCTGGTAAAGGTTTGATAGTATTTGTTTGTTTGTCTTTTTGATACCCTTGTGGAAAAAATGGGGAGATGTGGGTCAAATTATAGGACAAGTTAAGTGTATTTTGATCTCGTTGAGTGAATAAACCCAGAATAATCATGGGAGTGCTACTAAAATCTGCCCTTGGCCCAGTGCTGTTCAGCACTTTAATCAAAGATGACAGCAGAGATTGAATGCTTATCAGATTCTTCATATAAAAATTTGAGAGGAATAGCTACCATATTAGAGCCAAAAAGCTTTCAACAATGAACTAAATTCAATGAGATGACATTTTATAGGCAAATGCAAAAGCAAACACTTGAGTTCAAAAATGCAACTGGACAAGAACAAAGTAGGAGAACCTGCCCAAACAGAATCAGGCGGGGAAAGATCTGGGAGTTTTAGTTGCCTCCAAGCTCAATATGAAACTAAAGTATGAAGCTATACTTTGTTCTGGATGCTCTGGCATCCAGAAAGGCAATGTTGAGTCACTTCAGCTGTGTCTGATTCTTTGTGGTCCCATTCAGGGTTGGGAGGATTTTTAGAGCAAAAATACTAGTGTGATTTGCCATTTCTTCTCCAGCTCATTTTACAAGTGAGGAATCAGAGACAAAGAGAGTTAAGAGAGTTGCTCAGAGTCACATAGCTAGGATATGTCTTGAGGTCACATTTGAAGTCAGGAAGATGAGTCTTTCTGATTCCATGTTCTATTCATTAAGCCATCTAGCTGCCCAATGTATTCTTAAACTGTATTTTTTTTATTTTAATAGTATTTTATTTTTCTAAATTCTTAATTCTAAATTCTAATCTAAATTCAAAGATAGTTTTCAACTTTGCAAAACCTTGCGTTCCAAATTTTTTTTCCCTCTCTTCTACTTCCTCCTTCCTCCCCAAGATAGCAATCAATCTGATATAGGTTAAATATGTATACTTCTAAACATATTTCCATATTCATCATGCTGCACAAATAAAAAAATCAAATCAAAAGGGAAAAAAAACATAAGAAAGGAAAAAAAAAAACAAATAGCCAAAAATAAAAATAAAAAGGTGAAAATACTACGCTCTGATCATCATTCAGTTCCATAACTCTCTCTCTCTGGATATGGATGGCATTTTCCAACATAAGTCAATTGGAATTGCCTTAAATCCCTACATTGTTGAAAAGAGCCAAGTCCATCTCAATTGATCATCATATAGTCCTGTTGTTACTCTGTACCATGTTCTCTAGGTTCTGTTAATCTGTATTCAAAGAGGCATAAATGTACAGAATTAGAGAGGTTAACAGTTTTGCTAAATTCTGAATTATTCAAACCATATTTGAAATGCTATGCTAAATTTGGGGACCACATTGTAGGAAGGATTTTGACAAATATTAAGGCATTTGTAGTGAACCCAATCAGCACAATTAGGTTCAACAACTCAGTTCAGCAGCACATTAAGTAGGAATAGATACTACTGAAGAGGTGAAAGATATTCCATCTTTATGAAAGAACTAGAAGTGAAAGGGAAAACTACAGAAGCCTAGGGAAAAGAAGACTTGGAAGAGAGAGTGATTGTCTTCAAATATATTAAAGATTGTGAGGTGAGAAAAGCATTTATTTTATTTTGCTTGGGGCCAAAATTAGTAGGGACAACTTGCAGATTTGTGCTCAGTGTTTAGGGCGCCAAAACTTATCTCAAATTGGAATGGACTGATATAGAAGGTAGTAGTTTTCCTGTTAACTGGAAATTTTCAAGTGAAGGTATGAAATGACCACTTGCCAGTTGTTTTACAGAAGGGATTCCTACTCAAAAATGATCCCTGAACTTCCTTTCAGTTCTGAGAGGTGATGTAACTCTCTGAACCAGTCTAAGCAGACAGAGGTTGGTTATACACAGTAATAAATTCTATAAATGTCAGGACAAAATGAATAGAATTCTGGACTTAGAGACTTACTAGCTGTGTGATCTTGGAAGAGTCACCGAGTCTTGGTTTTCTCACTTGTAAAATGAGAAATTTGGGCCTTGAAGGTCCCTTTCCAGCTCTATATCTGATCCTAGGAGTCCATGGCACTATTTAACGGTGTTATTAAAAACTCAGACTCAAGGAGTTTAAGCAGTAATGATGCCATCAACAATATTTTATCAGTTAGAAAACCATGGGTAAATTGCTACTAAAAAGTTGGATGGTGCCATTTTCCAGGTTGGGATGCTTTTACTGTGATTACTTTCTTTCTGAAAACTTCTACTAAGGCAGCTGGGTGGTATAATAGATAGAGCATTAGCTTCAGAGTCTAGAAAATCTGAGTTCAAATCTGGTCTCAGACACTAGCTTTATGACTCTGGGTAAAGCACTTATCCCCACTGCCTCAAAAAAAAAATTATTCCACAAAAGTCATGCTTAGCACCTTTCAACTGAAGTTTGGCGTGGTTGCCCTTACTACACCCAGGCAAGAATACATTTAAAATTATTTTTCAAGCATTTGTAACAGGTTTTAAATTATGCTCCTTCCCCCTGTCTCTGCCTTGACATGTTTTTATGGAAAGGAATTAGGGATATATATATATATATAGTGATAGAGCATGCAGTTAACCTGGATAGATGAGAAACCTATGACTGTGACCTTGACTTTCTTGGAATATATAAAGTGATATGGACACAAGAGTTTAAAACAAGAGTTAAAACAAAAAAAATTAAAAACTTGTGTCATGACCACAATGGTGAAGAACCTAGAAATCTTTTATATAGCTGAAAGAAATAAGGATTATTAATCTGAAAAATAGAAGAGGCAGTTAATTGACAGCTAAGTGACAGAGAGGATAAAACACTGATCCTTAAATCAAGAGGACCTATATTCAAATTTGACCTCAGACACTTAATAACTGGGCAAGTCACTTAACCCCCATTAACTAAAAAAAAAAATAATAAATAAATGGACATGGAACAGGGAGGGGATGATAATTATCTTCAAATAACTAAAGGGCTGTCATATAGAAAATAGAATTAGTCTTAGTAGTCAAGGAGGATAGAACTATGAGCAATAGGCTTAGGGTTTAGAGAGGCATATTTCAATGTCTAATTATAAAAACTATTGAGAGATGAATGGGATTCTGGGGGAGGCAATAAACTCCCCATCACTAGAAGCATTGGAGCAGAATCTGAAAGGTCATCTATTAGAAATGTTCTAGCAATGATCCATTCCTGCTTTGGGTGAAAGGTTTGGGTGAAAGGTTGACTGGATGACTTTCTTTGATACTTGCCAGCTCAAAGATTCTGTACTTCTCCAAGGACAGTACTTAAACAAAGCACAGTAATTCTTACTTTGCTCTGATAAAATAACTTTATTAGAACAACCATTGAAAATCAATTGAGCATTAAAACAAGTTTCATAGAGTAGTCATATAATCACACATTTGCCAACAAAACTGCTGACTGAGCAATAATAGCAGTGGAAGCTTGAAGCTCAACCACTTTTGGTATTTAAATCTCTCAAACTTTGAAAATAGCTTTCTCTTCTTTCAGTCTAAAATTGCTACCTGACCTTGTATTAATCCTAAAGTACAACATAATTTAAGTAACTGTTAAAGTTTCTTGATGATACAGTTTGAAATATGAACTGAAAATCACACCTTCTTAAAATTGCCAATAATGTCCATTGAGGCTCCTTATAAAATGAGCTTCCATTGATCCGGTGCATTTAGCATTCAGCCAAGATGCTTGCTTATCTAATAGTTTTGCAACTATACACATAGAGGATCTGCCATATGGCATCATTGCTTCAGATCAGAAAGCACACAGCAGGGTTTTTATTTGGTCCCAATGAAACCAAAGGTAGAGCACATTAGAATTCCAGGCATAGAAGAGCTTTCCAGTCCAATGTACCAACTTTATTTATAAACATAGAACTATTGTGTGTGTTTATGTAGTGTGTGTGGTGTGTGTGTGTGTGTGTGTTTATGTATAAAATAGTAAAATAGGTGAATTTGTAGCTAAGTTAGTTTTAATCTATACATTGATGCCTTGCATATAACTTATGTAGAGGGAAATACCATATGGATCTCTTAATTTCAGTACATTTTGATTCTGTCTCTGTAGAA
Source organism: Sarcophilus harrisii (assembly GCF_902635505.1). Classification (NCBI taxonomy): domain Eukaryota; kingdom Metazoa; phylum Chordata; class Mammalia; order Dasyuromorphia; family Dasyuridae; genus Sarcophilus; species Sarcophilus harrisii. Next base: position 498,184,717 of record NC_045426.1, on the reverse strand, counting down.
GATCCATCATACACATAAATTCCATTTATAATTATCTGTAATGTTGGTTCTAGAAATTGACTCTACATAACTGACTTCCAAAAAACTAAAAAATTTTAAAACTGATGCTAGCATAATTCTATTGATTCTAAGAATGGGATTTCACATAGTTTTTGAATTGCTATATGGTCTTAACTTTTAATTTAGCATAAATTTTAAGCATAAGAATTGCTCACATTGATATAATACTGAAAGATTTACAATTCATTCTCCTCACAGCAACTCTGTGAAGTAAGTAAGTTTTATTATCCTTCCCTACTACAGACAAGAGAACCAAGACTTGGTTTGTCTTTAAGTGACTTGCCCAGGAAAAGATGTCTAAGTAAGCAGCAGAACTTGGACACAAATCAAGGTGCTCTTTACTCCAAAAACAATCCTATCAGATGTCTGATCATGCTTTGGACTGAGCAAAGTCAAAAACTAAGATGAATTGGTTTTGTTTGGGGCTTAGAGAGAAAAATAAATGCATAATTTATATTATCTAGTTTGAGCAAAATGCCGTATCCAACAGAGATATTATAACTAATATTTAAGACTTAACTGACAATGTATGGAGATAAATTATCAGAGGAGCCAGTCATCTATTCCTACTGTCATTGTTCTACATTTGGGGAGGATATACTTTTGATGGATTTTTTAACAATTCTTTTAGGGGCAGCTAGGTAGTACAGTGGATAGAGCACTGGCCCTGAAGTCAGGATGGTTAAGTTCAGTCCAGCCTCAGACACTTAGTAACTGTGTGACTCTTGGGCAAATTATTCAACCTGATAGCTAGCCAAAAAAAAAAAAAAAAAAAACCTTTTTTTAAAAATCCTTTGTTATACTGTGACATATTTAACATGTATAGGACTGCTTGCCATCTGGGGAAGAGGGTGGAGGGAGGGAAGGGAAAAGTCGGAACAGAAGTGAGTGCAAGGGATAATGTTGTAAAAATTACCCAGGCATGGGTTCTGTCAATAAACAATTATAATTATTTAAAAAATAAAATAAAATTTAAAAAACATATAGATTAAATTAAATTTAAAAAATAAAAACAATCCTTTGTACAATGGTTATGTCAGGCTCCTTGGATTAAAAATAGACCATAGAATGACTCAGAAAAGATCCAATAATGTTCCACTCTTCATTAATTGTCACTTATTTTCTTTAAAAGTTAAAATAAGTGTGTATCTAATTTATATTTTAATACATTTAACATCTACTGGTCATCCTGCCATCTAGGGGAGGGGGTGGGGGGGTAAGAGGTGAAAAATTGGAACAAGAGGTTTGGCAATTGTTAATGCTGTAAAGTTACCCATGCATATATCCTGTAAATAAAAGGCTATTAAATAAAAAAATTAAAAATTAAAAAAAAATTAAAAAGTTAAAATAAGATAAAATCATTTGCATATATTACAGTCAAGCTTTAGTGACTGCACATAAATATTTCACATGCAAATGGTTACTGCTAATGTGTTATATCTTGGTCTTATGCCATTCCCACCTTGGTATGATGTTTATATACTAACTTTCTAGGAAATCATTTTGCTAATCATTGTTGTTTTGATGCATTGGAAAGGACACTGCAAAGGAAATCAAGATTCTAGTTGAGGATTTTCCACCAATTCCACTAGTATGGCTTTGGATAAGTTTTATTTCTTCACTGGGCCTCAGATTACCCATTTGTCAAAGGTGGATTCAGACAAGATGATTTTTAAGATCCTTTTCAGCTCTAGCAAATCTGAAACTGGCCTCAATAACACAGATTCAGAGAAGCATCAATCATTCAATAAAATTAAAAAAAAAAAAATAGTGCAATAATGTGTACTAACATTACACTATATATTATGATGATAAACAATCTCTGCCCTAGAGATGATAATAACACAACTAGGGAGAGAATTTCTTAGAAATAAGGGAATGAAGTATAATCCAGTTCTCAGTTTATAATTAAGTATTGGGTATATGCAATAGTGCTAGGTGGCACAGTGGATAGAGCATTTTACCTGGAGTGAGGAAAACTTATCTTTCCGAGTTCAAATTCAACTTCAGACACTTACTTAACTGTGTGACCCTGGGCAAGTCACTCAACCTTGCTTGCCTCAGTTTCCTCATCTGTAAAATGAGCTGGAGAAGAAAATATCAAACTACTCCAGCAGCTTTGCCAAGAAAACCCTAAAAGTGGTCATGAAGATGCAAACATGATTGAAAATGGATAAACAAAAACAATATGCAGTAGTATAAAAAATAAAGTATATAAGTATATAAAAGTATGTTAACTATTGAGGGAGCTTAAAATAAGGGAAATAATATTGTTGGGTGAGTTAGTCAGGAAAATCTTGAAAAAAGACTTTCATTTGGATCCTAAAGGAAATGTTTGTTAGGAAGTAGCAAAGGCAATGAGGCAGCTACATGGGGCATAATAAGGAAATAAGGACAACCTGAGTGCAAGTCCAGCTCAAAGAGGCAGCTAGATGGGGTAGTGGGATACAGCGCTGGCCCTGAATTCAAGAAGACCTGACCTTAGACACTTAAAGTGTCATAGCTGTGTGACCTTGAGCAAGTCATTTAACCCCAATTGCCTCCCCAAAAAAATCCAGCCTCAGAAACATCCTAGCTGTGTGACCAAGGGCAAGTTATAACCTCTGTTTACCACTGGAGAGAAAAAAGCAAATCATTTGGAGCAACTGAATTCAAACATGTTTCCAACATTTACTAGCTGGATGAACCTGGACAAATCAGTTGGTCTCTATTAACCTTAATCTGAGCTCATATTGGTCTGATCAGACACAGTCAGACACACTGTAATTTGATTCTTACATAGTGATGTCATTTTGGTCCTCTTCGAAAATAGAGGACAATATACCTTAATCCATTGGACAAGGAAGTGGCAAACTACTCTGGCATCTTTGCCACACACACACACACAAAAAAAATTATGGACAATATGGTTCAAGAAGAGTCAGACATGACTGAACAACTACTAGCAAAAGAAAAATATGAAGGTGTTTGGGACAAAAAGACCTACCCAATTTGACTGCTACAGAGATCACTCATAGAAAGCAGAATTATTGATTAGAATCTCGAGAAGCGGACCCCATCCTAGTCTGCGAGCAAAATTTCACAGCAGGATAAGGGCAGAGCCTTGAAAATGCTTACAGCTTTTATACATTTCAGACAAAGAACCTCCAAAATCCCGCCCTTTATATGTTGTGATTGGTCCCATAAGTCTACTGTCCCCCTAGTTGGTCAGTGGAATGCAGTAGGCTAGGTGATATACAGCTTCTTCGGCCACGTAATCCCTTCGTCGGACAATGGAATGTAGTCCAGGCCTTATCTAAACTCACGTGACTCCAGAGAAGCTGAAACGGAGGCCTATAGGCTTGATCTACTTTAGAATCTATAAATTCTTCACCTTTTCCCACACAAAGGTATTCTCGGCAGAGGGAGTAGTGTAAACAAAAATAAGAGAAGAATCAGGTTAGAAAGTACTGAGAGGTGAAACTGGATAGATATCAATGGAGTCAGCTGATAAAAGATTATAAATGTTAAATGGAGAAGTTTGGGTGAGACTGATGGAAAGTCACTTCCATTGGGGTGACTTTCACCCGCATTGGTTCAGAAAAAAATTCTTTTTTTAAAACGGTATAAGATCCTTGTTCTTGTTCTTGACCCAGAGAGAAAAGATTTAACCAAGGAACCACTTGAAAGCAAATAGGAGGTTTGACATCTTTTGTTTAGTTTCAAAATCCTTTTGAATAAAGAAAGGTACTGTTTACACCACAGTAGCATTTTAATTGGATTATGAGATGTCACAGGGAGTTATATTTCTACATGCAAACCTTGTGCCAAGCTACTCAGTTGTATATCTCTAATCCATATCAGTTAGTAACATCACTGACTTACAGACCTCTCTCAATCAATAGATCAGTCAATACTTTTTTTTTCAGGGTTATAACTTTCTTTTTTTTTTCCACTTCCCTTTGGTGCATTTTCTTTTTTCAAATTATAGCTTTTTATTTCTTTTATATATGTGTATTTTTAATTTATTTTTATAAAGATTTTTTTTCTTTTTTTATTATGGCTTTTAATTGACAAAACATATGCATGGGTAATTTTTCAATATTGACCCTTGCAAAAACTTCTGATCCAACTTTTCCCTTCCTTCCCTCCACCCCCCTCCCCTAGATGGCAGGCAGTTCCATACATATTAAACATGTTAAAGTATATGTTAAATACAATAAATGTATACATATTTATACAGTTATCTTGTTGCACAAGAAAATCTGATTTAGAAAGAAGGCAAAAGTAACTTGGGAAGAAAAATAAAAATACAAGCAAACAATAACAGAAAGAGTGTAAATGCTATGTTGTGGTCCACACTCATTTCCCAATGTTCTTTCTCTGGGAATAGCTGATTCTGTTCATCACTGATCAATTGGAACTGATTTGGATCCTCTCGTTGTTGAAGATAGCCTCTTCCATCAGAATTGATCACCTTATAGTATTGTTGAAGTGTATAATGATCTCCTGGTTTTGCTCATTTCATTTAGCATCAGTTCATGTAAATCTCTCCAAGCCTCTCTGAAATCATGTTGGTCATTTCTTACAGAACAATAATATTCCATAACATTCATATACCATAACTTATTTAACCATTCAATTTGGCATCCATTCAATTTCCAGTTTCTAGCTACTACAACTCCACTAACAATGCATCAGTGTCCCAGTTTTCCCACATCCCCTCCAACATTCGTCATTATCTTTTCTCGTCATCTTCGCCAATCTGAGAGGTGTGTAGTGATATCTCAGAGTTGTCTTAATTTACATTTCTCTGATCAATAGCGATTTGGAGCACCTTTTTCATATGAGTAGAACTAGTTTCAATTTCATCATCTGAAAATTGTCTGTTCATTTCCTTTGACTATTTATCAATTAGAAAATGAATGCCAGAGAGTTTTATACTTAATTCTGGAAGTTACTGGCAATCATTGGAGTTAATCAAGGAAAAAGACAATATGGAAAAATCACTTTGGTGGCTGAATGAAAGATAAATTGGAATAGAAAGAGACTTAGTTTGGCGGCTCAAGAAGGACCCCAAAATATTGGGGTTCTAGACCAGTGTTGAGAGGCATCTCAAAATAATTTGCAGCCTCAGATCCATCTCCAAGTCAAGGGGCAAAGTTTAATATAATTGTGACACCAAATAAAGTGGGCTAAATTCCAAAAGAAGTTAGCACAAAACCAGGTGCAAGAAAGTAAATTTACAGGGAAAAGTGAGAAGGACCAGGTGCTTCATGTCAGTGATATGTTAATTTTATGGCTTAGAGGTGGAGTTGTGGAGTGGTCTGGTTCTGACTTTGTGCACAGATGCAGTACCCATAGTTCTCTGGGCAGAGTCCATGGGGAATCTTCAGAAGATGTGTTTTTAGGCCTGAAATGTTACTAGGTCAAATAGAGGACACTCAGTTTTGTTCTGCACATTAGTTAACTTTAAATACTTCATTACTGTTGCTCTTTAGTTTCAGAAACTCTGTTATCACTGACCAACAGGCTGTTATCTGACAGCCAGCAATATTTGTGGCCTTAGTATTCTGGTCATATAGAGTAAACTGGGGCAGGATGGCCTGGGGGAAGAAATATATCATTTCTAACTATATCACTCCCAAGGTCAGGTGACCTTAGGGTTATTGCTATATCCTCCCTAGGAGCTGAACTATATCATTAGGACAGGCAGACCCAACAGGAGGATATTTCAGTAATCCAAACATGAGGTGATGAAGGCCTACCCCAAAGTGATAGCAATAGAGGAGAGAAAGGGGTATATTAAAGAGATTAAAAAAAAAATTGTTCAAGGTGAAATAAACAGAATCTGGCAACAAATTAGATATTGGGAATGTAAGAGTGAAAAGATGAGGATGACATTGTGCTAGAGGGACTGAGAAGATAGAAGGATTGCTCTCTATAGTAATCTGGGAAGTTAAAAGGAGGCAAGAAGGATTTAGGGTGAAAAATAATTAGTTCCCTTTGGAATATGTTGAGTTTAAGAAGTCTATTGGACATGCAATCTGAGATATCTAAAAGACAGTTGGAGATTTATGACTGAAGGATAACAGAAAGAATAAAACAGGATAGGTAGATTTCAGAATCATCAATAAATAAACATTTATTATGCACCTATTCCAGGTACTATGTCAAGCACTGAGAATACAAAAAGGGGGAAAAAACAGTCTCTGGCCTCAAAGAGCTCACAATCACAATTCCATGGGGGAAATTACAATTTATATAAATATATACAATAAATATATACAAATATATATTTAAATATATATTTATTTATAAGTCTTAAATATATACAAAGTAAGCTATGTATAGGAAAAAATATGACATATTTAAGAGAGGGAAGGCATTAGAATTGAGCAGAGTTGGGGAAGGCTTCCTGTAGGAGATGGGATTTTAGTTGGCACTTAAAAGGAAAGTCAGGGGACAGAGTAGAAGGGGGAAAAAACATTACAGGCAAGAGGGACAATTAGCAAAAATGCCCAGTTAAAAGGTGGAGTATCTGGTTCACAAAAAAGTGTCACTGAATCACAGTATGTGTAAAGTAGTAAAGTATAAGAAAATTGAAAAGTTGGATGGAGTTAAGTTATAAAAGGCTTTGAATTTCAAAAAAGAGTATTTTGTATTTGATCCTGAAGGCAATAGCAAGCCACTGGAGCCATTGAATGGGGAAGAGGAAGGGATAAACCTGAACTTTGGGGAAATCACCTTAGAGACTGAATGGAGGAAGATGAAGTAGGATGAGGCTTAAGGAAGGCTGACACCCCCCTTGTGAGGTGATAAGATCCTGTACTACAGTGATGGCAATGTCAGAAGGAAGAAGGGGATGTAATCCAGAGATGCTGAAAAAATGAAATTGACTGGCAACAGATAGGATATGAGGAAGTAAGAGAGGGCAAGGAATCCAGGATGATTCCTAGGTTATGTCTGGGGAACTAGGAAAATGGCATTGCCTTTTACAGCAATATGGAAGATAGGAGATGGGGACAAGATTTAGAGTGAAAGATAATGGATTCCATTTTAGACATGTTGAGTTTAAGATGTCTACTGTACTTATTGTGTATCTAATTTATATTTTAATGTATTTGACATCTACTGGTCATCCTGCCATCTAGGGGAGGGGGTGGGGGGTAAGAGGTGAAAAATTGGAACAAGAGGTTTGGCAATTGTTAATGCTGTAAAGTTATCCATGCATATAACCTGTAAATAAAAGGCTATTAAAAAAAAAAAATAAGATGTCTACTGGACATCTGATTTGAGACATCTTAAAGGCAGTTAGAAATAGAAGACTGAAGGTCAGCAGAGAATTAGAGCAGGATAGATAAATTTGAGAATCATCTGCATAGAGATGATAATTAAATCCATGAGAATTGATGAGAAAGTAGTTAGAGGGAGAAAAGAACAATCCCTGAGGAACATCTACAGTTAGAGAACATGATAGAGAAGAGAATACAATGAAGGAGACAGAAAAGGAGCAATCAGATAGATACATAGGAAGAAAATCTGAAAAACCTAGGAAAAAAGAGATTATCAGAGGGAAGAAAGTGATCAAGAAATCAAAGGCAGCAAAGAGGCTAAGAAGAATGAGGATTTTAAAAAGTCATTGGATTTGGCAGCTTTGATAACTTTGGAGAAAGCAGTTTTGAAGGAAGGATAAAAGTTTGAAGCCAGATCATAAAGGATTAAAAAGAGTAAGAGCAGAGGAAGTATAGACACCTATTGTGGATGATATTTTCATGGAGTTTAGTTACAGAGGGCAGAAGAGATATAGGACAATAGTTAGCAGGGATCGAAGGGGAAACATGGGTATGTTTGTAAAGCAGTAAGGAATGAGCCAGTAGAGAGGGAGAGGTTGAAAATAAGTAAGAGAGAGGAGACGACAGCAGAATCTGTTGGAGGAGACAGAATGAAATGAAATCAATTGAACAAAAAGGATTTAGTCTTGATAAAGAAGAAGGCCAATTCATCACATGAGATAGAGGTGGAGGAGAAGCTTCATATAAGAGTAGAATTTGAACTTTGAAGGAAAATAGGGATTTCAGGAGTAGTTCAGGAAATGAGTTCTGTTGATTGAGAACAAAACCAGAACTGAGTTTTAGAATTCAATTTAATAAATGGTGCCTACTAGGTGCCAAGCACTGTGTTAAGTACAGAAGGCAATCCCAAGCCCTCAAGAAGCTTACAGTCTAATGAGGACATGGGAGGGACAACATGCAAACATATACACACAAAGCAAGCTATATATAGGATAAATAGAAAATAATGAAAATAGGGAAAGTACTGGAATGAAGAAAGGTTGAGAAAAGTTTCATATAAAAGGTGAGATTTTATCTAAGAATTTAAGGAAGTCTGGAAGGTTAGTAGTTGTAGTATAGGAAAGAAAGCATTGTAGACATGAGGGACAGCCAGAAAGAATAGCCAGAACTGAGAGATGGAGTGTCTTGTTTGTGGAACAGCAAAGAAATCAGTGTCATTGGATCAAAGAGTACATGGTGAGAAGTAAAGTATAAGATGACCAAAAAGATAGTTCATTAAGCTGTCCACAAAGGGGAAAACCAATGTAAGTGGCCTACTTTCCCAAATTTCTCCGAGTTACTTGTTATATAGGATTCATTCAAAGGAGCAAAGGAAAATACATGTGATGAATTTCCAAATATGACAAACAGATTGCCTAAAATGTATATCTCAGGAAATGGGAAATTCCTTGCATCAATTTTTGGATCCCTTAGAAGGTTTCTTGGGTCAGCATGACCTGCAGGTCCTGACTTATGCAATAAACAAGTCTAGTCTCTAGGCAATACAAGTCTGATTTCTTGCTATGCAAGGCTAGATTCAAACAATGCTATAATTAATAATTTTCCCCACAGTGCAATAAAGGTTAAACACCCAAAGTGGCATTATTGGTGGGTATAGACAAAATCTCACACATACATATGGCATGGCTAGGTGGTATAACCACCCATGGTTGTAATACACTATATATTATCCCGTGCATGAGGCATGAAAATGGTCGCTGCTTTGCATTGGACTATTTTCACTCCACCTTGTCTTCACCCTCAAGAGTCTTGATTATCAGAAATAATCATCAACACATAGTTGGACCATAATTTTATTAAGACATTAGGAGTGACCCAGTTGAAAGAAAATGTACTCCTACTCCACTCTAGCCATTGAGCCCCCACTGGTGCATTTCCCATTCACTCAATTAGCCATTTCTTACATAGAGATAATCAAAATAATGACACTTTTAAATCTTAAATATAATAATTTACTTAATAAGGCAAAAGAAATAACATTACAGTTATGTGTATTAAAGTCAATGCAGGAATAATAAATACATCACAATATACATCCAAATTTAGAATTTAGAAATTAGATCATACTTTCCCACAACATCCATAATATCTGTGATGAAGACTTTCAGGAATCTAAACGGGACCCATATAAGAGAGGAAAACCCATGTGTTTAAGGTCACTTACAACGCTGGTCTGCAGGCTTTTATGTAATCAGTCCATTTACAAACATCTGCATCAGCGAAATTGCTTTTCTGCCCATTGCTTGACTGTTGTCCTTCAGCACTCTTTAGCTGGGCAAATTCTCCTCTTCTCTGCTCCAGCATAATCTTTACAAATGTGTAAAATTTGCAATCAGCTTTAAAAGAGTATCTGGAAAGTGTGACCATTTGCTATGAAAGCAATCCTTTTTTTAAGGCAGAGAACTACCCCCCAAAAAAAAAAAAAAAAAAAAAAAAAAAAACTCATCCACTATCTCTAAGCTCTATAGATCAGCCTAACCAGTTATTTCACTTACCCAGATTTTGGTTGTCCAACCATCATGGAGCTCACAGCAATACAGCTCAAGCTGACTCTTTTAAACCAGATAAACATTGTAGCCTATACAATAGCTACTGTACAAAAACTCTTCTGATTTTTCTTCATAGACTGAAGGTGGCCTCAGAGAGCAAGGGACTCTTTCACCTTTCTCCAAATCTAGGCAGTGCAAGAGAGCAATAGGTATTATTACAGTTAACCAGTTAATTTCTCTTTCCCACCAACCAAAAATAACTCAACTGAAGAGCTTTATAAGCTGACTGCTCCTAAGAGTCATAGCTTCAACAAAGCATCTTTCTAGGCCACCCAAACCCCCAACCCCAACCAATACTTCTACAAATCTCCTCAGGTTCCTGTTTCAGATTCTTCGGTTTTTAATTGTTGTTGTTCAGTCATGTCCAACTCTTCATGACTCCATTGGGATTTTCCTAGAAAAGATACCGGAGTGACTTGTCAATTCCTTCTCCAGCTCATTTTAAAAGATAAAAACTCAGGTAAGCAAGGATGAGAGACTTGCCCAGGATCACACAGCTAATAAGTGGTTGACATCGGATTTATATGAATTCAGGTCTTTTTGACTACTGCCCCACCTAGCTGTCAGTTTTTATACCTAAGTCCTATCTACTTCAAGGGCTTAAATGAGAAGCTCTCAATGACTCACCTCTCAATTAAAAAGTCATAAATTCTCAAATTTACCCTGACAAATTAATAGGCTTTTCTAAAAGCATTTCTAAATGTTTCTATGATTTCTTTTTTTTTTATTTAGTTTTATCCTATTTAGTCATAAAACAGTTATACATAAATGTGCTACTCTATCCCTTCAAGCTCCAAAGAGTCTATCATAGTTCAGTCTCTTTGGTATCTTTGGAAGTATGTTTCTTCTCATTCATATTTCTTCAATTTTCATTAAATAAAAGCTTTTTTTCTGTCTCTTCAAAACATCAAATTGTTCCCACAAAAGCAAAACACAAATCTACATTTTTCATAAGGAGATGTGAGTTTTTGTTTACACCACAGATTTTCTGTCCAAAACTGCTCAGAATGTCATCTTTTGTCAGCTTCATATCTTATACATATTAGCATTTGTTTTAATTAAAACAAAATTATTTTCCTACTTTTAAATTCATCATTATATTCAGGTAAAATAGTAGCAGGTGTTTGCAGAGTCTGATAATTAATATTATTGTGCTTTACAAAGAAATGGTTTCATTTTTCTTTTTCATCAATAAACTAAGCTCCACTTAAATAGACCATTCCTTACACAGGAATAGGGAATGGGCTGTGTAGTCAGAGAGAAGGAAGATGAATTAATGAAAAGGCATTGATTAAGTACTTACTATATTCTAATCCCTGTTCTAGAAATTGAATAGTATGTGTGAAGGACAACAGATGTTCTTAACAAGGACTGAAATGGTAGCCTTATGGCAAGCAACAACTATGGCCACCTCATACTCTGTAATTAGTAGTACCAAGACATATATTCTGGGCTTTGGAAGTGGGCCTCCATAATCGACTTGCCAAGATTTGGCTATACCCTAAGAGGATCATCCCTACAGCTTCCCTTTCTATGTGGGGATAAAGTTAGCAGATTGTCTGGTTCTCCCTAGCTTCCTTGACTTTTCTGGGTGGGGCTGAGGCCTGTCTAGTGGTATGTTCATTCCTATGACTAGTTGGGGGGAAAATCCATCATATTACAGAACTGATTTGTCAGGTGTGAGGATTAACTGAGACATTTTTTGAAAAGCACTTAGTAACATACCTAGCATAGAGTGGATGCTCAATGCTTCTTCCCTTCTCTAGAGAGCACTTGACTCTCAAGACTCTGAGGTATAAGCACTATAATTATGAGTATTCCTATTTTATAGATGAGAACCCTAAGTCTGACAAAGTAGTAAGTGTCTTGGCCAGGGCTACCCTAGGATTTATCAGAGTTTGGTTGTTATTGTTTTTGTTGCTTTTTGATCAGACCTTTAGTTTTATTGTTAGAAGGAGCTACTTATTAATTCAGGTAGGCACCTCCTCTGCAAATTAGAGTTTAACAGAATCACTAAAAGGATAAGTGATGTGCTTAGGGTCATACAGTATGTGTGATAGGTATAATTTGAACCTAAATCACCCTTATTCCAAGGCCAGCCATCTGGTGTGTACCACATTATCTCTCAGAATGTATGGAATATAATATAACTTTTTCCTAGTTATCGGTCATTATTATATAAACAATATTTATTCTACTCTGCTGCAGCTATCCCTGTGATTATAGTGATTATATGGTAATAGGTAAAGAAGTAAAAGGTACTGGACACAGGATTAATGGGTTTCATTAGACATTATCCAGCTGACATTGGCATGGTAATTTAAAGTTTACAAAGGACTTTATATTATTATGTGGCCAATCAAATAGACTTTTCCTTTACTTCCAATAGAGAACCAGCTAACCAAAGCTTCTTAGGATATAATCTTCAGCTCTTCTTGGTTTTCATGACTGATTTTAGACTCTTCAAGGTTCTTTTTTGGCTGGAAGAGACTTTTTATTCTTCCTTCCTTTTAGTTTATCCACTTTCTATCCCTTCTATATGCTCAAAGGTCTCCACTTTGCTGAAGTGTTCTGTTCTGAGTTCATGATGGTTGTTTTCATGGAGAATTCTTTATTTAGTGCCATCCTGACAAACTTTGTCAATTCTGGGCTGTGGTTCTTATGATTTCACTTCACTTACAATTGCAACCCCTTCTTCTCCCTCACAAATTCTCTCTTGTGAATGACTCTCCTATTGTCTTCTTCAGTTTGGGGGCATGAGAGATGGCAGGCTCAGTGTTATTAAGGGTATAAATTAGTGATGTTTTAGTTTTTTTAGTGAATGCCATCATATGAAGTTTGGTAGGGGATGGGGGCAGGAATGAGTTCTTGGTGAATGTTATGAAGTACAACTACACTAAGAGGTTCTCTATTACCCTGAATCCCAGGACTATTTAACTCTGAATTTTAATTCTGATCTGACAATGTGGAGTATAGAGGACAAAGTCATTTTTTCCTTAAATTTTGTCCTCCTTTTTGGTGATAGCTTGTATTTCTGCCTGCTAAATTTTTTTGAATGAGGACCATACATTTGGTTACAATCTCAAACTGTTTTAAGAACTCTTCCTATAACTAAGATTAATTTGCTCTTATTTGCAGAGACCTTTAGGCATTGATAGACATAAAACATATTCGTTGTTGTTGTTCATTTCTGGCTCTTTGGACACTATTTGGGATTTTCTTGGTGAAGATACTTGGAGTGCTTTGCCATTTCTTTTTTTATCTCATTTTACAGAAAAGAAACTGAGGCAAGTGATTTACCCAAGATCACACAACTAGTAAATATCTGAGGCCAGTTTTGAAATCATGAAGAGGAGTCTTCCTGATCCCACGTCCAGTTCTCTCTCTATTGTGCCAACTAGACATTGTTTCCTTGATAGCAATTTTTTTTAAATGTTAAGTTACTTCCTTCACAACCAGTAGGTCTCATTTTTTTTCCTCTTCATCTCTGCTCCTGGAGGTCCTTGGATTCTGTAACTATCAGCTTCCTTTCCTTAGACATAGGAGATGTGGGAACAGACCTCTTGCCTTCTAGGGATAGAACAGTCTATAACTACTCCAGGTTAGCAAAGGCTGTTTCTGCTGAGAGAAAATGACGCTGCAGAAACCGAAATGGCCAGACATGCCAAGCTGTTTACTTTGAAATTCCAAAGCCTTGACCAGCTTTTTTGATTTCCTGGAATGCTTTTATTCCATCATGTGGTAACTGAGGAGGAAGGAGCCTGTAACCTCAAAGTGCCAGCTGGAATAATGCCTTTTAGTTACAGAGCAGTCTCACACACACACACACACACACAGGGTGTCTCATGGCCTCTTATAACCCTAGTGTCTCACTAAACTCCCATGCTTAAGTCACTTGATGACATTACGATGACACAGTTTTCGTCAGCCTAGATTTAACTAATGTTTGGGAAAGAGAGGCGGAGTCGTACAGATTTAGGGAAACTGGTCACTCCAAGAACTGTCATTTCTCAAAAATCTGTCACTCCTGCAAAAGGATCTGAGTGCACCTTAAGTCTACCTCTAAATGGTCTGGGACAATATTTGCACATTGGGGAGTGAGGAAAAATACCGGATCCAATTGAAACAGTCAGAGGAATTCAGGTAGTAAGGGAAAATGTAATTAACCAGACTGGAATTGAGCCAGCACACTAGGGCTCAACACCTCCCATGGCTGTGAAAAGTTCCAGTGGCTATGACCCAATGAAACAGAAACTGATTTTGTTGTGGACTTTTCTCCTTCACTGAGAACCGTACCAGAAAGAATTCCAGACAGGAATGCTGTTGCCTGGGCTAACAGCAGGACCACATTGCTGTTTTATTTAATCCTTCATTCCCGAAGAGGACATGACATCAGGGAGGTAAAGCTGTGACATGCAAATGAATTGGATTTAGCTGAGGAAGGGCTGGGCAAGGTCACTTGCCTCACCTTCCCCTCCAGAGCCAATTGGGTCCAGTAGCCTGATATAGATCAAGACGACTGGACATGGCCCTGGATACTGTGGGAGACTTTGGTCTTTTTAAGCTAAAGTCTTCAACAGGTCTCAGTCTGAGACTGCACCCATTCAGGATTGAGGATCCGTGGCAATTGAAGCAAAGAATTTCCTTTTTCACCTTGTCAAAAAAAAAAAAAAAAAAAAAAAAAAAATCCATATAAATAAACAAAGCTGGGAGGGGAAGGCCCTAAGGGCTTCTGGCCACTTTATATGGCTGATGGCTCTGCCTCTCTTAAATCCAGTTCATACTCTAGTCAAGACATTACCCTTGTGAGGTCATTGATCTTTTTTGAGAAAAGAGGATGAACAATAACAAAAATAATAATCCTTGTATGGTTTGTCCTTAGTGACCAGTAGGATGCAAGCTAAGATGGCCCTGAAGTTAGGGCCAGAGGGTGTGACTCATCACAGCTTAGTCATATTTCCATATTTGCAATCAGTCAATTCCAGAGGGGAGAAAAGGGGACATAAGCAGGAGAGGCAGAAAAGATGAAAAATGCTCATTTTTTTTCTCTCTGCCCCACAGATCTCTGTGGAAGTCAGAGGTCTGTGGGAAGGCCCTATTGTAGCATGAGCTATGGCTGAAATGAGGAGATATGTATTCTTTCTTTACCAAAGACTATGGGAGTTAAAGGACCAAGGGGTATCCTTTATCCTCACATAAAAGTGTTCCAAATCTTAAGCTCCTAAGGCTTAAAACCCCTATCATGCTACAGTGGTGAAAAATGCCCTTTGCCCAGGCCACTTGGATTCCGCATTGCACCAGGTGCAAAACACTACACTCATGTGATCTAGCCGTTTTCTTTTGTTTGTCTAAAATAAGCTAGAGGTGAGACTCCTCACCCTAGAACTTCCTACCGGGAAGTCTGTTCTCAGGAGGTGTGATTTTTTTTTTTTTTTTTTTTAAGTTCTTTACTTAACTGCTCCTATTGCTGTGTATGTAAAGCAGATGGGAGAAATTTTCACATTTTTGCAACCTATTCCCTGGAAACTCCCATGGGGATTCTTTCCTTCACATCAACACCTTCACCGGTGAAAGTTGTTCTTTTGGGTATTTAAAAAATATTAAGAGAAGATAGATTTAATCTTTATTGTATTCATTTAATACAGAAGAACTATTAATAGTAGAAGGTGAGAAGAGATATAAATGGAGAGATAGTAAGAAGGCAGAAAGGCCTGGGCTAGAGAAGAACAGTGGTCCTAAAATAACTGCTTATATTTAGGGCGCTCTGAGGCTTACAAGGTGTTTTCCTCCTAACAACCTTGTGAGGTAAGTAGTGAAAGTAGTATTTATCCCCATTTGACAGATGGACAGTCAGGTAGTCAAGAGGTATTTATTAAGCTTTCCATCTTCTTTTTCTATCTTCTTCTCTGCCATCTTACTCTCTTCAGCCTAGGGACACAGGCCTGATTGGTGTTCCATCTCTCAACTCTCAGCATTTTCTCTCCTCCAGGCTTGGAACGATTTCCTTGCTCATCTCTGTCTCCTGACTTACCTGGCTTTTTTCCAGTCCAATTAAAATCCTTCTAAGTTAGTGCCTTCCCTCACTTATTTATTTGCTATTTCTATTACACCT
Source organism: Sarcophilus harrisii (assembly GCF_902635505.1). Classification (NCBI taxonomy): domain Eukaryota; kingdom Metazoa; phylum Chordata; class Mammalia; order Dasyuromorphia; family Dasyuridae; genus Sarcophilus; species Sarcophilus harrisii. The sequence continues at coordinate 498,168,662 of NC_045426.1, read as the reverse complement.
TCATTACATTTTCATATTTGTTTGCTTGTCATCCTTCCCATTACATTGTGAGCTTCCCTGGAGGACAGGGACTGCCTTTTACCTTTTTTTTTTTTTTTTGGTACTTCCAGTGCTTAGCACAGTGACTAACAATTAAATAAATGTTTCTTAACTAACATTAAATTACTGCTTACGGCCTACTGTGTGCCGAGCATTATATGAAGGACTAGGAGATGCAAGGAAAGGCAAAGTACTAATCCCTGCACTCAGGAAACTAATATTCCAATAATGAAAGGAGTAAATACATAAACAAGGAGACATAAAACATACAGCATAAATAAAGGTAATCTGAGAGGGAAGGCACTGGCCTCTGGAGAGAATAAAGTTGACCTGCAGAAGATAGGATCTGAGCCAAAAAGGCCAGGGAAACTGAGGCAGAGGAGGATGGGGAGGAAAGCATCCCAGGTATAGCAGATAGAAAGTATAAAGGCCCCCAGAGCAGTATGTGTGAAGACCATCGAGCAGCTTGAGGGAATGAACCCCTTAGTGGTCTTTGTTATTGACTGGAGAATATGTATTGGGCTGATATAGCTACAATGTAGAGTATATGGAATAGATATGAGCAGACTGAAAGGGTTGAAAGGGACAAGGTTATAAAGAGCATGAAATGACAGAGAACTTTATATTTGATTCTAAAGGTAAAAGAAAGCAGGTGGGGGGAGGAGGCAACATAGTTAGATATAAAATTTTTAAAATCACCTTGGCATCTAAGTATAGTTTAGATAGGGTAAAGAATTGAAGCAGAGACACTCTAATACACAAAGTTAAATCTAGTTATTACCTTAGATTTGTATCAGGACCTGTGGGCCAGAGCCAAGAGACCAGCATTCACAATGCTCCTCCCTGAACCCTAGTACTATGCCCAGGGCCCCTTCCCAGAGTCTCGTGCAGCCCAGGATCTGGTCCCAATTTAGGCTTTTACCACAGTTTTGACTCTGTGTCCCCAGCAGTCCCTAGTAGTTGCCTTGTCAATAGACTGAATTGACACATACTGCAGAGGCCAGAGTGATTTTGCTTTTGGCATTGGGGGGTGCTATGTGTCATTCCCCACCTATCCACCCTTTTCAAGGGAGAAGTCAATTTGCAACTGATGTGTTTGAGATTGATGTTCAGGCACCAAATATTGGCATTCAGTCAGGTGAAGAATTCACAACAGCCATTCTCTTTGGCAAAAGGGAAGTTTATTTATGAGAAGAGGTGACAGACAAAATGAAGAGATACAACAGACATCAAAAAAGTAAATATGAAATAGATTTGGGAGAGCATCTAGAGGAAAGTGTTTTAATAATTTTAACAATTAGCAAGGGATAGACTAAATCCTTAGAGGAGTTTAACACCCTGGAAGAGTTAGTTAGCTATAACAAGAAGAAAGGGGCATGGAAAACGGGGTGAGAGGAAAGACACCATGAGCCAGTGTCCCCCAAAATGGATTAAGCAAAGATGGCGGGGGCCACAGGCAGATTTATTGGGGAAATTTAACCTCAAGGGTTTGGCCTAAATTGGATTTTCAACTGGACATAGCAAGGTGGGGCTACCCAAGACCTCCAATCCCCATCAGTGTCTTTCTCTGTTTGCTTCAGGGAGTAAATACTTCAGTTTTTCTCGGCCAAACCCACCTAATTACTCAGGACCTCATCACAGTCAAGCTTTAAAAGTCAAGATTTACCAAGCCACGCGTCCAGTATGGCCCACTACTGAGGAACTCATGGATTCTTGAACTTTTCTCTAAATATTTTCCCTAACTTAACTCTCTACCCCTCCCACACCAACCCTCAACCCTCTTCCATGGAGCATTCTGGCTGTGCTCAAATATATTACAAGTATATCACTCACTAAAAGAGGAATCCCACTCTCAACCTCTACCATTTGTTCATGTCTTCTTACAAAGCTCATGCATACCTATATTTAAGGGGAGGATCTGGTTGCACAGATTAGATTGGGAGGAAAGAAAGAAGAGAATAGATAAAATTAAGGACTTTGTTCATGAATAAACAGGAAGATTTGAATTCAAAGAAATCTGGTTTCAAGTCCCAACTTGAACAAGCTACTATATGATCCTGGGCAAGTAGTCACCTTTCTACACCTCTTCTACCTCTTTGGGAAACAGCATTTCATAATTCTCAAAATGCTATATAAATGTGAATTATTGTGTCTTTCTGTAAGGATAGTGAAATATTACAAAGCATTGTCATTACTGCTGTTGTCCATCCTTTGTTCTTTAAGAGGACATTAGGATATCGGGAGGAGGATGTAGGAACTTGCAAATGAATTGATTTTAAATAAGACAAAGCTGTGCAAACCCCCACTCTCTTCCCCAGTTATTTATTAGACATAGATTGGGACAACTGATAATGGCCCAGGATGCAGAGATGATTTTGGCCTTTTTAAACTAAGGTCTTTCCCAGGATCACTTTGTCTGAGACTACTTTAATCATTAAAGATTAGGTAAGAATTTAGGCAAAAGATGGCTTAGTTTGCCTTCCCAAAAGAATCAATCTGGGAAGGTAAGATCCTCAAAGTTTCTAGACAGTACAGAAACAATTGCTATTTGTACGCAACTCTAAGCCATCAAAACCTAAAAAATGAAAAAACAAAGAATCTTGGGTAGGTACCTATTATTGGCCAGCGAAAACCAGAGTGATTTCATTTCAATCTCAATGGACTTGAATCAAAATCTGGTTTTCTAGAGCTATATTTTAAGAAATCATAAATAAAAACTACATGAGACAAAGAGTTTAATTGTTCCAGTTTTTTTAAAGATAGGATAAATAAGTAGGGAAGAAAAAAATCTAGCCCCCCCAAAAAGCATGTGCCATCATCTGAGTAGAATGTAGTCTCCTCGAGGAGAGGGATTATGCTTTTTAGTCTTTTTATATCTATCACCTTGCACAGGGGAAGTTACTTAATAAAAGCTTGTTCAGGAAAGGTACATTGGGGATAACCCTGAATGGACAGACCAGGTGGAGGCAGAATGCAGAGATTTTTCATTTAAAATCTAATTTACAACTAGTCCCAGTAACTCCATAAAGTCAATACACACCTTTGACACAGAGGAAATATAAAAGACAAGAGTGTTTGTTTTTGATGATCCACAAAGGGGCTGCCTACTAGACAATGATTTCATTCCCAAGGCATGGCACTGATAGTGAAATCAAACAGCCCACAAATTGGAACAGCCCAAAGGCATTATCTTATACTTGATTCATGGCCTCAACTCTCTTCAAAGCCCTTTATCAGCAGGACAAAGTGAAATATAATTGTTATGATTACTGCTCTTCTGCAAGCTCCAGGAGTTTTAAACTTTCCTCTCCCTCCCCAAACTCAGCTAAACTTTCTGCTCCTGGCCTTCAGTAGAATAAATGGTTGCCTAACTGCCTAAAATAGGACAGAGAGTACAGAAGTTGTGATGAAGGGGGGAGAAGAGAAGAGGAAGGAAGCTGGGAGGTTCCCCTCATATTCTTTTCTTATACCCTATATGATCTCAATCAAGTTACTGAACCTTTGGGACTTGTTTCTTCACCTATAAAATGGGAATTAGGGGAACTTGATGAGAAAACAAGAAGCATGTGATGTGCCAGACACTGTGATAAGTGCTTTATAATTATTAATTTATTTGATCTTTACAACAATACTATGAGGCAGATACTGTTATGATTCAAACTTTACGGTTAAGGAAACTGAGGCAGACTGAAATCAAATGACTTGCTCAAAGTCACATAGCTAATGTCTGAGGCTGGATTTATACTCAGATCTTCTGATTCTAAGCCTCAAATCCATGCACTGAGCCATTTTTGATGTTTAGTCATTTTGAGTTGTGTCTGAGCTTGTGATCTCTTTTGGTATTTGCCTGGTAAAAATACTGGAGTATTTTGTCACTTCCTTCTCCAACTCATTTTACAGATGAGGAAACTGAGCCAAATGGGATTAAGTGATTTGTCCAAGTTCACACAGCTAGTGTCTAAGACTGGATTTGAACTCAGGTCCCCTTGACTTTAAGTCTGGCACTCTATCCATTATGCCATCTATTTGCCCATTCAGTTTCTAATAAGGATAGGGGAAAGGTTGTATTGGATAATATGTAAGATCTCTTGATTTTCAATCCATGACCCAAATGGCAATCTGAAGTAGGGAAGGCAGCAGGTCACTGGGCAGCCAAAGCAAAGTACCAGAAATGAGATGGGATGGCCGGACATACATTTTCCTACTTTACAGTTTCACCTCAGCCAGAACTAGGACTCACACCAGTTAGAAACTGTAAGCCTACCCATCCCCAGGCAATTTGTTCCCTTCTTCTTTTCTGTAACTTTGTCAAGCTACTCTAAGGATTTGATTTGTGATCCTCCTTCAGTTTCCCAACTGCTCTTGTCAGGATTTTTTTGTGCCACAAGCTTTTTAGGGGACTAGAGTTTTTTTTTTCCTTTCTTAATTGTTTATCCTAGCTTTAAAAAAAAAAATTAACACTTTTGTCTCATGTAGTTTTTATTTGATTTCTTAAAATATAGCACTAAAAAGTCAGGATTTGAATATAGTCCATTGAAATTCAAATGGAATCAGTTGGGCTTTCACTGATTGGCCAATAATAGGTACCTACCCAAGCATGATTTTTCAATATTTTGGTTTTAACTGCTCAGAGTTAGTGTAAATAGCTATTGTTTCTGTTCTGGCTAGAAACTCTGAGGGGCTTCCCTTCCAAGACTGATTCTTTTGGGAAAGCAAACTAGGTCATCTTTTGCCTAAATTCTTATCTAACATTTAACAACTGAATGGGTATCATTTTAGACAAAGGGAGACCCAGGAAACACCTCAGCTTAAAAAGGCCAAAAAGACTACAGCATCAGGGGCCATTATCAATTGTCCCAATCTATGTCCAACGACTCTAAAGAGAATGGGTGTGAATGAGTTTGCACAGCAGTTTTCCTATTTCAAGCAATCCCTTCCCTAGAGCTATCTGAATGTATCCTAATATAACTCTTGGCTAGAAACTTTTAACATATCACTTAGGAGAGCATATTAGGTTTCTAGAGCCTTGATTCTTCCTTGTATCACACTTGTGACCTGACTTCCATCTTATTCCTGAAAACAAATTGCAAGGTGCCAGCTAGATGGCAAAGAAATCCCACACTTCGGGGAAATAACAGCTACCCATTAGCATTTCTTAAGGGCAGTGGTATCAAAGTTTTCTGCCTCAGTTCTGGTCATTTATTAAAATTATTACCATAATCTTCCTATTATCTTCCAATATCTACTAATATAATGATTTTCTATGATTTCTTCTAGCAAGCCAAATTCAGATCATTTAAAAACAATTTCTCTAGACCTAAGCATTAAAAGATCATAGAATAGAATCTGAAGAATACTAGATTATGAGTCAGAGAAATGTGGTCCAAATTCTGATTTGACTTCTTCTGAAATGTATTAATTCCAGCAGGTTTCTTCTCTAGTCTTCAATTTTCTCATCTACAAAATGAGGGCAGTTGGGACTAAATTTCTAAGATCCTATATTCCTAAATTGCATGACTATTTTTATTTTTTGAGGGAGGTCAGGGTGGTAATTGGAGTTAAATGACTTGCCTAGGGTCTTACAGACAATAAGTGTCTGAGGCTGGATTTGAATTCAGGTCTTCCTGACTCCAGGCCCAGTGCTCAATCCACTGAGCCACCTAGTTGTCCCCTGTATATGATCATTTTGAAAGATTATTTTTCATCTTCCACCCATCAAATGTTTTTGCATAAATTATATGAAATGTACTAGGATTAAAAATAAGAGTAAAATAAAGTTAAAAATTTAAAATTAAACAAATTGTACTGAGGCAGGACAAGGAAATGAAGTCAGTCAGAGAAGAGTTCTTTTTAACCTTAAGTGTTCTTTCAGTTTTACTACAGATCTTGTATTGGGTGGGGGTGGGGGGAGAAAGCAAGGAAAATGGTCTCAAGATAGGCTGTCTCAGGTACATCCATAAATGTGAAGAATAATTTTAATGTTTGACAATGTTTTTGTAGAAAGGTAACATAACCAGTTTTTTAACCAATAAAATGAGATGTAATTATTAAATTTCTATTCTTTGCTATACTTGACAAATAAATATTGGAGTGGGAAAGTTGTAGAATGTCCCAATTCCAACCAGCAAGTATTTATTGTTTCCAATGGGCCTAAAGTACATTTCAATAAAATAAAATAAACCTCAAAACTTCATAAATGTGAATAGGACTTTTTGGCTTCTGGTTGTTGTGGGCTTTTTTTTTTTTGGGGGGGGGGGGGAGGAGAGGGCAATTGTAAGACAAATGAGTAGTTTTTACCTTACAGAGTTCAGTGGAAAATTGTTTGCAGGAGAGGGTTCAGACTACTATCTGTCTATCTGCAATAGCCTGTGGGAAAAAGGAGGAGTTAAAAGAGGAACAACCAAACCCAGAAAGAGAAATTTTTTGAGTATAGAATTGAGCTATGCTGGTGAAGAGACAAGTTGGGACTTCTGGAAATAAAATACAGCATTTAACTCTGATGATGAAAGGACTAGGGACTTCATCTATTTGTCTCAGTTTCCTCATTTGCAAAATGAGCTGTAGAAGCAAACTACTTCAGTATATCTGCCAAGAACATCCCAATTGTGGTCATGAACAGCTGGACATGACTGAAAAACATCAGTTTACCAGGAATGATGCTAAAGGATTAATGCTGGTAACAACCCGGGGATTAAGGTACCACCAGCATTGTCATCCTCCTTTTACCAATGAGGAAAGAGAAGCTAAGAAATAGGATTCAGACGCAGGACAAGTCCAGAGCTGTCTCCTCTCCAATATGCAGCCTATATTTACCAAGTTAGTGCCAGTGAACACATAGAAGGCAAGCAGCAAAACCCACAAGAGCACTGGATTAAGCTTGAGCTTAAAATACTGGGAAATCGTGCTTAGAAGACCTAGGAGACAAAATTGCAAAATGGATAATGAGCCTACCTCTGAGACCAGAGAGAAATGGGTCCAAGTTCCTCCTTAGATAAATGAGACCCTACTCTTTGAATACTGGTTGGAGGTTGCTTAAGTCAAATTGAGACCAGTACAAGACTTTAGCTTAAAAAGGCAGGTCTCTCATTGCCTCCAGGGCCATCTCTAACATATATCTGGCCACTGGACCCAGATGGTTCTGGAGGAGAAAGTAAGGCTTGTGACTTTGCATAGCTCTCCCTCAATTAAGTTCAACTCATTTGAATGTCATGACATCACCTCCCAGATATCAAGGTCCTCTTCCAAAAGGAAGGACAAATAACTATGACCAAGACCCTAGGAGAACCAGTTAATCTCTTCTGGCCCCAGGCAAATCTCTAAAATTGTTGCCTAGCAAGTGCAAATCTGTTTTGGTAAAGGGTGTTTCCTCCATAGTTCCTATGAAGTGAAATTACAGGCCTATGAAATCTTTATTAAAACAAAAAAAAAGGCATTTAGATTTTTGTTGTATTTTTCATGTTTGAACTCTTCATAACAAAATTCAAATTATTGTCTGGATTGTTTCTGATTCTGTTGTAGCAAATTAAAATAGGTAAAGATTCTTAATGAGGCTAAAAATCTCTTGTGATATACAAAGATTTGGATTATGCTGATTTTTTTCTTTAACAACAGGATTGGTTAGGTTTATGGTGACACTTTAAAAGTCTTCCTCTCACATGCTTGAGATCAAGGAGCAATAATCCAACAGAAATTCCCATTTTTCTTCATTTAGGAGAGTTTCTTTTGGGATTTTGTATACATGAGTGTATCTTGTTTTTACAAAGCTCTTCTTAGTGCTAGTAAGAAAGGAAAAGGAGCAAAACTCCATGCTAGGGGTTATATGGAGTTTTAACAAGAAAAACTAGGCTGTAAAAGGGAAAAAAAGGCAAATTTTCTAATTTACAGTTCAGTACCCCTACAACTTTTTTTTTTTTTTTTTAAGCTTTGTGTGCTTTTCTCTGTGTTGATTTTCTGCTTTACAGAGCAGGTCATCTAAACCCAAACTCCATAAAGTAAGTAAATAACTAAAAAGTCTGTCCTTGGGAGTAGGATATTTTTTCAGTGTGGTTTCTGGTATCCAGGGTCAAAGACTAACATTCCTGAATGGTGGGGGAGAGCTGCAGAGAGAATTGAGAGATAATTTAGTCCTGGTGAGCTGATACTTTCTTCTGGACAAACAGTTCCAGTTGGTGGGGTTTCAATCCCAGAGAAGGTTTGGGGATAGGCTAGCAGGCACCATAGAGAATGTTTTGTCTTAAAGGCCTGCCCTTAATTATGGAAAGCATCAGAATAAGCAAAGATCCTTCTCTATGGTTTCTACTTTTAAAAGGTGACAGCCAGAAAATAAATCAATAAATGAAACCTTGCTGTTAGAGGAGAGGAGTGGAAAGGAGCTGTCTCTTTGGGCTAGTCAATATAAGACAATTTGGGGATACATTTTGAGAATGTCCACACCTAAAATAGTATTTCTATAATTACAGTTTCAAATGGTATTGTCATCAGATTGAACTACTTATTCTAACTCAATTAACAAATAACTTCCTACTACTGCATTTGAGGAGTATCCCCTTCCTTCCATGCTGTCAATTTTCAACTAATTGTGAGGATCTGTAGGGAAATACAGCAATGTTAAGTCCCAACTTAAATTTTAACCTCCCCCAAATTTAGTAGTTAAGATTTTAGAATTTCCTGTGCTATGTAAAAGTGAAATAACTTATCTAAGGAGGGTTACCTAACTAACAAGTGTCAGAGACAGTATTAGGATCAGAGACATATAATGAATTCTCCCAACCTAGTTTGTAAAGAATTTGGTATAAAAGAAATATAATAAAATAATTAAAGGAATTAACAACAACCAACAGATATTTATTAATTTTTTTAATTAACATATTTATTCAATAGTTGTCAAAGAATATTTATCAAATATTTATAAAAATGTGCCAGGTACTGGGCTAAGAACTGAAAAATATTATTTAGGAAAGATTTAAAAGGTATGGAATTCATTGTAATAAAGATAACACTTGCCAATAAATTGAATTGTAATTCTAGCTCTGCTATTTACCAGTTTTGTGACCTTGAATTAACCTCACTTTTCTGGGAACCTCAGTTGGACTAGGAGATCTCTAAGGTCTATCCTAGTTCTGACTTTCCAAGATTTTTAAGATTATCCCTTTAAATGGATATCCCCTATTGTGACTATCCTACAAAAGATCACTCTTTTTGGTTATTAGTTTATTAGTCCAATGCAGACTATTCCAAGGATGCATCAGATGTCAGCTTTATTTGGACTTCATATTCTTAACATAAGTAGTATAAAAATGACTCCACAAAGAACTGCAAATCTATTACAATTTGTTACTTCTCTTAAATATATAAAGTTATTGTCTAAGTTTGTGTTTTTTCCCCCCTTTCTCCAACTCTCTCTTCCTTTCCTGGATTTAATGTTCTATATCTGAACAGAAAAAAGGGTCAACACATGGGGGAGGGAGGAATTTTCTCCTTTCCTAATTAATATCCAAGATTACTGGGGGGACAGGGAATATGCAACTGAAAATCTTTAGCATAGTCAGATTCCCCCAAATTTAGGAGAAACTTAAGCCTTCACTTTACAAAACCCTGAACAAAACACCTTTGGATTCTTATAAAGTTCACCTCAATTTGAACAAAAGTCTCAAGTTTTGTTCAAAAAAGGAAAGAAGCAGTATTGATGGAAAGAACACCAAAAATCAACAAAGATGGTTCTTGTTTCATTCTATTCCTTAAGTCAAAATGTAAGCTCCTGGACATGGAAGCAATGAGTTTGGACAGATCTTGGGTCAGTGAAGGACTGAGAGCCTCACTGGCATGGCCCATGGGGCCAAGAAGAATCTGAATAAATGAACAAGAAGCTCCTGTTTCCAATTTTGTCTTTTGTATCTTTTGTCCGTGGAATAGAATCTAGAGTACAGAAAACATTTACTAAATGCTTTAGTGAATCAAAATGAATTAAAATAACTTGTATGACTTTCAGCAAATTACTTAATTGAGGTGGCTCCATCCACAAAAAGCTGGCTTTTCTTCCAGCTCTAGATTCAGTGATCTGTGAGGAATGGCGGTAGTGGCAGAAAGATTTGTATGAAGAAAGAACAAACAAGGAGTTGAAGAAGACTAGAAAGTCAAGGAGCCTTAAAAATTTTTTTTCTTAGAAAGAATTATAGTTAACCTATAAATCTTTAGGGGGGATATCAGAACAAGTAATCCAAGAATTGCCCAAGTTGTTTGTTTAGCTTTTTTTCCCTGTGATACATACCGTGATATTGCCTTTTTATAAACTGGGAACTATATCAAATACAGCTTTGGAAAACATGTTGGCAGGTCTTAACATTCCTTAAGCACAAATTTGGCACCATTCAGAATCTCTATACCGAGGGGACTGCAAAAGAGAAGCATCTCTAATAAGCAATATTTACCCAAATGGAAATCAGGTTAAATGTCACCTTTACTATGTATGTATGTGAATTCCTATGCATGTGCATGTTGAATCTTGTGACTTAGTTTAAGGGGGGGGGGGGGGGGGGTTTTTTTCTTCTTCCTCTATTCAGGGCTCAATCCTCCGAGGTCAAAATCTTTTACTTTCCAAAACAATAGGGAGTGGTGGTACCCTGTGGCTAGATGATGATTCCAAACAATAGGTGTTTCAGAGTCTGGGTTTATTGAAACGGTCTTGTCTGTGTCCTGGGGGAGATTGTAAATGAGATGTCAATAGGACTTCTTTTGTGCAGATGGCATTCATCCTGAATCAGGGGAATTTCCTTAGGTGCCAGTATTTAAAGCTGATTTGTAGCTGCTCTTAGCTAAAACTTTTTTTTTTTAATCAAACTCCCAGCTAACAGCAATGAATGAGTCATTTGGTGTGATTGTAACTTCCTCCCCTCCTAAGCAATGACTCAGTAATTTACATTTAGAAAGGAAAGCTCCTAAGAAGATTGCTCCTAGGATTTTCTGGAGAGCTTGATCCTCTTTTTCCAGACCATCACGTGGGCTTGAGCTGTCAGCAATCCGGTTAACCCTGGGGAGACTAGCCAAGTTGTTTTTCTCACTCGTAGGAAAACTTTGGGTGGTTTGACTTGCTTGGTTTTTGAAATCTTGAGAAAAGCAGCCAATTTCCTGCCTGAAACCTTTTTATTTTTCTTTAACCTCCCCACCAAGTTGTTGTTGTTTTTCCCCCCTTTTTTGTAAATGACTGGCCATTTCAATTCACCATAATTATAGTGAGGTAAGGTTTAGCTAACTCCTTCCCAAGAAGATAAAGCAACAGTTTTATTACCTCTCAGCCAGGTGCCGGAGGGTAACAAGACTTGCCAGAAGATAAGGTTATCAGTAACTGCAAATGGGTTGAACCTTAGAGCGGCAACCATCAAAATGCTCCTAGTCCACTACTAACAGATCTTTTGATCCAAATAGTAGCTCTCATTTTCGCTAAGGTTTTCTCCCTTATTCTGGTACAAAACTTCGTGGAATATTGCTGAAATTTCTTTTTTCTTCTAGTCAATGAAAAGAAAAACAGCCAAATTCTCTAAGTACTATATGAGTTTCCAAGCTTTACTTATCAAACAGCACCTTGTGTTTTATCCCCAAACGGCCTGAACCTGGGTGTGATTAAAGTAAGTATAGGAGATGCAAGAACAAATAGATCTGGCAAAGTATGAAATTAAACATTATACTACAGCATATAGTCTGTCAACATCCTCTAGGGAAATAATTTGTTGCAAATTTATTAAAAGACAAATATGGTTTTGTGTTGTAAATGGTGGTTTTTAACAATTGTACAGTCCAACATACTGTGCATAACATTGAAATTAGGTGCTAGGGATCCAAGGACAAAGAACTATGGACAATAATCTCAAAACCCTTATATTCTACATTTAATAAGTGTTGGTGCTTGTGAAAATCTAGAAATTTCTTTATTATTACTTACTGTTTATAGTTTTTTATAAGTTTATTTACTATTTGTAATTTTCTCTTATTATTAGCTATTTATAGTTTTCTCATATTTATTACTTAACTACAATTCCTTTTGAGAAAGGAAGTTAAGAAAATAAGCAACACTAGGCAGACTTTGTATTTGTTTCATGATAAAAGATATACATAGGTCTATCTGTCTCCTTTAACTTAAAGTATGTGAACAGAAATGCCAATTTTCTCAATTTCCAGGCAACACTTTTTTTTAAAGGCGCATTTTCCAAGTCCATGTTCAAAATATGCCTGATAGGTCTATAACTAATGAATGCAGAATGCTGTTTCCAGATAAACCTTTAGGAGTCCTCCTTAAGCTACATTAAATGAGTCTTGGCATTTAGCCGGAGCCTTGGGAAGGAGTCAGTCTCTCAGAGGCCAAACGTGCAGAAACAATTTATAGTAGGCCAGGAGAAAGAAAGGAATGCTTGCATTATTTAGTTTGCAATCCGTGTAGGACAGGCTCTGTAGCCGGGGGACAAGGAGTTGGAGCTGAACAGGTGAAGAAAAAAATGTCAACTAATAAATTTAGAGAATTTATCCATAAGGATGCATCGAGCTGAGTCAGATGTGAACAACTGCCCATATAAAAATTACCCAACAGCACACATTATTAACATTAGATCTAAATAGATGATCCATATAATGAGACTTCTGGGTCTGGGACAAGTGCAAAGCATGCTGGGATTGAACTTTTGAGCTCTTTTTTGTGACTTTTCTTCCCCTATCAGAAAGTAAATTTCCTGAAGGCAAAGGCTGTCTTTTTTTTGTACTTTTTTCTAGCAATTTTAGCAAATAGCACAGTGTCTTGTCTCACAAATGGTAAGTGATTAATAAATGGGTTTACCTGGCTCAACTAACCCTTTCTATTAGAATTAGGAAGGATCAGAAAGAAGTATTTTAAAAACCTAATCTACAATTCTCGTGGCTTTAAAGGTCTCAAAGAACACATAAATAGGTAGTGGGTATAGGTAATGGAAATACCCCTTCCGGAAACTATAGGTGTGTACCTTTGGTGGGTCCGGGATCAAGGCAAATCTATAGCTTAAAACAGAGATTTTGTGTCATGGATCTCTTTAACGATCAGATGAATTTTATTGAAGAGTATTCAGAGAAGAATAATATCAGATGAATCTTGTCTGAATAATATTTTCTTTTGTTTTTAATTTAAAAAAAAATACATAGACCACCCCCCAAAAAAAGAATGTTTCCATGTACACAGCACAACATAAAAAAAATTCACTATAAAACTGTGAATTTACATTTCATACTGTTTTTTTTTTTTAAACTATGTAAGTAGTAAAGCTACTCTGCTTTCTATGCTTCCTTCCAAGTTTTCTTTTATCTTCTGCAGTGCCCTTTTAATTTTTTTGTCCCCACTTCCCCCTTTGGCTATTCTTAGACACAAATATGCATATGGATGTAGAACCATATTATACATACTTCTGTTTATCAGTTCTTTCTCTGGAGGCAGATAATATCTTCTCCAAAAGTCCCTTGTATTTGATTTGAGTATTTGTCATACTCAAAATGACTTATTTGTTCAAAGTTGTTCTTAAAACAATATTGCTATTATAGTATGCAACATTCTCTTGGTTGTGCTCATTTCACTCTTCTTTATTTCATGCAATTTTTCTATGTTTTTCTAAAAACAACAAGCTTATCATTTCATATAACATGTAACATTCCATCCAATATACCACAACTTGTTTAGCCATTGCTCAATTGATAGACTGCTCCAAAATTTCCAGTTTTTTGTCACCACAAAGGGTTGTTATAAATATTTTAGAACATATAGGTTCTTTTCCTTTTCACCTAATCATCTTGGGAAATAGATGGTATTGCTGGGTCAACGGGTTTAGATTCCAAAGAATAATATTTTTAAATGCATAAAATACATGGGATTACAAACAAAATCATTCCATTGAAATATCATTCCAAAAAACTTTGTTAAATTCACATATTTAAGATTAATAATCCCTAGCCCAGAAGATCATAACTCTAGTTATATACTATAATCTTCCCAACAGAAGGGTCTGAGCTGGTCTTATTAATCACATTAATAAGATTCCCATAGGAAGAGGGAATAGAGTGTGGAAAAAGGATGTCAGAAAATCTAAAGTCTGGTCTTCACTAGCATCAACTAACTTTCTTACCTTGAGCAACTGATTCACTTAGGTTCACTTTCTCCACCTGTAAAATGAGATGGTTAATAGCCATTTAAATCTCCAAAGTCCCTTTCAGTTTTAAAATGATATGATTTTTATTTCTTTAGAAAAAACCGTAAAACCACAAGTTTAATATGCTGGTCTTTATTCTTTTCTCAAAAAACCATGATTACAATCATGGTTTAGATTTAGGATGTCCTAACAAAACATCCTAAACTATTTAGTAGCTTGTTATAATACTTTGGGTTTGTTTTTTTTATTCTGAGTCCCAAAGATTTCCTGATATGGCATCAGACCTTTGCTTATCTTGTCCCTCACATTAAATTTGGCACTTACCAAGTGTTAAAGAACAGCAGCCCTGAGGTACTAGAAATACTATGAGAACTAGAAATAAGATAGAGGCATATTCACAGTTTTGCCACGGCAAAGTATATAGGCAGGGACAGCTAGGAAGTATAATAGATAGCAAGCACACTGGCCCTAAAGTCAGGAGGACTTGAATGCAAATCCAGCTTCTGACACTTGCTCTGGTTAAGTCATTTTAACCTCATTGTATCCTTTATCTTTCTCCCCCTTACTTCCCCCCCCCCCCAAAATACAGTCTCAGTAGTAAAGTACATAGAATCGGGAATATGAGAGCCCAAATCTGGTCTCAAACATTAACCGTATGAACTTGGACAAGTCATTAATCTATCTGCCTCAGTTTTCTCATCTGTAAAATCAGGATAAGAATATACACCTATCTATCTAGATGTACACACACACACACACACACACACACACACATATACTGTTATTGTGAGATTAGGATTAGAAACAGCATTTTGTAAAGCCTGGCACACAGTTAATATTTGTTTCCTTTACCTATCTTGAAATTAGAGTTGGATTGATTTTTAAGATCCCTTTCAGCTAGAATAGAGAGGCAATTGGGTGTGGTGAATAGAGCTGGCTCTGGAGTTTGAGAGATCTCACTTCAAGTTCTGACTGACCCATACAGGATATGAGACACTTGGCAAAGTCAATGCTCTAGCTAAGGCAGCTAAGTCTATGTAATGGTATGGAGAAGGTGTAAATTTATACCAGTAGTTTCCTCACCTGAGAGTTTCCTATTCCAATGAAATTCCAGGTCCAGACCCTATCCTTCCAGCTATAAAGTTCCATGATTCTGTTATTTAGAGACCAGAAAATGTCTGGCGTTTTAACTGGATTAAATCATAGATGTTAATAATATTCCATTTACAGATCCAGATCTAAATATATTTGTGGATATATGTGTGTATGTATATATATATGCTACCTATAATCTCCTAATAAAAGAAATAATAGGGTAAATAATTAACAAGATAATTAAATACAACAGTATTCCCATACAACCTTTCATCCCAAGTTCAAATAATTAAATTCAACAGACATTTATTAAGGGCATAATATATCCAGGACACGAAGCTTGGTGCTGGATAATTAATTATTTCACTTGGCTTGGCCTTAAACAACAGGAAGGATGAATATTCGATGCATTTTCTTTTATTTTCTTTACCTCCATGGACATCCTGTTTTCACAAGCTTATGGGTTTGGCATTGTATTGTGTAAAAGCTTTCCTGTCTGATCTCAGGTCTGCTTTCCCCCATCTGCCTAATGTAACATCATACTGCTGCTTTTACAAGAGCCATGCCCTCTTCCCAAAAGCCCATTAGTTTACAAGCACTTTGTCAGTGAGCAAAGGTTACTGACAAGTCTAAAATAAAATTTTAGTTCTGACTTCAGTTTGACTGAAGTCCCATTAGATATTATATAATGCTTTATACAGAGATCATTCTAAGAAACTATAATCACTTTCCTGATGTAAGGAAAGAACTTCAACATGGATGTTATAACATGCTATCATCCAGAAACAATTGGTTATAACATCCTGGTAGAGATGGATGCATTGTTATTTCTACTTTGTTTTCTGTCACATGGTGTGACATTACTGAGTAGTCATTACCACCCCTACCCCTTCTCAGTTAGTCACCAGCTGTCAGGCTGGGAGGGATGATTTCACTCTTGTTCATTTCATTTACTCCTGGCTTTGAGATCACTTCTTCCAGGTAATAACCAATTCTCTTGAAATAATGAAATCATAAAGTAAACAGTTCTTAACCCTCAAACATCTTATGCCTTACTCAGACAAATAAGAGGAAAAGGAAGAGGCAGATGTTTCAAAAGTTAAGGAGAGAGAAAAAGTATCAAATAGCAATTACATCAAGAAAAGGATAGTCAGAGCCACCAGAACATCTAGGTATATGTCCAGGTAAAGCAAAATATAAAGAACTGAGGGTGATGTGGGGGAAATCCATACAAACCAACAGTTTAGGGGAAGCTGAATCTGGTGAGTTGCTTGAGTTCTGAGTTGTAATGGGACTAAAATTAATTGGGTATTTTCCCTAAATTCAGCAGCATTATATTGAGCCAATCGAATCAACGCAGATTGAAAAGAAAATAGGTCAAAACTTCAATATAAAATGAAGAAGAGAAGGCCAAGGGAAGAAAAAAAGGAAAGAGGCATGAGGGAAAGAAGGAGGGAGAAAGAAAGAATGAGGGAAAAAAGGAGGAAGGAAGGAAAGTTTTTTTTATATATTTTCAAATTACTACATCCTCTTTTTCAAAGTAATTTGACAAAGGAAGGAAGGGAGGAAGAAAGGAAGGAAGGAAGGAATGAAAGAAGGAAGGATGGATGGAAAAGGGAAGGGAAGGAAAGGAGAGTTGAAAGGGAGAGAGAGCATGTAGGCTTAGTCACATCAAAAGCTGAACTGCTTGATTTTTGTCCATGACTGCAACATCTCATTCCTTAATCCTTCACCAGTTTTCCAATCTTATTCCTATTCTGACCTCGCCTTCTTCCCTTTGCTTTGCTTTTATAGTTATCCTTTTTTACCTTTGATTCTTTTATCCCATTGTCTTCTCTCTCTCTCTCTCTCTCTCTCTCTCTCTCTCTCTCTCTCTCGTTTCATCCTTAAAAAATTAAGTGGCACTTCATTCCAAGGTCATTGGTATCCTTGATTCCAATTTCTGTCTTCTTTGGAAGCTTTCTCCAGTGGAGGAAACTTCCTCTACCTTTTTCAAAAATTAGTGGAATCAAACTCAAATAGAAATATGACGACTGAACCACACATAAGGATCCTTCTAGGCTGCAATGGACTCCGAAAAACACAAATTAAAATTATGTCTTGTATTTTTATTTATTTTGTTAAATATTTCCCAATTACATTTTAATTTGGTTTATCAGATTTCCATAGTGTTACAGGTCACAAGAGGTTAAATGATTTGCCCACAGTCACACAACCTGTACTTGTCAGTGACAGGACCATAAACTCATGTCTTCCTAGCGCTGAGACTGAGCATCCTCTAGCCATGGCTGCTTTTCTGCCTCTCTAAAGATAAAGGGAAGGGACAAGGCATTATTAAGTGCCTATTCTGTGCCAGGTACTGGGTTGAATGATTTACAAATATTATCTCTTTTGATGAAATGATGGAAAGCTGGAAATAAGCTTTTCAATATCCTGACCATAGTTACTATTGGAGCAGGAGTTCCACCTTGAAGAAACTATGTTCTTGTGCTATACTTCTAGCATCTTATTTAAACTTTTAGTAGTAATCAAACTACTCTTATTCGGAGCTGTAAACATTTTTGTCTTTAATATTAGTGCTTCCTAAATGCAAGACAAATTCCAAAGTAACTTCTTGAAAAATGGGAATTTGCATTACTCAATAAACACTGATTGCCTGGTAAGTGTACAAATTATGCTAAACTGTATCCACTATGGACGGAAACGTGGAGAAACAGTTGCAAAGCACTTTATATACTTTAACCACAAATCTGTGAGGCAGATACAACGGAGATTTGTTGCCCCATTTTGCAAATAAGGTAACTGAGGTTTAGACATTGACTGGAAAGTGTCAGGAACTTGAAGCCATTCTAACCTACAGCACCTCTACTCACGGATATTTTCTGAAAACATTTTAAAGTAATTAGCCTTAAATAGAATTATCTCTTTCCACCACTGTTGACCTGTTGCTAACCTCTATTGTTCCTTTTTAAAAAATATTCCAACTCAATATTTAACAAGCCTTAGATTTTATCCCAGGACCTGGACCCATCTGAAGTGACTAGTCCACACACACCACTTTATCTTCTTTAAATAAGCAGAAATAAAGGTCTGAATAAGGTGTCTATTTAGTAGGTAATCTGTTCTGAACTTTTTCCAAGACTTTTCGGTGGAAATATACTGGGTGAAGAAAGAGCAGCACCACCAAACAAAGCCCAACTTTGGTGATAAAAGGGTTAACGGGGGGTGGGGGGAGGATTACCAATCTAGTTTATCCATTAGCATTTGAATGTGTTTACCCCCACTAGCAGAAGAGGCCAGGGGAAGTGGGGGAGGGGGAGATTTCACTGCTTTCCTCGAGCTGCCTTTAAATCCTACCTAAGCATTCCATAGGTCAGACCAGCTGGAAGGCAAACATGCAAATTAGTCAGGGCCCCAAGAAACTAAGCAGCAACATCTAGATGGGAGATAAAAATGGAAAATACAGGAATTCCACCTTCTGGAGTAACCAGGTAAAATCACAGTTCCAATACTGTAATATAGAACGATTATCTTTTTATTCTCAGGTTAAAAATCCTTTCTTCCATATCTCCATCTCCCCTCCTTTCCCCCCATTCCCCAGATTCCTCATCCCCCCCCTCCTGGAAGACTTACCTTCTTTCCCGCAGCTGAGAAAAGTGGGAGCACGAAATCGGGTGCTTTGAAGCACATCAGTAATACTCCCACTGCGGCCACTGGGGGACTCTAGAGAGCAGGGTTGCAAGAAACAGTCCTCAACTTCATTGTGTTTTAAAGCCCTCCTTTCAAAAAGCACACACACTCTTCATGTTACAGCTACGAGTTGCCATGTTGCTGGTTGCCAGGCTCTTGGCCGGACCAGGGAGGAGGGGAAAGGTAAAATGCAGAGCCGTTGGCTGAGTCGGTTTCAGGCTGTTGCTTCCGTTTGGAGAGCAGCTGCTCCTCACCACCTCAGATTTGTTTAGTTTTACGTTCTCAGTTAAGTGGAAGCATCTTGCATCATTTCCAGTAATGAAGTGCCTGAGGCTTTTATTTATTTATTTAAATGACTAGTTCTCAGATCCTCCCCTCCCTGGATTTGCATAGTAACCTCACCTCGGGAAATCCACCGTTTGCAGCCACTTGGGTGTCTCTTTAAAAGCCAGCAATTCTCCAGTTATAACAAGTGAAATAAACTTTTACATCCTTAGACCCTCCTGAGAGCGCTGTGATGTTTGGTTAGCAAGGGGAGAGCTCTCCCTCGGGTTTGCTCCCCGCCTAATATCAGCTGAATAGATCTCCAAGTTAGACATGCCCGGGCACGGGGGCATTCGCCTGGTATTAGGAAGCGTCTAGAATACTGGTTGCTAGCAGCAGGCGAGTGTTAAGAACACAGGATTTGCTTCATTGTCCTCCATTTCCCGGTTTTCCCCTTTTCTCCCCCTCTCACCGCCTCACGGCCCCAACGCCCCCCACCCTCACTGGGACATTAAGAATTAAAAGTTCTTTTGCTGGGAGCTTCTGGATTCAGGAGGGAGGGTCCTCGAAAGATTCTCCTTCGGGAATGCATTCACACTGCAAAAAGACTATAGCCCCCTTCCCTGAACTAAGACCAAAGAAATCTTAGAAAATGCTCTATTTTAAAAAGAAAGCGAGAGAGAGGAAGAGAGAAAGAAAGAAAATGCTCTATTATCCTAAAAGAAAATGTTGAGAGAGAGAGAGAGAGAGAGAGAGAGAGAGAGAGAGAGAGAGAGAGAGAGAGAGAGAGAAATGCTATATTACCCCTGACAGTTTGCCCAGAGGTAGGGCAAACTGTCAAGGGTAATATAGCATTTTTTTTTTTTTTTTTTGCCCAGAGGTAGGGGAAGCAAGGTTTTCTGAACAGTTCTCTTTTTTCATTTACCTCCAGGTTCCCCAGCCAATTTCTACCTTCTTCAAACCCCACTCTTCTATCTAAGCTTTTTCTATTTATTCTATATAACTAGAACATATTTATTTACATATTATCTCCTACATTAGAATGTGATTCTGTAGAGGAAAAGGTCTCTGATTTTTTTCTCCATGCTTAGCCCTAATAATCCCTAACCCACTCTGGCCTAAAATGTGTGAAGGGAATACTGTGTAAGACTAGCAGAAGAAAAGAGGGTTTTAATGAAGTTTAAAAGTCCAAGAAAAGAGATTATGTTTAAGCCTAGAGGCAACAGGTAGCCACTAGAGTTTAAAAGACAAGAGGGATCACAAGGGCAGACTAGCCTTTAAAAATCACTTTGGCAGCTGCATGGAAGATGGAATACAGTAGGGAGAGCTTGAGGGAGGGAGACTACTGAGAAGACTAGTAGTGCAGGTGAGAGGAGATGAGGGTCTGAACCAGCTCAATAGTTGTGTGAGTAGAGAGAAGGCAGTGTAGATAAGCCAAATTATGGAGATAGAACCAACAAGACTTAGAAGCAAATCAGATACCTAGAGTAACTGAAAGAGATGATACTAGAATTGTTAACTAGGTGACGGGAAAGATGATGGTTTCTTCAGTAGGAACTGGGAACTTCAGAAGAGAAATAGATATGAAGGGAAAGACAATGAAGAGTGTTGAATTTAAAATACTTAGAGGACCTCTAGTTTGAAATATCCATTAGGTAATTGGTGATGTTGGAAGAGGTCGCTAAATGGCTCAGTGAATAGAATACTGGGCCTGGAGTCAGGGAGAACTGAGTTCAAATTTTTCCTAAGACACTAGCTGTATGAACCTCCATTTGACCTAATCTTCTGGAGAGGGAAATTACTCCCTTATCTTTTCTAAGAAAATCCCATAGATAGAATGGTTCATAGGGTTATGAAGATTTGGACATGACTGAACAGCAATAATGTGAGACTAGAACTAGGGCTGCAGATCTATCGATATCAATATATAGCTATATATTGATTGATATCTATAGTATGTATATGTATACACATATCAATCTGCATTTATATACATTTTTGTATGAATTTATATAGAGCCTATATTTAGGAATCTTCTAGAGGTGACAGACAACTGAACTCAAAGGAACTAACAAGATCCAAAACTATAGAGAGGAAAAAAAGAGAAGGGCCCAGATAGGGAAGTGCAGATCGAGAAGAAATAAAAAGAGAACCCAGAGAGAACAAACTCAGAAATCCAAAGGAGAGAATATCCAAGAAGAAAAAATTTAAAAAGTGGTGAAAAGTGTCAGTGCCTTAGAAGTCAAGTTGAGGATTGAGTACCAGACATTAGACTTGCCTATTGGAAATCTGTTAACTTTGGAGAGAGAGAAGTTTTAGTTGAATGATGAGATTGAAAGCCAGATTAGAAACAAATTAAAGAAGAAGGAATGGAGGCATTGATTATAAATAGCTTTTTCAAAGAGTTTAACTGAGAAGGGAAGGGGGAGATATATAAAGATGGATGGAAGACCTTTTTTTTTAAAGGCTAGGGGAGACTTCATTAAGCATGTTTGTAAAAAAAAAAAAAAAAAAAAAACAGGGAAGGAACCAGTAGTTAGGAAGAAACTGAAACTAAGAAATTAGGCATATATTAGAAAAAACTGAACAGAAGGGATTACGGGAAGACATAGAGGAGTTGATCTTGTAGAGGAAAAAGGCTGTTTCTTCCAGAGAAGAATAATGAGGGGTCCTATCAGAGGGAGAGGAAATAAGATGGAGCTCTCAGTGAATGGCCTTTATTTTCATTAGGGTCTGCAGTTGAGAGGATGGGAGAGGCAATGATGTAAGAAGCTTGAGGAGAGAAGGTTTGGAATAGTTGCCATGTGAGATAGATTCTATTAGGCCAAAATAGGATTACCTTGTTGTAGTGAGGGCCTAGTTAAGATCAGATAACTTAAATTTGTAGTAAATACTGACAGCATAGTTTTGTGACAGCCTCTAGAGCAACACAGGAATAAATCTAGGATGGGGTCTGACAAGGTAGAATCTTTTATAAAACAAGAAAGTAAGGGTCTAAGAACTGGTAGAGTTGAACTGGTTCACAAAGTGATCAAAATTAGGAAGGGTGGAAAATGTAACCAGAGCCATGGGGATAGTTGGGAAAGTATTGATGGAGGTATTGGAAGTCACAGAAAGGTCAGGAAATAGGGTTAGGAGTAGTAAAATTGATTAAAGATTATCTGATGAGGTAAAGGAATTTCAGTGTTCTTAAACATGGAAATAATATGCGTTTGGAAAAGGTAAGAATATGACCATCCTTGTGTGTTTCTGAAGTCCAGTGGAGGAATAGGTCATGAGAATGAAGATCTGAGAAGGAAATTGGGATATTTTAAATCATGTAATTATATATTGAACTGTCTTCGTATAAAGGCAATAATTGGAGATCAAAGCTAGGTGGGATCAGATGGGACAGTTATTTAACATCTATTAAGCACCTACTTGCAAAACACTGAGCATCTAAGTCTTGAGAATAAGACAAAAGCAAAACAGCCTCTGACTTCTAGAAGTTTAAATTGCACTAGGAAACACAATATGCACCTATATAAATAAAAATTAAGTATTTCTAATGTAATACACAGTAAGATCAAGAAGGAGAGACTCCTCAATGTATCAAGCTAAGTAAAGCTACACTTGATCAAACCTATTTTGGAGCAAAAATAAAATTTTCATTGTTGAGTTTTCAAAGACTTTGCCTATAGAATAAGCAAAGAAAAAAGAAGAGTAAAGATAGCAAAAGATCAAGTAATTACGTTAACCAATTATAAGCTGTTAATAAAGTTGAGGACAATATTTGTTCAGTAAAAACCTCAGATATATTGAGGTTAATTATATGTTTTTCCCTGAATTTATAGCACATGCTAACCATTGTTTTTTTGAATCCCTGTGCAATATTCAGATAGCAAATAGCCAAGATCATTCCCTCTATTTTACAATTTAGGAAACCACTCTGAATTATAGGGCAATGGACTAGCAGAACAGCCAAAAAGGAACTATTTAAGGTTCGGGTTTATAGTATGTTTCCTTTGAATAGCATCAGGCAGTATTTTAAACAGTGATCTGAGTTCACCATATATCAATGATATATGGTAGCTGATTTAGTTAGGAAGATGTATTTCAAAGCTGTAGTTCAGAAGTCAGCCCTAACAGTATTGAGTCCAACAACAATGAGATTTGGACATAGACTGTGCTGTAGAATATTCACAAGGGCAACTGAGAACACATTTTTAAAGGAGCACTAGACAAAAGTCATCAGAGAGTGCATGGGATGAGGTAGCTAGGTGATGCTGTGCAAAGAGCATTGTCCTGGAGTCAGGAAAACTCATCTTCTTAAATTCATATCTGGCCTCAGACACTTACTATGATCATGGGCAAGTCACCTAACCATGTTTGCCTCAGTTCCTCATCTATAAAGTGAAAAAGTAAATGGCAAACCATTCTAATATCTTTGCCATGAACTTCAAATGGGGTCATAAATAGTCAAACACAGATGAAAAAGAATGAAAATAGGAATAGTTGAGTCCTGGCTGGCAATAGAATGGGCTTGGGAAGAAAATCTTTTTTTTTTTTTTTTGATCTTTGATTTTTTTTCCCCAAAAATATAGTTCATATTATATTGCTAAAAGATCAAAATAAGTAGAATATAGCTCTTTCATGACTTTAATATATGGAGAGTTTCTTTTCTTTTTTTTTTTTTAAACTTCCATTGTTTTCCCTTGGCCTCAGGTCCATCAGGTATGGGAAAAAAAGGCAAGTTAGCATGGGTGAGGGGTCGAGTCCTTAGCTCCTTAGGAGCACAGAAATTTTGTTTTAACAAATTTCCCAAGGCTTGTCAAGTTCTAGGGAAATTGAATCACAACCACCAAACTCTCATGATTGATTTATAAGTCATTTAAGAATTCTATTATATTAATTTATCATGTGTATATGTCAGATTTATCTTCTAGTATATATATACTTTGTATAAGTTTGTGTGTGAATGAGATATGTAAAGTATCTTTCAGTTGTTTTTCAATTATGTCTGACTCTTCATGGCCCCATTTGGGGATTTCTTGGCAAAGATAGTGTAATGGTTTGCCATTTCCTTCTCCAACTCATTTTATAGAACAGGAAACTGAGGCAAACAGGGTTAAGTGACTTGCCCAGGATCACACAGCTAGTAAGTACCTGAGGTCAGATTTGAACTCAGAAAGATGAATCTTCTCAACTCCAGGCCTGTGACTCTGTTCTACTTAGCTGCATTTCTATGCAAATATACAATATATACAATATATACACTTGGCATCCCATCTCAGTAGTTCAATATTCTCAGAAAAGCAAACTATGGATCACAAAAACCTTACTTGGTGAACAAAGGAGCAGAAAAATCTCATCTTCTCTACTCCCTCCCCCCCAAAAAAAGATATGAACATCAAGATAATGTTGACATAGTTGAATTATAGTCTGAAGACTCAGGTTCAAGTCCTGATTCTTCCCCTTACTAGATGTGCAACTTTGAACTTTTTAATAATCCCTTTGGGCCCAAAGTTTTCAGTTCTTGAGAGAGTCAGCAGAAGACTGGGTTCAAATCCTATATTTGAAGCTCATTATCTTGGGTAAGTCATTTAACCTTGTTTGTCTCAGTTCCATATCTGTAGAATGAACTGGAGGAGGAAATGCCAAACAACTCCAGAATCTTTGTCAAGAAAACCCCAAATAGGATTAAGAAGAGTTAACCATGATTCAAACAAAACAACAACAATCTGTGGGCTACTATAGAAAATTATAAAGGGAGGATAAAAATATGTGCACTAACTCTTACTTCCTTATATTTATGAAGTTCAAGTGAAATAATGTCTATGAAGCAGTTTTAACATAAATGTTAACTTTCTCCATCATGGAGATAATTTTGTCCATAATGGCAGAATCATAGCATCATTTGGAAAATTCTGGAGAACACTAAAGGTTAAATTATCGACTGTTTCTCTCTCTCTTGCTCTCTCTCTCTTTTATTTTAGATATTCCTTATCAGTCATCAAAACCTTCTGTCATTGCAACCATACCATATAACTAGATTACAGCCTACTTTATTATATTAGTTACATTAGCTTGGAATCTTTTTGGTGAAAATTTAAGGTTGATACCCTAAGTTATATGATGGGCACATACATTTGAAAATGGGTCTCAAGTTGCTTGATTCCCTGGCTAATCTCACACTTTATTTGTTGATTCTTGTTAGTGTCTCCTTGGGAGAGTAGTCGTATTTTCTGATTCTGTCCCCTCTGCTCTGAATATCATTATATTTCATCAGTTAAAAATGTTCAGTGTCTTAGTGTGTTTGTTTCATGTGCTTTAACTCCTGATGAATGGTTAGCTACCAATTCAGAAAACAAAACCCAAGCAGAAATCATACTGTCCTTGTTTTCACTATCTTCCAGTGTCATCTTGCATTACAACATATAAGAAGACACCACCTCCAGTCCCACCAAGAACTACCACAAAACCTTTCATTTCTATCACAGCCCAGAGCAGCACAGAATCTGCCCAGGATGCCTACATGGATGGACAGGGACAAAGGGGAGATATTATCAGTCAGTCTGGACTTAGCAACTCCACGGAAAGCTTGGATAGCATGAAGGCTCTGACTGCTGCCATCGAAGCTGCTAATGCCCAGATCCACGGACCAGCCAGTCAGCATATGGGGAGCAATACTGCCACGGTCGCAACGGCTACCACTACAGCCACAGTGACTGCAGAAGAAAGAAAGAAAGACCACTTCAAGAAAAACCGATGTCTGTCCATTGGAATACAGGTAACAAATCTAACTTCGGGTTGCCTTTTAATCTGTGTTAATCTCACCTCCCTAATCAATACCTAGCAAATGCTCAGCTCATGGTAGGAGCTTGATAAATGCTTGTTGATTGATTGATTTGGTATAGTAGCATTTTCCACTTGTTCTATGGATTTGGGGCTTTCAGATAAAAAGTTCTAATATTTTGGCTTCAATTCAGCCCCCCCCCCAATTTTGTTTCTATTTTTATTTTGTAGCATAAATTCTCACCTAACCAAGTTCTCAAATACTTAGGGTTTGTTTTTGTTTTTCCTACATACAATTGAATTATTTCTAAATTTAATGCATTTCTCAAGATGAAGAGCAAATAAACAGATTATGAGCCCAGGTAGTCAAATAGAATAACATGGTCAAATTGGCCACTATGGTGAACTTATAATAGTTTTACACTCAGCAAAAAAGTAATTTCCTTGGGCTCGCATCCTTGGGCCAATTGGTGAACAAAAAAGTTCAGCCTCTCACTTAGCAGCTGCAATGGGGCAAGTATGTGAATCACTTCACACACATGTGGGAGGGATGGAGTCAGGAAAAGTCAGAGTAAAGTAAGTCAGAGAGTTCAAAGCAATAATTTATTTACAGCAAACCCAAGCTCTGAAAGGTCTTGCATTCAGCTTAGCAGAATTGTTCCTAATTATTCATGCATGGCATAAAACTGTTAGTCAGTTCTGCTGGCCTCACAGTTCAATTAAGTGTTATCTATTCCTCAAAAGATAAGATCCATTTGATTCCCACTTGTTTTAAGTCAGTTAAGCATAGTTCACTCGACCTAGAAATCTCCTCCCCTTCTCCTTTACTTGCAAAGGAAGTCAATCTATCTTCCTCCTTCAGACTGGATGTAACCTATATCCTCTTGCAGGTGATTTTTGAATGGTTAACAGCCAAAGATTTTTTTGTGCTGAAACAACTTTAGCCATACCAAACCAGCTCTCAGACCAGAGCACAGATTGGAATACACTGCAACCATTTTAATTCTATAGAAAACTCCCCTCTCCTCTTTTTTTTTTTTTTTTTTTTTTTTTTTTTAAGGTAGCTAGATTCTACAGTGGGACAGCATTCTAAACTTAGACTTGAAGACCATGAGTCCTGCCTCTGTGGGTCACAATTCGAGGCCATTTTCCTTAATTGTAAAATGGAGTTAATACCACTACTTTCTAACATTATATAGTGAGAGTAAGTTTTAGTACTTCAATAAGATAGTAGGAATAAGTTTGTGAATTTTACAAAGGTAATGTGGAGAAAATAAATTATTACCTTAAAAAGGTAATTTCTGACCTTAGCATAACTGATTCCATTTTGATTTAAACCTCAACTTTATAATTCACCTGTCTTGAATAAATTGTTTTTCTGTAAGTTGTTTTTCAAAACAAGAGCTTTGGGGAGGATCAACTGAGATAACACATAAAATAGCTTGCAAACCTTTAAAGTACTTTATTTGTTATTGTTATTGAGTTATGTTAATGCCCCACTCTTCATGGCCCCATTTGGAATTTTCTTGGCAAAGATAACTGGAATGGTTTGCCATTTCCTTCTCCAGGTCATTTTACAGATGTGGAACTGAGGCCTAGGATGACAAAGCTAGAGAGTACCTGAGGCCAGATTTGAAACTCAGGGAGAAGAATCTTCCTGATTTCTGGCCCAGTCCTCTATCCATTGAACTACCTAGTTGCCCAAAGCACTTTATAATGTATTACTATTATTAAAAGGCAGTTCAGATTTTTTTTTTTTAAAGATTCTGTACATTTCCAGGCTCATAGGCTGCTTGATTTCCTAAAAAAGCTAGGTATTGAAGAATCGATTTTAAAATGTGCTAAGTAGAGGGAAGCAGAGACAGGAAACCATGACCAAGCAAATTCTGAAGATCCTTCATCTCCAAGGAAAATATCTGGACATTGATTTGGCCACATATTTTCCTCCATGGAACCTAGCTAGAGAGGGCAGATCCTGGGAAAATTTCATACAATTAGCATGTGGAAACTATGAGTTTATTAGATTATCTGGCTATCACCTTGAAAAGGGGGGTAAAACTGCTGAAAGACATAAGGTGTGAGACTGGAAGAAACAGAGGGAAAAAAAAAGAGGTAAACATGAAGTTGTGAAGAGGGAAGAATGGAAAAAAGAACCTGCTAAATGGAGACAAAATAGAAGAGACTTAAATGAGCCCTGACCCCATCCCACAGTAAATTTTTGCTTTGAGGGGAAAACGTGAGTGTAAGGACCAATCCTATTCTTGATTCATCATTTGTGGTACTATAGTGTTTTCATGTTAATCAGATTAGTCAAGCCCCAGTACAGACTCATTCATGTGTTTACTTCATTTGTTTTGGCTAAAAAAGCCACAGGAGCATTTATTGACCTAGCTGTATTTTTTGGAAACAAAATTTTATTCCATTGGTGAATCATTTTCTGCAATCACTACTGAAGAGAATTGGGGGTAGAGGGACAGGAGTGGGAGAAAGAGGAAATTCTCCGAATACCTCTCCCAGAGACCCCTTCCCTTTTACCTTTCCTTCTGGCAACTAACATTCTTAATACTTCATCAGCCCATTAAATCCAACAATCAGTTACTACTTCTTACATCTTTTCACTACAGACTTTTGAGGCCTTTCTCCCGGTTTAGAGTGCTGGTTCTGGAGTCTGAATGACTCTTCTTTGTGAGTTCAAATATTTATTAAAGTTCAAACTTATTAACTGTGTGATCCTGGGCAAGTAACCTCAAATATTTAATAAAGTTCAAACTTATTAACTGTGTGAACCTGGGCAAGTGCCTCAATTTCCTAATCTGTAAAATGAGTTGGAGAAGGAAATAGCCTTCTGACTGAAATGTTGAGACTTATATCTGCTTTATTGGAATGCCATCCCACCTTTCTTTACTGTTTTACTTTTGTATTTCCTTCAAGACTCACTTTATAAAGAGGCATTCATGAAGCTTTCTCTGCCATTTCTTTAGCACCTTTATTGTGTACTACAAATTCTGTCGCTATTACACAATGCAAGGGTTTTTCACTTTTCTGTGTCTTGGATTTCTTGGGAACTCTAGTAAAACTTACTGACCCATCTCAGAATCATATATGTATGCATATATCTTGAAAATAAAAAGCTATTATTCATATACATATGAATATATAATATATATGCAAAATATATGCATAGTTTTCAACATTCACTCTTGTAAAACCTTGTGTTCTAAATTTTTCTCCCTCTTATCTCCCCACTCCCTAGACAGCAAGGAATTCAATATATGTTAAATACGTTCAATTCTTCTATACATAGTTACATAATTATCTTGTTGCATAGGAAAAATTAGATCAAAAAGGGAAAGAAATAAGAAAGAAAACAGAAAGCAAACAACAAAAGGTGAAAATACTATGTTATGATACACATTCAGTCCCCATAGTTCTCTTTGTGAATGCAAATGGCTCTCTCCATCACCAATCCATTGAAATTGGCCTGAATCACCTCATTGTTGAAAAGAGTCATATCTATCAGAATTGATCATCATTAAATGACACTCTGACATATTGTTGTTTACAATATTCTCTTGGTTCTGTTCACTTCACTTAGCATCAGTTCATGTAAGTCTCTCCAGGCTTTTCTAAAATCACCCTGTTGGTTGTTTCTTATAGAACAATAATATGCCATAACATTCATACACTATAACTTACTCAGCCATTCTCCAACTGATGAGCATCCACTCGGTTTCCAGTTTCTTGCCACCACAAAAAGGGCTGCTGCAAACATTTTTGAGCATGTGGATCCCTTTCTCTCTTTTATGATCTCTTCAGGATACAGACCCAGTAAAGACATTGCTGAATTAAAGGATATGCAGAGTTTAAGAGCACTTTGGGCATAATTCCAAGTTGCTTAGAATAATATTTTTAGATACATAAAATAAAGTATGGAAGATTGCAAAGTAAACAAATTGTCTTGAATTGAAGATGTAATGGATTTTTTTTGTCATTCAAACATTTAAACCCCCATCCAGAACCCCTAACTCATTGTTCCCTAGTTGTTTTTATAATAACACCTCCCTAGTTAGAGTAAAATTCCTTGAAGGTAGAAATAAGTGTTTTTTTACATACTTGTGTCTATTACAGTACCTCCATAAGTGTTGAGTGCTCAACAACCACATAATGGATTTTGACACTTGGCATTGTGGTGTGGTAAAGTTAGGTTAAGGTGTCCTGGCTCTGACATTTAACTGCCATCTGAATTTGGGAAGGTCATTCCACTTATCTAAGCCTTGGTTTCATATATAAAAGTGCTTAGCACAGGAAGTGGTAACAGTAGAAGCTTAATAAACTCTTGACTAAAAGGAGTAAACTGAACTTGATGACCTTCGAGTGCAATATATAATCCTGAGATCCTGATCTTCTACTTAAGTGACTCCCTGCATAGCTATTCCTCAACTCCTTAACCAGCTCATCCTTAGTTCTAATCCAGTTTGCTTCCTGGTGCAGTGGATGGGGTGCTGGGCCTGGAGTCAAGAACTGAGTTCTAGTCTTCCCCATACATTAATAGATGGGGCAGTGGATACAGGCCCTGGAGTCAGGAGAATCTGAGAGCAAATTCAGCCTCAGACATTTAAGGCAAACCACTTACTAGCCATGTGATCCTGAACAAATCCCTTCATCCCCATTGCCTCTCCAAAAACAAAACAAAAAAAATTAGGTATGTGTTTTGCCTCTGTTACTTCAGTTTCCTCATCTGTAAAATGAGGATAACAATCGAACCTACATTGCAAGGTTGTTATGAGAATTAAATGAGGGTCAGCTATTTGGTGCAGTGGATAGAGCAGCAGCAGCCCTGAAGTCAGGACAACTGAGTTCAAATCTAGCCTCAGACACTGTGATCCTGGGCAAGTCACTTAACCCCAATTTGTCTCAGCAAAAAAAAAAATAAATAAATAATTGGAATTAAATGAAATAATAATTATAAAGCCCACTTAGACACTTCGCCCAGTGTCTGACACAGTAAGCATATATCTCAATGTTAACTATTATCATTATTCTTTACTTTTATAATCAAGCATTTATTTTTTTTTTCATAATCAAACATGTAAGGCGGGGGTAGGGGGAAGAGGCATTAAAAGTCTTCTAGGCCAGTATATAATTTTATAGATGAGGAAGAAACCAAGTTCAGAGAGATTAAATGATGTTTCCACAATGTCATGTAAGTAGTAAAAATACTATAGGCACGATTTGAAGCAAGGTCTTGACTCCAAATCTATTACTCTTTCTATCCTACTGCAGGTTTTATATCTCTTCTCACCTTAATTAATACCCAGTTTCTCTTTTATCTTTATCTCAAACACTTACCAACTTCTGCTGGCAAGTTACTTGGTATAAAAAATTAATGTGGTGGAAATTAATTCTTTATTGCAAGTTATGTTGGCCCCAGCCAGATAAGGTTACTCTTAAATCTACATTGATTTGGTGAGTGAGAATTATTTTCTCACTGAAGACATTCTATTTTATAAATTTTAGGATGCTTGAATATACAACTAAAATTCCTCTGACCTAATCTTTCTTTTTCTTTTTTTCTTATTATTTTTTGTTGTTGTTCTTTAAGGCAATTGGGGTTAGTGACTTGTTCCATCACACAGGTAGTAAGTGTTAAATGTCTGAAGCCAGATTTCCACGCAGATCCTCCTGACTTCAGGGCCGGTGCTCTATTCACTGTACCATCTATCTGCCCCTCTAACTTACTTTTAAATGATACTCTGACAGTTTCCCATTGTCCCTAATAATCCCCCTTTAATGCTGTAATGAATCAAATTCATGAATATTATTGAAATATTCCCAGAAGTAAATGAGGACTTTACTCACTCTAAGTGAACTAGAACAGTAGTGAAAACTTAGTAGTAAGTGAAACAGAACAATAAACTATTCTTTCCTGAACATCAGTAAAAATATGTGATACATCTGTGTCTATAAGTATGTTATGGCTAATGTTTAAACACAGGCTAATCAGAATTAGTTTACTGTTAGGACTTGCAGGTTGGGATCTTGAAGTCCCCTTAGGACTGAGTCTTACCAAAAATTGCTGGCAAAATTGAAAATTAGTATGGCAGAAAGTAGGCATTGACCCACACTTAACACCGTACACCAAGATAAGGTCAAAATGGGTTCATGACCTAGGCATAAAGAATGAGATTATAAATAAATTGGAAGAGCATAGGATAGTTTACCTCTCAGACCTGTGGAAGAGGAAGGAATTTATGACCAAAGGAAAACTAGAGATCGTTATTGATTACAAAATAGAAAATTTTGATTATATCAAATTGAAAAGTTTTTGTACAAACAAAACTAATATAGGACTGAGTCTTACTAGACCTGCTTAGATTATAATTGTAAAAGTAGATTACAAATATCTGTTTTTACCATGTTGGGTCCTTTCTCCACCTAAATAGAAGTTGTATTTTGTGAATTGCTGTGGTCAAAATCAATTCAGCATTTAGTAGTCAGTCTTCAGAGCCTCAGTAAATTTAGCTAGACTGGTCCTCAGACACACACCCCAATCAATCATAAGGCTCATGTTCCAACTTTTCCATCTTAACGAATTTATGCTTTGCTAGTACAACTTTTGAGAATTCCTAGGCTCCTCCATTCCACAATTAGGTACCAGAATAAGATTTTAGTGGTGATATGAACAAGTAGTGCAATTTTAAATAAGAAGAATGATTATTTCTTTTTTCTTTTTATTTTTTTTTTAAAGACAAGAACATTTATTGGGGAGACAAGAGGGAATTCACATATTCTTGAGCCACTAGAGAGAAGGACCTTGGGGGTCCTGAGAATGGCTGAGGATGTCTGGCATGTTGTTTGAACCGGAACAGTTGTAAGGGGTCCCTGGGTTGATCATGTCTACATACTTAGTATAGAGACTTAAGGAAGGTAAGCGTGGAGTCATGGCACCAATGGTGAAGGACAAAGTCAGCCCACACTCCTTGACCCAGACCTCTTTCAGGAACCAGCCCAGTCTGCCCGCCATGTTTACTGTTTTTCCTGTTATCCTATTATTTCATTTTAAAGGAAACAGAATGAGACATGGATTTGTTCATATGTGTCTTTGAGTATAAAAACACAAGTAATTTCCTTAGAAAGTGGTGATTTCTACTTATATTGCTTTAAGGCTTGCAAAATGCTTTACAAATATTATTGCATTTTATCCTAAAAACAACCTTGGGAGATGGGCACTATTATTATCTTCACTTTACTAATAAGAAAACTGAGACACAAGTTGTTGTTTTTTTAATGGCATCAATTTCAGGACCCCATCTACCAGAGAACCTGTTGTTCTGACATTTTCCCCTATTTATCTACTAAATATTCATTTATTATCTCTCCAACCCTAATACCAATTTTTGAAATGTAAAAAGAAATACCCTTATAATAAATCTGCCTAGTTCAGCAAAACAAGTTTCCATACTGGTTATGTACAAAAGTATGTGTTCTGCATTTTAACTCCAACCTCTTTCTGTCAGGAAGCTGGCATATTTTATCATCAGTCTCCTGGACTCATGGCTAATCATTGTATTGATCAGAATTCTAATGTCTTTTAAGGTTGTTTTTCTTTATAATATTGTCACAAAGCACAAACTATACTCTTAGTTCTTCACTCTTCACTCTGTATCATAAATATCTTCCTAGTTCTTATGTCACAATGTATAACCATTGTATTAATATATGATAATTTACTCATCCTTTCTCTAATAGGTGGGTACTCCTTTAGTTTCCAGTTGGGGCTACTATGAAAAGAATCACTATAAATATTTTTGTATATTTAGAAATAGTTCTTTCTTTTAACTCTTAGGGGAATGGACCTAGCAATGATATAGCTGAATCTGAGGGATTTACACTTAATGATAATCAGATCATTGATCAGTTTAATGAATCCACAGACATTTTTAAGTGCCTAATTGCCACTTTAAAAGAGAACAGTATTATTGGAAGCACAACCTCCTTGGCTACTTAGGCACTAATAGTTCCTGCCGTAATTGTTTTTTCATTTATTATCAATTAGCTTTTCACTAAGCCATGCTGTATTTTTAAGCAACAGAAATAGACTCTAATTGTAATTCTATCAGAGAAGATTAAAAAAAAATTTATATAAATAGATATATCTAAATAGATATAGTCAAAACCTCTCACTGCTTTTTTTTTTTTTTTTTTTTTTTTTAATCTGGACCAACTTTTCACTGGTATGGAATACTCTGTTCTTCTCTAAGTAAAAAAGTAACTTATCTGTAACTTCTGGTCTTAGAGTTGCCTAGGCACTGAAAGATTAAGTAATTTTTAGGTAATAGGGTTACAGAAGTATTAATTTAGAGCTGGAAGACCTTGGTGATCACCTCTTTTTACAATTATGGAACTTGGGGCCCAGAGAGATTAAGTGACTTGCCCATGGCCATAGGAAGTAAATGACAGAATCAAGATTTAAACCTCCCTCATCTGATTCCAAATTCAGCACCCTTTTCATGGAATCGTGCTGTTGCCTATGGCCACCCTGTTTATGTGTTCTGATACCTTAGAATTAGTGACTGCTAGAGATAGAAAGGGCCTTAGATTTCCTCTAGTTCAGCTCTCTAATTTTGCAGAAAAAAAAAGTAAGGTCCATGGAGGAACAATAATTTGGCTAAAGTAACTTGACTAGTAAAATGGTAGAGCTTAGAACACAGGTTGCCTGGCTCTAAGCCATTTTTCCCTCCTTCAACTTCTTGGCCATTCTCTGGGAAATTATTTTTTAGAAATATTTGCTTAAAGTTTTTATTTGTAATAGAAGTGGTTTCTATTTTCTGTTTCTACGGTTATAGTCTTAATATTAGCATGATAGCATCACTTCTGTTATTGTTTCCTCTGGGATAATTTCCTTAAAATTCTTGATTAAAAGTCAGATGATTATAGATTTAGAAAAAGAAGGGACCTTGGAGTCCTT
Organism: Sarcophilus harrisii; assembly: GCF_902635505.1. NCBI lineage: Eukaryota > Metazoa > Chordata > Mammalia > Dasyuromorphia > Dasyuridae > Sarcophilus > Sarcophilus harrisii. Next base: position 498,133,679 of record NC_045426.1, on the reverse strand, counting down.
GGAGGACCCTGGAGTATCTATCTCTTTATTTTACAAATGAAGAGACCTCCCTGATTCTTACTCCTCCACCCTTCCAAATAAATCACACTACCTCTCAAGGTATCAAGTGTATTTTGCCATAAATCTAGCCTCATGTAGAAAACCACATTTTTGTTATTGTTATTGTTGTTTTTCTTAATGATAGATTCATTGATTCAACCAATAGTACAAAATTCCTTTGTATATTTCAGTTAGGCTCATGAATGTATACATATGGTCAGTTTAATTGTTGCAATATATTTCCAATTATACATTTTAAAGAAGCACATAAAAAAAATCTTTAATAAAAATACTCATAACAATCATAATAGTACCCAAGTATATAGAAATCATAAAAGTTGTCAAGAGTTGATTAATCAGTTCTAGATCTCAGGACAAGAAATACTCATTGTCATCATCTGGTAATAATGAACAAAATCTCAGTTAAAATGATAACTCATTAATCTAATTTAATATTGTCACATTGGATAGGGTATAATGATGACAAGACTTTAAAATTATAATGCTAATTTCTAAGAGACAGGCCACTCTACCTATTTCTTTAGAAGCTAGGATTCTCAGGTCTCTACTTTTTAAAGTGAATCTATGCCTGAAAACTTTTTAGCTCAATTAAAGGAAAACATGGGACTGATCAAATACAGTGGAATTTCTTCTCCCCCTCCCTCCAGTCTTTCTCTGTTTTTTTTTTTTAACATGATAGGGACATACTTGATTTAACTATCTTTTCAATTTTTTTTAAATTAAAAAAAAAAAAACTTTTCAAGCCCTAGAAAAGCATCCTGTGTTGCAATGTCAATATGGAGAATCTTATCAATCCTTTTAGTTGACAAAAATAAAAGAAAAAGATGACAAACATATTGTACAGTATTGTGCAGTAGCTAGATTATCTTATAGGCTCATTGTCAAATTACTTTGAAAATAAGTTTCTTCTATATTCTCTTTTCTATCTTCATTTGTGGAAAATTTCAGCATGATCAAGTAAATTGCAAAGAAGCTTCTTTACTTAAGTCTCCCCTGCCATGAAATATTAAACAAAGAAATGAACAAAACTACTACTGTTGAGTTTAATTTGAATATTTATAAAAACATAACAAAATCCTAAGAAACAACAACAAAAAACCAGTGCCTAGATAAAATTAAATTTTAAAAGGTAGAGTATGAGGTTCCATAGAGAAGCTGGGTAGCACAGTGCCCTACTTGAAACCAGGGAAGACTTCTTTTTGTGAGTGCAAATCCATCCTCACTTACCAACTGTGTGACCTTGGGCAAGTCACTTAACCCTGTCTGCCTCAGTTTCCTTATTTGTAAAATGAACTGGAGAAGGAAATGGCAAACTACTCCAATATCTTTGCAAAAAAATCACAAATGGAGTCATGTAGTGTTAGCCTTGACTGAACAATAACAATGAGGTTCCACGAATACCTTGAGTTGCCTGAATCAGTACCTGAATGAATGTTGAAAAGAAACAAAATTTCAAGTTAGTCATCAAAGAAAAACTAGGAGAGTGATCAGGAAATCCTAAAGGAGTTGGCCAGTGATCTACAACACTGATCAGTTTATGTAAATCCAATTTATGTAACTAGTTGTTGAGGATCAAATAAGATAATAATTGTAAAGACTGATAGCACCTAGCACATAATAAGCACTGTACAAATCATAGTTATCAACTATCATCATCATTACTACTACTATTATGATTATTATAAGATACATTTGGACTTTGAAAGGTTAAAAAAATTTCAGTTGATATTATTTATATATTTTAAGAAATCTTTGTTATAAAAGATAGATCTCTGGAAGAAGTGAAGGGAAAGAATAAAGGGGAAATAAAAACAAAACAAAAAAGAAATTAAAAACAAAAGATATCAATAAGTATTTATTATAAAAGTATTATTTAGATTCTGTAGGAAATGTCAGACAAAGAATTTCCATGAGCAGGTTTTTTAAAAAATGATGAAGTTGGACTGGGTATCCTATCAGGTCCCTTTCAATTCTAATAGTCTATGATTTATGGATCACTATAAGGGTACAAATAGAAAGTATGCTTAGAATCAGAGAACCTAAGTTCAGATGTTGGCTTTGTCACTTCAGCACATAGACTTGAACCTCTCTAGATCTGTTTTTTCAACTGCAAAGTGAAAGAGTTGAACTAGATGACTTCAAAGAGATTATCCATCTCTTTATCTGTGATCCTCTGCTAACCTACCCAAATGACTGGCCCTAAATATTATGGGGAATATAAATCCTGCCCTATAGAGGTCAAGGAATTTAAAAGTCACCACCCATTGAAAGCACCACTACCTCCCCTGAGGAGTTTCATAAAATAATAATATACATTCACAGACTTCCCTTCCATACCAGTCATTCTGACTGACAAATCTAATCCCATTCATCCAACTCTACTGAAACTACTCTCTCGAAGGTGATCAGTGACCTGACAAGTCTGTAGGACTCTTTTTTTTTTTTTTTTTCTGTTTCTGCAGGATTTGACAATTGTTTATCCCATCTCTGAGAGTCAATTCTCTTTTGGGTTCTATGTCCCTTTATTCTGATTGTGCTTTCATCTCATGATTTAGGAAAGACAGTGGCCATCTGGAAAAGTAAGTGGGCGGAATAGTGAAGGGACTTAAAAACATGTTTTAGAAGGTCTGGATGAAGAAACTGAGGATTTGAAGCCTAGATAAAGAGAGAAAATAAATGTCTTTTAATATTAGAAATCTGTCACCTGGAAGACTTAATTTTCTTGTTTCCTCAGAGGACAGAATTAAGAGGAATGGGTAGAAGTTATTTTGTAGTTCAGTTATGTCTAACTTTTAGTAACCCCATTTGGGGTTTTCTTGGCAAAGATACTGGAGTGGTTTTGCCATTTCCTTCTCCAGTTCGTTTTACAGATGAGGAACTGAAGTAAACAGGTTAAAATGATCCACCCAGGTTCATGCAGCTAGAACTGTCTAAGGCCTAATTTGAACTTATAAAAAGATGAGTCTTCTCGATGACATTGTATGTATTACACTACCTAACTGCCCGAGACCACCAAATACAAGGAAAAGCAACCTAATATTTGGAGCTGTCCAACAATGGAGTAGTTGCTTTCCTGGGACTGAAGTCTCATCATTAGTGAAGTTCTTTAAACAGAGGCTGGTTAAATTGTTGGCCTCCAATATAAAATATAAAAGCTATTTATAGCTATTTAAAGCTATTTAGCTTTATTTAGCTTTTAAAGTCTTACTGAGCCTGACTCTCCCCCCCCCAAAAAAAAAAACCCAAAGCAACACTTCATTTCTAGATTTATACATCACTCCCTTTCCTATAATCTATAGTACAGCCAAACCCACCTTCTTATTTCTTACTTCCTCTATGCTTTTGGCTTTGGCTGGCTCTCCTCCAGGCTTGAAATGTATTCCCTCTTCACCTCTGCCTTTTTCATCCTTTATTTTCTTTAAGATTCAACTCAAGCAACACATTTATCTTAAAACCTTTCCTACTACTCCCAACTACTAGCACTTTCCCACCTAAAATTTTATTAATTAAAATTTATTCCATACATACTTATTTAGGATCATATTGCTTCCACCACCCAAAATGTAAGCTCCCTGAAAGCAAGAATTCTCAATTTTGTCTTTGTAATCACAGCAGCTAGCACACTATTTGTCACAGAGAAGATGCTTAATAAATAATTGCTAGTTTATTGATAATTCTTATTTTCTCCACTTATCAAAATCTGCCTGTCTTTCAAGTCATTTCAAATGTTATCTCCTTAAATAAATCCCTTTTTAATACTCCAAACTGAATAGGACTATCTCCTCCTTTAAACACTCATAGCTGTTGATTTCAGTTCATTATGCCACATTAACACAGGTATTCTTTATGAAGAATAAGGTCTAGCCCTTAATCATGAAGTGTTTATTAAATGTTACAAACTGGACATGCGAAAGTGACCTCCAGTTCCATGCATCTAAAACAGAACACATTATCTTTTCCCCCTCCTCTTCTATTTGTGTCAAAAGCACTACCATCCTCACAATCACCCAGATTCTAAACTTGAGTGCTGTTATCAACTCTTTATATTCATTCACTCCACACATTCTCTTGGCTGCCAAATTTGCTTCTTCCATAACTCTCTTCTTACACAGCCATCATCGCAGGGCAAGTTCTCATCCCCTCTGCCCTGTACTATTTCAGGAACCTACTAATTGGTCCCCCTTCCTCAAGTTTTTCTCCACTATAATCTATCCTTCTCATAACTGCCAAAATAATTATCCAAAAGCATAAGTCTGACAATATAGTTGTCTTATTCAATAAACTCCACTGGCAGTTTTTATTACTATTAGAATCACATACAAACTAGTGTTTCTAAAGTGAAACTTTCCCAGTCTGTCCCAAAACTCCCTCTCCAGCCTTATTTGCATGTTACTTGTCTTCACACATACTATGACTTCAGCAAGGGGCCTTCTTATTATCCTCATACATGGTGACCCCATCTCCCATTTTCCTTTGCTTCCCAGTGCCTTTGCCCTGGGTCTCTCTCATGCCTGGAACACACTCTTTCTTCCTAGTTTTCAATTAAGACTCATCTCAAGCACTATTTTCTACATGAAATATCTGCTAATTCTCCCAGATGCTTTCCTGCTTTCCTAAAAAAATTGTCTTGTGTCTCTATCCATATGCATACACATGCACCTGCTGTCTCCCTGAGGGAAGTAAATTCCCTGGGTGTGGTCCACATGTACTTCTGTCTCTGCACTCCTAATGCTTGACTCATAGTCGGCACATAATAAAAATTTATTGATCATAGAATCATAAGTTTAGAGCTGGAAGCAAATTTAGAGCTCCTCCAGTCTTATTTTACAGATGGAGAAACAGTCCCAGAAAGCTTACCTGTCTTATTCAAGATGAGAAGTAGTCAGAAGCTTACCTGTCTTATTCAAGATGAGAAGTAGTCAGAAGTTTTTATGCAAACTTGGACTCCCTAACTCCAAACCCAGAGCTCTTATTATTGTCTTATCCTGAATCGATCACAATCTGTTAGAATTATAATTATTTATGAACTTGCCTCTGTTACAACATGGCTCAGGACAGAGATGGAATTGTTCTCATTTCAACAGCATATGAAAATAGGAAGGACTCAACAAATACTTGTTGACTTGCAATAAAGTTGAAGTAAATCAGCCTTGATACTTAAGAAAACTTCTCTACCTCCTCCATTACCCCCCATACAGAAGCTTCTTATGTTCCTCATGCTAGAGCAGGAGATAATCCCCAGGTGTAGCCAACCTAGGACCTGCAGGTAAAGGCAAGTAAGTGGGCTCTCACCTGGTTTCAGAGAGGAGTGCCAGGGTGTGTGTGGGAGGATTAAAGGCAGATCCTAACAAGATCATGGAGGAAAATCTATACCCTTGAGGAGCAGTCTAAAAGAGGAATCTATTTGAAACATGCAAATGAATACAATAGACTTAAGTACCATAAACCTGTGCAGAACTAATTATAGAAAAGATGCAAGCTGGCAAATTTGGCTGAAAAGAGAATCCATTGACATCAATGGCTGAATCAGAAATACATTTCCACAAGAAAGAAAAGCCCCCCTTCCGTTCCCATCCCCCAAATAGCCTGAATTTGAAAACCTTTGATGAAAATAGGGTTGAGGTCATGTTCTACCTTGTTATGTTGAGTATATTATAATTCATCAGAAATTATAGATTCACATGAGAGCTTGCCTTCTTCCGGTACAGGAGGTGATCTGTTTTTTTCAGCACTTTAATCAAATTCATCACCCCTAGGGCGACTTTCCATGATTCTTCTGTGCTGAAGATTCCTCTTAGTTCTTCTATCTCTGTATCCCTTCTCCCTTTGCCAGGTTTTCACCATGTCTGATTTACCACCTGTGTGGCCAGTAAATGTAACCATTTAATAGATGAGGTAATCCAGTTAAACCTCCTCAAGCTCAACATTTCACATGCTATAAAAGTGGTCTGTGGGATTTATAAATTCTTTAAGGAAATAATTTAAAATATCAATTTATTTATTGTGCCAGTGAAACCGTATGTTGATTTGGGGCTTTGTAATTTACAAAACTCTTTTCTTTTTTGGAGATAATTGGGGTAAAGTGACTTGCCTAGAGTCACATAACTAATAAGTGTCTGAGGTCAAATTTGAACCCAGATCCTCCTGACTTAAGGGCCAGTGAAATATCCACTGTGCAATCTGGCTACATCTACAAAGCACTTTCATTATACATTATATATTATGTCATTTGATAATTAAAACTATATAAATACAAAAATACAGATGTTAGAGTTCAGTGAAGTAATGTGTTTATTTTCAGGAGTGAGACAACCTGAAAATGGCCAATTAAGTTTATAGAGAGATTTTAGCATCATAATAAAGCAACTGACCTGTCAGTAGACTTTGAGACAACCATTATTTACACAAATCTCAAATTTACTCTCACTTGTGATAAGCAAATTTTTTTAAGTGGATATAAGCAATAGAGAGTAGGATTTCATATAAAGTCATCTTTTTCTGTTCTACTTTGTGTGTAGCAATTTTCTTTTTTCTGATGTTAAATGAAGACTAAAAACATGAAAAATGTGGAAAAGTGGTCAAGAGAATACTTGTGAAACAGTTAAACTCTGCAAATTTTATTTTGATGACTAAAAGATAAAGAAAGCAGAATTAGTTCTCTTTTGTGTAGGTTTGTTTAATTAGACATACCTCAAATGAGAACTAAGTAGTTTAAATGATCCTAATTTTCCCTCCTGTTCCATAATTTGGGAAGACATGATTTTGTCACTTTTACACATGCTGCCAATTTTAAAATAAGCTAGTTTCATATATATGTTTGTGTGTGTCACAACATTTGCATATCTGCTGAGTGGCACTGGATTTATATTTAAAGGGCAATTCTTTTATTGCAAAAAAAAGTTGGTAACTTGAGAAGTTTACATTTTTAAAAACTGAATCAGTTCCACTAAAGAAGTCTCCCTGACTACAAAGATTTTCTCCTACCAACACTAATGACAAAAGTGGTTTATAAATAGTTCCCTCTTGTTGGGCTTTGTGTCTTTTGTAGTCTATAGCTGTATTTCCCAGGCAGATCCCAAGCTAATCAAAATGATCCACAAAGTCTATAAAAGCCTACAATTCCATGAGTCCTAAGGTCTATCTACAGCACAAAAACTTAAATTATACATTCTTAAATGGATATCTACCACTACTGCAACATTTGCAGAATCTATGATTCCATTGCCAGATGTATTCTTTTTACCAATATATAGCACATATTTCTATGTCTTGGTAGAATAGATCCAGGGCTAGAAGGAACCTTAACTAGAATTTAATAGACTATATCCATGTGGCCAAAAAAATCATTACTTGATGGTTAACCTTCTGGTGATAAGCTTTTCAATTTGATTAAATGATGTGAGTATAAAAATGATAGTCTAAATTCAAATCCTTTTCAGTTTATTAGCACTTGCCAGGGCCTATCTTCTGTCTACTATCCTAGTCTTCAGGAATCCAGAGTCACAGTCCTATCAGGAGGTACAGCTTTAATGGAGAGGGCTTAAATGCACATTCACTAAGAATGTATGGAAGAAATATCATCATCTATCAGTAGACTCATTGGAATTTGGTGAGTAAACAGAATGACTTATCATTTAGTTGGAGAATGAAGAATTGTGTGGATAGATAAAAGAGTGATGATTTCTCCATATCTTGAAACAGAAAGCTATAGGTATTATGGTGCAATGGAAAAGGGAACTGAATTTGGAATCAGAGAAACTGAATTCAATCCTAGCTTTGATTTACTATATCTGTTATCTTGGGCAAGTCACATAATCTTTTTGAATCTCAGTTTCCTATTGTGAAGCAGTAGATGATCTCTGAGAACCCTTTCAGATTCAATCAATGTTCCTCAGATTTTGAAATTTACAAAGCAAACCCAATTAATATACATGCTTGAGGTTTTTCTGATAAAATATAATAATGATTCTTTTTCAAGTTTGAAAAGTCTTGTCGAGCATCTCCTCTTATCTCATTCTTTCTTTAGGTTGATGATGTTGATGAACCAGTCAAAGCAGGGGAAAATAAAGTAACTAGTAAGTTCCAGTCCATAGGAGTCCAAGTGGAAGAGGAGAAATGGTGAGTAAATATCCAAGTAAATATCCACTAGTTTTATTATTTAGCATTTTTATTTAGCTAGTCCTTTAAAGATATTTTTCCCTATCTAATATCTGCAAAGCAGGCAAATTTCCCCAGTTCTATAGGTCATAAAATAAGTTAGTCAGCAATTCTTATCTGGAGTGATGATGGCTGACATTCCTACCACTCCATTAATAGAATCCATTATATTGAGATGGATGATGATGAAAAGAGATCTCTTTTCCTGAAATAGCTACATACTTATGCTGACATGTACACACATACATGTTGTTCCATTTGAATCTGGTCATATTCCTTTTCTCAGAACTATTCAGTAACTCTTTATTACCCATTTAAGTAAAGTTCAAGCTCCTTGTTCTGGTATTCAGTGCTTTCCATATTATGGAACCATTCTAAATTTTTTAATCTTTTCTCATCCTACTCCTCTCTAGATATGCTATTATATATATGTATATCTATATATTTATATATCATACTCTATACATTGGTCAAATGGCTCCTCACTAAATATAACCAGAAAGATGAGCTTTCATGAGTTCATAGCTCACGTAGCTATGTGATCCTGGGCAAGTCACTTAATTCTGTTTGCCTCAGTTTCCTCATCTGTAAAATGAGCTTGAGAGGCAAATGGCAAGCCATTCTAGTATCTTTGCCAAGAAAACCTCAATTGAGGTCATGAAGAGCTAGATGTGACTGAAACAGCTCAACAACAACAACAAACATAATCTAAGCCATCTTTCCTATATGCCTTTACTCACACTATTCTGTATATCTGGAATGCTTTCTTTTATTCTTCTTCATATTTATTTTCTTTTCTTCTTACCCCCTATCCCAGACTCTTTATATTTAGTATCTTGATGCTTCAATTGCTCCATAATCATCTCACTGTGGATATTCCATCTGATGTGCAGGTCACAAATCAGCCAGAAATTCTTAACAACTTTCATCCATGCCTTTTTATAAAGAATTCATCCAACATACTTGGGGCTTTCTTCTGTTTTTAAATATTATGTGGGGATCCATGCAGCTCTCTAGTTATCCATTTGTTATCCCTCAAACTCCCTGCTTCATCAGTCCATCTTTTCTTCTCATACATTTCCTACCTTCTCCATTTTTAAGAAGTCCTCCTATTTGTCTCTTGGGCCTCAATCAAAAGCAATATTCTTTAAGACGCCTCCTCTGATTCAATTAATATCAAGTTTTACTTACCCCCATTCCAACTCCAAATAATAATTTCTTTTCTCCCTTCTTATGCACTTATGGATAATGTTTATGGGTCTCTTTATGTATGTAACATATTTCTATCAGTTCTGCCATGAGACAGGAACCCTTTCTCATCCAAATTTTTAACTTCATTCTTCACCTACTTCAGTGTTCTGGTAAGTCTTGTTAAGGTTGAAGTGAAAGAAGCCTCTGTCTTCTTCCCAGAGTATTTTCTTAGTATAGGTACATCAAAAGATACCTATCAGTCTGCTTGGGGACCAGGAGCTGAGGCAGGAAAGGTTTCCTCTGCATGCTTACGATGTAGACATATGCTACCCAAGAAAATCTCTCCTAAAATAAGAACTAGGAAATAGTTGTAATCTTTTCCCTTCTCTTTTGCTTCTCTGCTGCCTGGGGCATTTACCAAGCAGCTGTACCCTTGGAGGAGGGTGCAGAACAGTTGCCTGGCCCCTCATAAATTCACCTAAAACATTCCATTTTACTTTGTCAGCTGGCTTCCCCCTACATGGAAAGGAAAATTCAGACTATTTGCAGGACTAGGTCTCACCAAAGAGCCATAGGTGCTAATCCTTTTTCTAAATGAAGAAAATGAAACACAGGGAGAGTTTTATTTATATAGTGGAAAAGTAATAACTCACATTTACATAGCACTTGAAGGTTTACAGAGTTTTCTTCTCACAACAAACCAAGGAGGTGGGTAATGCAAGTATCAGGATCATAGAATTTAGAGTATGCTCTCCCTTGGTTTAAGAGGAGTATATTGGATGGGATCCATCAGGGGAAATGGTGGCCATGGAGACAGATGGAAACTGAGTGAAAGGTCCAGGGCAGATGGCAGCCAGATTGGGGCCAGGATCATGACAATGTAGAGGCTACAGGAACAGTCAAGGAGGTAAAACCTGAAGATGGGACTAAGGCCAGAGCAGCCTGGCTCCTCCTGAGACCAGGGAAGCTAGCACATAAGACCCATCAGGGATGGTGAAAAGTGACAGTCAATCTAAGAATGAACACCTGCTGCATACTGGTCATTCTGCAAGGCCTTGGAGATACATGGCATAAATAAAATAGCCCTTGTCTTCCTGGAAGAGTGTGTGTGTGTGTGTGTGTGTGTGTGTGTATGTGTGTGTGTGTGTGTGTGTGTGTGTGTGTGTGTGTGTGTTTAGTGACAGAGAGAGGGGAATAACATGAATTTTGATGAACAAAGTAGGTACAAAGTAAGGGGAAGAGGGGAATGTGGGACCAGCAGTTAGAAGGATAAAGAAAGCAAGACTGTGGAGAAGGTAAAGCTTGAGCTAAGCTTTGGGGGAAATTGAGGATTTGTAGAGGCAGAAGTGAAGGAGGAACGAATTTCAGAAGTGAGGAACAGTCTGTACAAAGGCACAAAAGGAAGCAGAATGGCTGCTGTGTGTATGGAATGATAAGAAGGTCAATCAGGCTAGACCATAATGTATATGTCATAAGCCTAGAAAGGTTGTGAAGGACTTTAAATAAGGGAGATCAATGATACAGAAACTTACTGATGTGGAAATACTCAAGGACGCTGCAAAGAAGAGAAGAGGGAATGGAGAAATAATTTCCAAAGAAAGATTGCCCCTAACTGGGATCACTATCAAGATATTGAGAAAGAGAGGAAATCAAGGAGAATCAGAGGGGGACAGATTCCTTAGGGGAACCATTCTAAACTTTTTAATCTTTTCTCATCCAATTGTCCAAGTGTCCAATTTAGCTCTGCAGATGACTCATCACAGTTTAATTTTCTGAATTTCACCATTGTGCCTCAGTTGTTACCTTAAATTGTTCTCTAAGCCTCTTCTTCCATTGGTTAGTTCTTTCCAGAACCACTATTTTGGAGAAGGGTTCCTACCAGCCCTCTCTTCTTCTCTGAACTATGACAACATGCCTCAGTTGCCCCCTCATTCAGGTACTGTGGGCTCCTTCTCTCATTGGTAGTTCTTCTAGAATTTCCATCTTGGGGAAAAGTTCCAGACCAACACTGTCCTTCTGTAGACTGAGACCACTTCCCAAGAGGGTTAGCTCCCCATCCTATCTCCACTTCTCAGTTCCTCTTTTATGAAGTGCCTTCCCCTATTAAAATAAAGAAGAACCATTTTTCTTTTTGCTTGAATTTATATCTTTAGTCCTTAGTACAGAGCCTGGAACATGTTGTTTTTCAGTCATGTTCGACTCTTTGTGGCCCCATTTGGGGCTTACTTGGCAAAGAAACTGGAGTGGTTTGCCATTTCCTTCTCCAGCTCATTTTAGCTGTCCCTCCTAGCACATAACAAGTACCTAATAAATGCTTGTTGACTGACTGTTGGAAGAAAAAGAGTGAGATACTTAAAATTTATCTTTAAACAGCTCTTGGCTATCAATGTGGACTTTGAGTCTTGGTCTCAGCCCTTCAGGAATTGTTTCATCATCCTACCTAAATGTGACTGCCAAATTATTCCAGGATATAGCCACTAAAGAGCTCACTCAGATGAAACTAAGGAAAATGGAAGATGGCTGAGTATACAGGTGGGACAGTCCTGGGATCTGGGATATGATTTCTGATGTTGCCCTTATCCACTGTTTGCAGGTAGATATTAACTCAAGCCATAGACTCTTCAGAGAATTGTTAGGAAATCATTCCCCCATAGCAGCCACTTGAGGACCATTTGAATGAAGAACTAGATCTGATGATAAGTTTAGAAACTCCTGTAAAAGAGGAAGATAACAATAATCTAACAGCTTAGACATCTCAGGATCCCAATCACTAGAAAGATGGGAAGGTGGCCCAAGATCACAATGTTCCTACAAAACTCTGTGACTGAAGAAAAGAATATGAGCAACTACCAAATATGTCTAAAAATGTTACAGATGGAGAGCTTTAAGATTGGCTCAATTGCATGATTTCATTTTTTTTTAAGTGCCTGAAGAATTGTGTTTGCCTTTTTATCTACAGTGGGATAAAGGAGGAAGATGAAGAATCAAGCAATACGTCAGGAAAAGTTTATATAGTTAGCCCTGAAAGGGACCTCACAAACCATTTAATCTTTGTTACTCATTTTGTAGTATTGATGAGGAAACTGATATTGATGAGGGAGCTTAAGCAACTTGCCCAGAATCACAGACAAGAGTCAGAGGGAGGATTTGAACCCCCAAATCAGTATTGTAATATAGTTACTGAAGCATAACCACCTCTGTATTTCAGATAATAGTTGTTATAACAAATTAAGTAAGTTCCTTTTAATCAGCCTTTTTCACTGGCCTAGAATTTTTATAGCCTAAATTTTGAAAGCAGGTAGGTTCACTATCAATGTGCAGTCCTTGCTAAGGATAAGATCTAGTTCTAATTAGCCCTGGTATTTGTTTACAGTAAATCAGATGCTGCTGATTAACAGGATGTGACTAGAGAAAGGTATGATTGGTACCTGATGCGCTTGGGAGAAAACAAATTATAAATGTTGTTACAAAGTTGTTGTTTAAAAAAAGAAAGAAAGAAATTAAGTATTAATAAATTAAATGATCAATTAATTACTATTTATTATATAGATTGATATAGGTGACCTCATTTGGTCTGTATGTCAAATGATCACAAGTTATAGATATTATCTAATGATCACATATGTAGAACAAAGAGAGACCTCTCTCTCTCTTCTCTAGACATGTCACTAAAGAACAAATCCTGGAAGAAGTTTTGCCCTAAGACCTTCAGGTTGGTAATCATGTCTCCTGGAATATTAATTCAGGAAAGCCCCAGACATGGTTCACTTCACTCCCTCCTTTCTGTCTACTCAGTTCACAGTCTGATGGCCAGAAGCCCTCCCCTAACCTGCCTCCTCCCTTTTCCAGGTCTAGAACCAAGAATTTTGTTCAAATAAACTCTGCCTTTGTTCCTGGATGGGATGTGGCAATATACTCCCTCCCTCACCATCTCCTCTCCCCATAATTCACCCTGGTAATATTATGGACCATAGGGTCATTCCCCTATAGTGTTGTTTTCCTTATTAGAATGTAAATATCTAGGGCAGGGAGAGTTTTTACTTTTGTCACATTTGTCTTACATTTCCATTCAGTCATTTATTAATTCATTAAAAGTCATCCAGCTTTCTCAAAGGAGGCTACTAGGTTGATAGATAGAATACTAGACCAAGAGTCAGAAAGATCTGAGTTCAAATTTAGTCTCAGACATGATGTAGAATCAAGTCCCTTAACCTCAGCTTATCTTATTTTACTGGTGAAGGACATGGCAAAACACTCCAGTATTTTTGCCAAAAAAACCCATGGACAGTATTGATATGCTGAGGTCCAGAGGGTCACAAAGAGGCAGACCTAATGACCACAATAGCTATCCTGAAGAGGAAAAAAATAAGCTTACTACTGTGAGAGGCTGACAGTGGAGATCTGGCTCTTTCTTTGAGGAAATTTAGAAGTTCCTATAAAAGTACTGCTATATTTCAAAATTTTGAAAAACAGTGAAGCAGCTTAATCATATTGCTCTCACTAAAATAATTTACTGTTGATAAAAAAAATTTTATTTTGTTTTATCTTTATGTCATCTAAAATTTTATTTTAGTGTATGTTTTGTAATGTACTTATTAGTTCAGCAGCACACATCTATGGTGATAAAGATTGGACCTGGGATTACATTAGTAGAGAGACTTGGTAGGTAAGTCTCTTCAAGCAGATTGCCACCTTCTTTGAAATTTAAAAGTTTTAGGAAGTTGCTTTGTTTCAGAGATCATCCTTGAATCCGAGTCTCCCTGACTCCAAGGCCAGCTCTCTATTTACTATGCTACACACTGCCTCTAGGAACACAACTGAATTATTTATAAATAATATATAGACACTGGGAATGTGTGCTCAAAAATTTATGTGTTATGTGACAAGTCAGAAAAGAATTTAGGGACCACTGGGCTAGAACATTTTAAAGTAAATTTAGATTATTGTCTAAACCAGTCATATGTATGTGTATATATGTCTGTATATGCATATATACATCTATATATATGTATGTGGATGTACACAGTGCATATATGCATGTATAGATATAAATGTATATATATATATATATCATACACATGCATATGTACTATATATGTATACATACAATGCAGCTATGTATAATTTAATTTTATATTATATATAATTTATTTCATTAAACATTTCCCAATTACATGCAAAAAAATTAAACTTTTTTTTTAACATTTTGAGTTCCAAATTCTCTTCCTCTCTCCAACTCTCCTCCTTCCTTAAGAAAGCAAATAATTTGATATTGATTTTATATGTGTGAGATTATACAAAACATTTATTTCCATATTAGCCATGTTGCAAAAGAAAGCACAAAGAAAAAAAAAAAAACCAGAGAAAATAAAAAATGTATCCTTCAATCTGCACTCAAAGAGTTCAACTGTTTTCTTTCTGGAGGCAGACAACATTTTTTATCCCAGGTCTTCTCAGCCATTTATTCTTACCCATGTTTCTTTAATTCAGTGTTTAGGGAAATGCTTTGAAATATGAAATACCTCAAGGCATAATAGATTCTGCAGGAGGAAATCTCATTATTTTTCATGTCTGCAATGTCATCTTAAGTTTTCTTTCTGAAATAATTCCTTCCCACCAGGGAACATCTCTGAAGTCAAAAGTTGAGGAAACTGGCTGCACAACCATGCTTTTTATAGTTAAGGCAAACGTAACCAGCCTTCATATATATTTCTACTGCTATCAGCATAACACATTACTAGTAGAAGCAATTTTTAAAGAATTAATGGGATGGGGCTGGCCCATCTGCCTAGAAGACTGCTCAATATTGCATTATTTTTGCTTATTATTTAACAAAAATAAAAAAGCTTCTAATAAGTATTTTTGTTGTATAATTAAAAGGTCACTTAGATATTAGAAAAAGAGTAACTTTGTAGAAGTTTTTCCTCATTGCTGAATTCCTCATAACTATAAAACTATAAAAACAAGGTCCTTCAAAGAGTTATTTTGACTCTTCTCTACTTAGTTAATCAGTCTTGGATAAATGAACACCTTGAAACTGGTATTGATGTCTGTTTTACTCCTAGACAAACATAACTAATCTATTATCTTAAAATACACTCAGTGGGGATTTCCTATTTTACTTTGGTGAGGGCAGGTAAATTGAGAGACCTATGCAATACTCAATCAGTTGTGAGCTTTGTCTATCCAAGTCAACAGATGTTAGCTATTTTGGCCTTACTTAATAGCTATTGTAAGGTTTGGGTTTTGGTTTGTTTGTTTGTGTTTTTAATTGCCTGATGGTAAAGTGGACAGGACTATAATTTTTGCCCAGTATGTCAAATAGCTGTCCATCAAACACCTCCCCAAATCAACTTAAAGATAAAAGATAGCATTCAAACATTTATTAACAACAAGAATTTGTCAATTAGCCACAGAGGTACTCATTATCTCTTTTTGAAGCTTGTACATTTTGGGAACTGAAACAAATATAGGCAAAGCTACTTAAATCTTTATCTACTAAAGGCCTAACCTTGTAAACAGAGGGCATTCTTCCTAATTCTAAACCAAATAAAGAGAAATTCTATTAAGTATTGGGAACAGAATACCACGTTAAAAAAAAATTCAACACTGGTAAACTAACTGGCTGGCTAGAAAGAAAAAGCTGGAGAAATGAAATTCAATTCTTAGAAAATATACATGTAGCCATGATACTCTTGAATACCATGAAAAGTTGGGCTCTATTGGGCTCTTTTCTCCTAGGCTACCCTCCCTGGAAAGGACAATGGGGGTGCAACTTCTAAAGGGTTCTATTTTTGCTGTCACAATGAAATTGTGCCATTGATATAGCAAATGTATGTGGGAAAGTTCAGAAACAAGATAGCTGCTTTTAGAAGAAACATTCACTTTTCACCAAACATCTTACATAAGTCCAGAATAGATATTTTGCATGTTTTCTTGGGCCCGTGGCTCTGGGAAAAACTGGATTTTTCTGATTTCCAAACTTTCTGTTTTCATCCTCTTACCAACTTTACTATAAGTATACTGTAAGCTCTAAGACTGTCTCCTAGAGGTTTCCACTTCCTTGTTCCTCTCATTCATTCAATCAATAATTATTATCTAAAATTCAACATAAACTCCTTAAGAGTTTTGTTTGTTTAAGTTCTTGTTTCTGCCTTTGTCTTTGGATCTCCTGTTTCTGACTTGGTATCCAGTAGGCACTTAAAATATTTTAAAATGTACACAGTCTAAACTCTCAGAGATCTTATTATCTAATAAGGGCAAAGAAACTCACATACAAATACACACTAAGTTAGGTCAACAAACCAACAAAAGAGGGAGGGAAGTAGCCCAACAGGTAGCCGTCTTAGTGTGAGTGTGCCATAAGAGTTCTGTACTCCATGGTAGTAATTATCCCTACCTCCTCCTCTTCCTCTTTTTCCTTCTCTTTTTGTAGCATATTTGTATATGAGTTGCTTTGCCTTTATCAGACCATAAGATCTCTGAGAGTTTGGACCGTGTACATTTTTCATCTTATTTTTAATACCCAACATGCTCCCGCCACCCCGCTCCAGCAGCATCAGTAGGTACATTTATAAACAATCATTAAACATCAAGTCAGAAACAGGAGCTCCAAAGTCTAAGAGCTCATATACTGTAGTAAAGTTGGTGAGGAAGCCATTATATCTTTCTCTAAGTGATGAATGGACACTCACTCAAGACCAAGCATAGAGCACCAGGGCAGTCTGCTAGAAACTCCCTGCTAACTGAATATTGAGCCTTTAACTGCTTTTTGAGCCCAGCCATTCAAATGGGTCACAATCCATCTCATTATAGTATCTTGTAGGCCACATCTTTCCACCTTTCCCCAAAGGATGTAGGAGTTATTTATCACGTGCTGACTGAAAGTCTAGGACAACTTTATCTAGCACATTCTTCTCATCTGCAAGTTTAGTGACACCCTCAAAAAAGGAAGGATGGTTTGCCTGAAGTGATTTATTTTTGATTAAGCTTCGTGATCAATTGCTTTCTTTTCTTAAATGTTCATTGACCATTAGTGATCTAGGTTAGAATTTTCCCAGGAACTGAAGTCATACTCCTTGGTATTTAATGCCCAGATTTTGTTCTTTTCCCTTTTTATGAAAATTGCTGTGTTTGCCTTCCTCCAGTCCTATCATATTTTTCCTGCTTTCCAGAACTTTTCCCATATTCCTGACAAGGGCTCATTGATCACCTCTTCGAATTCTTTTAATTGCCAAGGATATAGTTCATTCTGACCAGGTGACCTGAATTCATTAAAAGCAACTAGATGCTGTCTTACTGCCTCATTACTTATCTTGGGGATGAACTTCCTGTTGGTCATTTTTGTTCTGTAATTTCCAGGGCAAAGGTCATTCTCAACTGAGAGAACAAGCAAAATAAGATTCCAATAGCCTGACCTTTTTCTTGTCAGTTATCATCACATCCACTCCCAAAAGCTGCTCTATTCCTTCTCTTATCCCCTCTCTTTCTTTCCAATATTACTTTTAAAGTCTTCTATTTATTTATTCATTTATTGGCTCTAGCTTCCCTACCAGTCTCAGCTCATGCTGAATTTTTTTTGAGCAATTTAATTTAATTTAATTTAATTTTTATTTTTTTAATTATAGTTTTTTTATTTACAAAGTATATGTAAAGATAGTTTTCAATGTTCACCCCTGCAAAACCTTGTGTTCCAAATTTTTTCTCTCCTCCTTCCCCCTACTCTCTCCCCTAGAAAGCAAGCAATCCAATATATGCTAAACATGTGCAATTCTATACATATTTCCATCCTTATCCTGCTGCACAAGAAAAATTAGATCAAAAAGAAAAAAATGAAAAAAAGAAAATAAAAGCAAGCAAACAACAACAAAAAAGGTGAAAATACTTTGTTGTGATCCACATTCAGTCCCCACAAACCTTTCTCTGGGTGCAGATGGTTCTCTCCATCACAAGTCTATTGGAATTGGCATGAATCACCTCATTGTTGAAAAGAGCTGCTTCCATCAGAATTGATCACATATAATATTGATGTTGATATGTACAGTGTTCTTTTGGTTCTACTCACTTCACTTAGCATCAGTTCATGCATTCATGCAAGTGCTCCAGGGCTTTCTGAATTTTTGCTGAATTTTAATGATAATGATATTCTTCTTATAAGACCATATTATATTACATTCTCTGTTACTTACCCTTGCGTTCATATTCTGTACATAATTTATTAAATTCTAAGTTGGTTAGTGAGTTCTTATGTATTAGGTCTGTTTCTTATAACAATTATTTTTCCTTCCCATTTAATTGTTTTTCTTTGAGTCATTCGAGTTTCCTATCACATATGGACTGACTTACCCTGCAGAATTTTACACCATAGAATCACACCTAGATTTTCTGAACCTTCTGAAACCTATTTTCTTTTATTATTATTATAGCTTTTTATTTACAAAACATATGCATGCATAATTTTTCTTTTTTATAGCTTTTTATTTACAAGATATATGCATGGGTAATTTTTCAGCACTGACAATTGCCAACCTTTTGTTCCAACTTTTCTCCTCCTTCCCCCCACCCCTTCCCCCAGATGGCAGTTGACTAATACATGTTAAATATGTTAAAGTATATGTTAAATACAATATATATGTATATGTCCAATCAGTTATTTTGCTGTACAAAAAGAATCAGACTCTGAAATGTTGTACAATTAGCCTGTGAAGGAAATCAAAAGTGCAGATGGACAAAAATAGAGGGATTGGGAATTCTATGTAGTGGTTCATACTCATTTCCCAGAGTTCTTTTGCTGGGTGTAGCTGGTTCAATTCATTATTGCTCTATTGGAACTGATTTGGTTCATCTCATTGTTGAAGAGGGCCAGGTCCATCAGAATTGATCATCATATAGTCTTGTTGTTGAAGTGTATAATGATCTCCTGGTCCTGCTCATTTCACTCAGCATCAGTTCATGTAAGTCTCTCCAGGCCTTTCTGCAGTCATGCATGGGTAGTTTTTCTTTTCTTTTCTTTTCTTTTTTTTTTTTTTAATAGCTTTTTATTTACAAGTTATATGCATGGGTAATTTTACAGCATTGACAATTACCAACCTTTTGTTCCAACTTTTCTCCTCCTTCCCCCCACCCCTTCCCCCAGATGGCAGTTGACCAATACATGTTAAATATGTTAAAGTATATGTTAAATACAATATATATGTATATGTCCAATCAGTTATTTTGCTGTACAAAAAGAATCAGACTCTGAAATGTTGTACAATTAGCCTGTGAAGGAAATCAAAAGTGCAGATGGACAAAAATAGAGAGATTGGGAATTCTATGTAGTGGTTCATACTCATTTCCCAGAGTTCTTTTGCTGGGTGTAGCTGGTTCAATTCATTATTGCTCTATTGGAACTGATTTGGTTCATCTCATTGTTGAAGAGGGCCAGGTCCATCAGAATTGATCATCATATAGTCTTGTTGTTGAAGTGTATAATGATCTCCTGGTCCTGCTCATTTCACTCAGCATCAGTTCATGTAAGTCTCTCCAGGCCTTTCTACAATCATTCATGGGTAGTTTTTCTTTTCTTTTCTTTTCTTTTTTTAGTAGCTTTTTATTTACAAGTTATATGCATGGGTAATTTTACAGCATTGACAGTTACCAAACCTTTTGTTCCAACTTTTCTTTCCTTCCCCCCACTCCCTTCCCTAGATGGCAGGTAGTCCCATACATGTAAAATATGTTAAATACAATATATGTCTACATATTTATACAGTTATCTTTCTGTACAAGAAAGATCAGATCTAAAAAGAAGGTAAAAAAAAAAAAAACCTGAGAAGGAAAACAAAAATGGAAGCAAACAATAACAGAAAAAGTGGAAATGCTATGTTGTGATCCACACTCATGAAATCTATTTTCCCTAAATCTTAGCTGCATAACAATCCATGCTTGGATTTTCTTCCTTCTTGCACAGATTATCAAAGGCAGTGGTCACTTTTTCACAGTATTATAAAGTGCTTAGCACAGTGCCTTGCTCTTAGTAGGCACTTTATAAATGCTTATTCTCTTCCATTCCTCCTTCTTATTATTTCCATTCAGTAGTTAGTTTTTTCAGATCAGTATATATTTATTACTTGTTGGTTCTTCCACCTTTGAAAGGATTATATTGTGATTATGGAAGTCATGAAAATATTGGGTACTCAGCTTTATCAGAGAAAAAGCTCCAGCAGATGACTGTATAATTGAATTTTCCTGTTACTATTATACCATGCCTCTATGATTAACTTCCCCGTGATTTCCCACTGGGAAAATGAATTCCCAAATTACTCATCTGTTACTTCTTTTTGTCCAGGTGGTCTGTAGATTATTCCAATGTCAAAATCAATTCAGCTTCTCAAATTGTTAATCTTTGCCCAAATGCTCTCTCTACTATGAATCTTTTTCCTAGTTCTGAGATTTATTCCAGGCAAAGATTTCCTCCCTCCACACCTCAACAACAGCCATGTGATTGGATATCCTCCTTACTTTGAGATCTCTCATTCTTATTGCTTCTTGTTTAAACTTTAGCACTTTGCATATGGCCATGGGTTACATTACTGATTTTTTTTCCTCAGAAAATATATTGTCTCCTGTGAATTTCTGGGTATCCTAACTGTTATTCCTCCTTCACTGTTGCTACTCTCTAGTGTATCCAAGTTCTTAGTCAGCTGTTCACTTTCCAAATATATTTTTCTCTTCTGTACGCCTTGCCTTTAGTGGTCAAGAGTGAGTAAAACACAGTCTGTGCCTCTATAGTCTTCAATGTCTTGCCCAAAATTTAGTAATCTTTAGCAATATTTTCTATTATGTTTTAGATATATTCCCCTGGGAAGACAACTGATCTCTCTATTATTATCAGGTTGACAAATATCTGCCTCAGGACCTCTGATCAGGGAGTAACCAATCACTACAACTTTTCTTTTTTTCTAATCTGTCCCAGGACAGTCTCTTATCTGGTAGTTTCTGGGACTTTACATTATCATTCCTGGGAGGACAAGCAGCTGCTTCCTCATAGCATCCACCTCTCCTTCCTTCAGCCTCACATTTATTTTTTTTTTAAATTCCAAGCACATAGTCATCCTTTTTCTTGTCTCCCTCCTCTGAATTATCATATTCTACTCTCTAACTCCTGACAAACGGCATTTTCTCTCTACCACTTTTCCCTTTTGAAGCCCTATTTATTATTTTCAGGAAAACTTCATTTTTTTCTTTTAACCTAGAGTGTGAAAACACATTTCATCTGCTTGAATATTCTCTCCACTTAGGCAGCCTCTCCTTTTAAGCTTAAGTAAAAGGTGACTTTTCTAAGCAATCATAGCAGATCGTCTTCTAAAAAAAAAATTGACCAGCCTTATAGTGATGAGTCTCTCTGAACTTAGGTCCTTTGATCTAAGCAATGTATTCAAAGCCTTTCCAGTATGATAGAGCTTGTTCTGCATTGACATAACCATTAAGAACCCAAGGCCAGCCCCATACTGTGATAAAACACAAGAGTAGGACAATATGTACCTATACAAATTGGCTCTTAACTAGGGATCTAAGTGAAGTACTAGGTTCTCTATATAAAAAGAGCAGACTATAAATAAAAAAAAAAAAAGTTGCTTCAAAAAATGTCTTCATAAGTTCTGCTCCATGGAGATGCACAGAAGGAACCAGAGTCATTCCTAAAGGGTTAGATTGTACAAATCCTGCCATGTGATACTCCCTTCACATTCTTGTATTTTGATATAGAGCGTATGTATGGGCAGAATCAGACTGTTCAAATTGGGTTTGAAGGTTAAACTTTATTGAAAATATGTATATGTTATATATATGTATATAAATATGTAAATATCATCCCCATTGGGATATTGATGATATCTTCTTATTGGATTAATGGAAGATTATCTTTGTTCTGGACTACAAAGAGGCAGCGTAATTGATTGATTGACTGATTGATTATAGGTGGGAGGAATGATTGATCCTTTTGCAGGTAGGATAGATCTCAGTTGTACTCTAGGATTTGCCCTTTAAAAGGGAACAGAAATCTGGAGAGGCTTTTTCTGAGAGATGTACATGGGAAAGGGGATACACACAAAGAGCAAACTCGGGTCCTAAGAATGAGGTGGGTCTGTGTAACACCGCAGAAAACCTGTAGCCTCAGATATGACAACCATGGGGAGGCAGTGAAAGAGCAGCTAAGAATCTCTTTAAAGAGGCAACAGCCAATGAAGAAATTCCTGAACCAAGATGGAAACAGAGCCAAGAGAGCAACAAGAGCCATGAAGTGGAAGCAAAAATGCAAGCCTTTGTCTTCTGTTAGTACTGTAAGTTAAAAGGGTTGGCTTCTTAGCAATAACCAAGTTACCCTTTAAGGAGTTTCAGTTTTAAAATAGTACAATAAATCTTGAAAATTGTATAAGTCCACAAGGGAGATGAGACTCACTAAAAAAGAAAGAATTATTTTGATTGTTTATAAGTCTGGGAGTGTCCTTTCTGTTCTGCATTTTTTGTTTGGTAAAATAAAACATATATTTGATGTATTATTAGACAGAATGCTTACATTGGAGCTGAAGGTATATTTACCTTTCTTATAGAGCCCAAGACACAATCTATATTCTGATGTTCCCAAGGGAGAACTTGAGTAGGGCCAAAAGCCAGAGCATGGTTTTTGAGAATTCCCAAGCATTGAACCAGGTTTTTATAACCCAAGAATTCAGTTCTGAGTCATACATACATTACATATATGTGAATAAAATCAATTTAAAATGAACTTTCAAAAGAACAGCTATAAAGAGATAGTCTGACTATATACTATTTAGTATCCAAGGACAATCCTACTCTTTTGGGAAGAAGATTAGAAGAAAGCAAGCTTGCTGGTTATATGTAATAGGCTTTTGCCTGTTACATTGGATCCTAGGAAAGACTGTCTGTTTTCACCTAATAATATATTAGGTGAATATAGGTGAAAATATTAGCTTATCCATGTAATCTTTTATCTCCCTAACAATCTTTTAAGAGCTTTCATCATTAATACTTAAGTTAATCATTCTCAGCCTCTGACTTGGATCTTCTTTGCTTTGGAAGCATTAATGTCACTGTCCTTACAACTAGACAGGGTTTATTGAACACAAATAGCAAAGCCGTAAGGAAGGACTTTTTTTTCCCTTTTAGGGAATGTTAAGGACTATAGTTGCCACATTATTGTCATTATACAGTAGTGATACAATATAGTTCCTAATGCACTTTCTCTCAACAGTAGAACCTAGGTTAGCTGTTAGAATGTTAACAGCTAAAAAGTCCAAATTGAGAATAGTACAAAAGATCTAATAGATCTTAGTTTGAATTCTGGTTCTGACCCTTACCAGTGATAGATAATCAGGGAAGAGATTTTCAATATCTACCCTCCATTTTCTCCAATCAGAGGAAGGGAGGAGCTCTTGGGATAGAGGATGCTGAGGAAGTGAGAGTTTCAGAGATGATTTTTTCTTGCATATTGATGAGTTTCTGGAGATCATGAAGTCCAGAAAAGCTTTGTGACCATGAGTACGTCTGATGCCTTGACATCATAGTTCTTAAAAAAAATGTGTTGAACTTAGATTCCTCTGAACCTGTTTTTTAAGTTATTAAATTGGAGGCTAATAAAACTTGTACATCTGACTTTTTCTGGTTGCTAGAAAGAGCCCTAGAAATGTGGGTTATTATTCAAGAGTCTCTTTTCAACAGAAAGCTTTGAAAGGCTTGCAGTAGTCAAAGCCCCTTCTTTGTTAGAATAAAAGCTTCAGATCTAGCTTCATATACCTCACCAATCCATGCTCTAGCACCCACCCTTGTTGTTATAATCAACAAAACAGTTCTTTTCTTTGCCAAGTTTTCAATAGCATGACCTTGTCCTAATAGTTCCTTGCAGTACACACTAGTTTTCAGGGTGTGGTATTCTTCTTGTTTCAGATTTCAAAAGTCTAAAACTTGGCATATTCAGTGATATCCTACATGCATATTTTTCTTTCCTCCTTCCTTTCTCCCTCCCTTTTAAAGCAGCTATAGTTTGAGGAAATCAAAATCACCACCTAATTCAGCATTAGAAACATCCCCAAACAGAGCACAGTGAGCCCCTGTGACATTAGTTATAAAGTATATCTCCTAGTTAGCCTGGGGATGAACCAAGCCTCTAGTTTCTGTGCTAAAGAATGGGTTCTTTCTCAGCAGGCTACTCAGTTCCTGGTTGCTTTGTTGAATCTACCAGCAAGAGTTTCTATAGTGATCAGTTTTTAACAATGTTAGCACCTGCCTGGGAGGGATTAACAGCAGACTGCCAACATACTCTGAGCCACTCGAAAGCCTGGCATTTGTCATTTCTCATCTCTCCCCTCTTCTTATTAAATACCTGAATTAAAATTCCTTCAAATTGAGGAAAGTTGTATACACAAATTCTATTCTACTTTTTTTCTTGAAACAAAAGCCTGGGAGTAGGATGATGAAGTGTATTTGAAATAAGCACAAAAGTCTCATTAGAAAGTATTTAAGAATGAACCAGTAGGAAAAATAGTAATCACATATGAAAAAAGAATTCCTCTATATCCAATTTCTTCCTGCTGCTGTTTCTGTGTTACTTTTATTGTGTTCTTCATAAGATGATAGAGCCAGAAGGAAATTTAGAGACACCTTCATCCTGCATCCCTCATTTTGCAATCCAGGAAATTGATTCCCAAAGGGTTGAAGGGAGTTTGCCAAATTCTCTCCAGTAGGCACAGCTGGCAGAGTTGGGATGGGCACCAAGGTCCTGCTACTCCAGAACCAGCTTTCTTTTCACTGCATCACTTCCCTGGATGACATGATTAAGCATTATACCTGTGTTTCTTCCTGTTTGGCCCACTTTAATTTGGAAGCTGATCTACTAACAAAGAATGGCCTTGTTTCAGGGAATTTTCATTCACAGTTGTTGGTGGCCTTTTACTTCCTTGCTTTAAAATAAGAGAGGGATCTTGAGTTTTGACATATGCCCCAAAGTGAGCCATTTTCACAAGTGCCTCAGTTCTGGGGGTGGCAGATTCAGAACCCAGCCACGGCAGAAGGCTTAGTGAAACTTTTCCAAAGGCTCCCACAAACAAAGAACTGCATCGGTCTAGCATTCCTCTCATTGAAGGCAGATTGAATCCTGAAAAGCTACCATTATGTGAAAGAGAAAGAGACCAAAGATAACCAGCAGCCAGGAGATTCAAACTCCGATAGCTAAGTTAGTCTATTACCTGGGTTTATTACATGAATCTTGGAGCTGTGTGGGTGAATGAATACCTTGCAGGTACAAGGCACGCATGTCAATGATGTTAAATGTTCTTAGCTTTGTCCACGATTTTGTTTCCCCAGCAGCACTCAACTTTAGCAGAAGCAGCCGAGGGCAAGAAGCAAAAGTGGGGCTAGAACACAGACGGGTGGAATGATTAGAAATGGCTCTAAAATTTAGCATCTGTATGTTCGTTTGTAACCTGTAGCACAGAAGGAAAGAAAAAGCCTTCTCGTGAGAAACGTAAGCTCGTTTCGTAAAGGGAAGCCGAAGCACCAGCCTCAGCAGAGATGCATGCTAATGATTGACCCCAACAGCCGTAGCTATTTAGAACAGACTCGGCATTGTGTTCCAGACTGGTTTATCCAGTCTGTGGTTTCATGGTTTTCTGCACCTTAGGCCAGATATCTGCTGGTAGTTTGCAGAAGTTGTAATGATTACACCTTGTGCCTTTGGGGTATGGAGGAGTGAGAAAAAGAAGCACTAGATCTGGGAAAAGTAGTTGTAGAAGCATTGATCCCAAAGCATGGGGGAAGAAGGGTACTTGGGGAAATGGAGGGTCACAGACACAGAGAGTAACAGACTTTTTCTCAAGAGCCCAATCTCTTTGTCCCTGGGTGTACCTAAGAATGCCAGTTGTTCCTCTCTCAGAAGAGGATATTGTAACTTGAAAGGTATTGAATGTTTTGTAGAGCGGAACATTCTTTGAAAGCTATGGTAGAGAAAAATACTTTCTTAAGGAACTAAGTTGACAGGAACAGGGCAAATTGGAAAGGTCTGCCTGGGTTCAAAGGCTCAGCCTTTAATCCCCAGCCATTTTAATTTCACTTAACTTTTATTTCTTTCTGGGTGACTTAACCGTAAACTTCTATTAATCTATTGCCAAGTCATTCTTCTTGAGATAGTAAATACATTTATAGGGTCCTTGGCCAAGACCAATCTGTCAGGAATGTTGGTAGTATGAAGTTTTTTTTTTTTTGTTTTTTTTTTAATATAGATAAAACAAAAGGATATGAAACTAGGTCATTCTATTTTATATGTGGCATGGAGTCAGTCTTTGGCAGCCTTTGTTAATACTGAAAACAATAAGGGACTAGTACTCATGAAAGTTTTGAAATGTAATGCCTCTAGCAATACATCATCTTGATAAGTCAAGCTTCATGTTTGCACAGTTGGAATTTTGTATGACTGGGATAGCTCTTAACCATAGCATTGTCTTCCCCTTTACACCTGAATGAGGTGGGAGAGACCAGTGAACATCAGGAGATAACTGACAATATTTTGGGAATGAATCCAAAGAAGGTAGTGCAGAAGGTGGCCTTTCTTCCTCAGAGAAATAGCAGGCTATGTTTGAGATGTAGAAACTTTGAACAAAATTGGTCTTTTAAAAAATTATTTAATAATGCTTTATTTTCTCCAATTATATGTAAAGATAGTTTTCAATCTTCACTTTTTTAAGATTTTAAATTCCAAATTTCTTTCCTTCCTCCCTTCATTATCTCCCTCCTCCCCAAGGCAGCATTCTGACATAGGTTATACATGTACAATCATTTTAAACATATTTTCATGTTAGTCATATTGTGAAAGAAAATTCAGAATAAAAAGGAAAAATCACAAGAATGAAAAAGCAACCCCCCCCAAAAAAAAGGTGAAAATACCATGACTCAATCCATAATCAGTATCCATTGTTCCTTCTCTGGATGCAGATGGCATTTTCTACCCCAAGTCTATTGGAATTGATTTGGATTGATGTATTGCTGAGAAGAGCTGAGTCCATCATAGCTGATCATCACATAATCTTGCTGTTACTTCTGGTTCTTCTGGTTCTGCTTACTTCACTCAGCATGAGTTCATAAAACAGGTCTTTCTTTCACCATAGTGACATGCTGTCTATACCATGATTTCATACTTTCATACAAGCTGAGATTCCTGTTACTGTTAAATAGTTTAAAATGTCCACAATTTGACTGATCTATATATATATATATATATATGCATATATATATATATATATGAAACTAGACTGAAGCATAAGCTTATTCATTCATATTATCCTTCTTCATGTTTGAGCACCAAATTGTCCTCTGATATAAAAAATATAACTATTTAAAATGCTGTTATTCTCCCAATTTTGTTGCATGCTTGTCTGTCTTAGAACACAATGGAAAGAATCAGTTATGGGTGACTCAGACAACCGTGGAGAAACACATAAGGGTGTGTGTGTGTGATAGTTACGATGTGTTTCTAGTGATGTTCTAGGTTCCAGAACCAGTATACGAGATTTTTATTTATTACAGGACTAGTGATTTCATTGGTTTAAGGAACTGAGAGATAAGAAACTCAGCCTCTTTTCTGCAAATTATAATCTTAGAGAGTTGCCTGGGGGCACTGAGAGGATAAGTGAATGGTCCTGAGTCACATGAATACTATGTCAGAGGAGTCTTTGTCATAAAACCTAGACTGGCCCCCTAAGCAACTCTAAGTGAAAGGGATATTATTGAGAAAATGAATGATCAGAAAAAGGAAGAGGCTAAAGGAAGGTGACATGGAAAGCCTGAGTTTTGTCCTAGTAGCCACAAAATGAAAAAAGACCTCCAGGAAGTGTTCTATCATATTGTGATATGTATACATATATATAAATATAAATATACACATATAATATACATATATATCCCCTATGGAGTATCTATAGGAGAATAGGGACAAGATGAAAAAGAGTGAGGTGTATTATAACCTGCACCGATGAAGGAAAGGACCCATTGAAGGAAATATAAGGACTGACATAAATCAATACAGGGTAAGCAGCCAACGGAAATACAATGTTTATGCTCTCAGAAATAGGAGTGTATAAAGTTTGCTGAGGTTGTATTCTTCATCTATCCAGCTTCTAGGACAACGCATCTCTATAGCTCTGTGAATATCCATTGCTCCACTATAGAAATATAAAATAATAAATAATAAAAAATAAATTTATGATAGACCAATTCAGTTCACCCAGCATGGATTAAATTCCTACCACATCCAGGGCACAAAAGTAATATAGTAAAATAGTTGGGGAGTCAGCCAGGAATTCAATTCAATTCAATAAATAGTTGACCTCTACTATGTGTCAGGCACTATGCTAATCACTATGAAAAGAGGCAAAAGACAGTCTTCATAGAACTTAAAATTTAATGGGAGACCTGGCTTCTAGTTCCATCTTTGACCCACCCTGATTGTGTAAACCTGGAAAAGTCACTTAATCACTAGGACTTATAAGATACAAAGAAGGTTCTAACCTACATTGTTAAGGGGAATTTCCCTACCTGATAGCTGCCTGTACCAATGAAATCCCAGGACTTATCTCTATACCAGTCCCTAATTATTCAAGGAGGGATATATAATGTGTTCAAGAGAATTAGCAGGGCTGCTCATCTGCCTTTGGTGTCCATCTTTCACTCCAAGAAGGCACAGCATCCTATATGATGTAAACTGATTCAGCAGACAAGCTGAACGAGTTTAAGGCTAACCAACAGGACTCAAACTATTGGTGACTTAGGGGGATGTTTACCCCAAACACTTAAAGACTTTCCCCAGAATGGATAGTGAGAAGAATTTGTTCTAATGGCCATGAAAATGGCTGAAACGGGCCCTGTAAAGCACTTAGAAATTGGTCAGATACCAAAGATGCTAAGGTATAGATCTTGTACCATTGCCAGTGGTCTTGACTTGTTTTGTCACCATACTTCAATGATTTTAGAAGTCATTAAATTATAAATTAAATCTAATTCATGTACAAGTCATCACCCTATAATATTATTGGGTGTCAATAATATTTGTCAAAAATAAGGGACAAATAACTATTCAGGCTACTATGCTGTTGTTATTATTGGTCCTTCATTCTTGAAAAGGACCATGGCATCAGGCCATGACATGTAAGTGAACTGGATTTAAGTAAAAGAGGGCTGTACAAGGTCACCTGCCTCACTTAAATCTAATTCATGCCCAAGTTAAGACATCACTCCGTAATGTCATTGGTTCTCATCAAAAATGAGGGACAAATAACAATTATTTGGGATACTATGCTAGGGTTCTGGAGAAGATACAAAGTTTAGATAATACTACATCCCTGTCCTCAAAGATCACATTCAGTCATTTTGTAATGGAGGAGAAACTGAGGCAGGAGAGAGATTAGAGAGTTTTTAATATTTTATTAATTGGAGAGCATAATTGACTGGACTGGACTCTCGTCTCAAAGTATCCAGCAATGAATGGGAGAATCCCAAATTCTTATAAATCTTTTCAAACAAAGAAGGGGACAGAAGCAGGAAACTTCACAGACCCATTTGGTTCTGTCAGGATGGGGGAAGAGACTATAAATTCTTACTAAAAGTCAGAGTCAGGATGTCTGAATAAACAGAAATAAAGATGGCAATGAGGTATCTGGGATAATCTTATCTTTTGGAATATTTTAGAGGGGTAGTGTCATAAATTCTTGAGGACAGAAGGAGTTAGGAGTCAGGAAGTCTGATCTCCCCCTTATCTTGAGTCTTACATTGACAATTTATAACCTTAGAGCAAATTGTCCTCAGTCTTAATGGACCAGAGGGGGGTTTTACAACTAAGGGGATTGAAGCAGAACAGTTAAGGAAACTGAGATTGAACAATTCAGGGAAACTCAGTCAGGACAATAAGGGAAACTAGTGCAGGGAAACTGAGGTAGAACAATTAAAGAGAACTGTGGCACAACAATTTTAATCATGTCTGACTTTTAGAGGCCACCCCATTTGGGGTTTTCTTGGCAAAGATACTGAGTTCATTTTAATTGTTTCGCTAATTGGATCAGTGCTGTTTTATTTGTACATTGGTAATTTTTTATGTATTTTAAAGTCGTCTACATGGTCTAGTCCAACAAACATTTAATTAAGCTTTTTATGAGCAAGTTATTCTACTAGGTTCTGGCAAGATTGGCAAAAGTGCTGTACTGTGAAGCAGTCATGAGTCATAGAAATTAGAATTAGAAAAAACCTTAGAGATGTTTTAATTCAACACTTTCATTTTAAAGATGAGGAAAGTAAACTTTAAAGAAATAAAGTGATTTATCTAGTCACACAGCTATTTAAGAACTCTTTTCATGACCACTGTATCACACTGCTTTTCAGTTTAGAGCAACCTGGAAGAATAACTGAAACATTTGTGAAAAATCAACTGGCAAATGACCCATAGGATAAAGTGACAATATTACCATTTTCCATTTGGCAAAATATTTCTTTTGTACCAGAAATCAATTAAAGGAAGTGATAGCTACTGCAGGAAAAGGAAGTTGAAAAAATGAGGAACAAGCTTATCAATTAGAGTTCGAATCAAACAAGATTATAGCACTATAAAGCCAGTCACACCTCTCCATTCACACCCTACTGCTAATGTACTGAAATAAAGAGGGGGAAAACACCTCTTCTGGTTTTTTTGTGCCCCATTATTTTACAGTATTTTCCTATGCAAATTATAAAGAGCAGAAACTTGAACACTTGTAGTTTGGCAACAAATGTTTATTAAATACTTATGGAACCAGTAGGTGGTACAATAGCTAAAACACTAGTCCTGAAGTCAGGAGAACCTGAATTCAAATCTGACTTCATACACTTGACACTTACCAGTTGTGTGATCCTAAGTGAGTCACTTAACCCCAAATGCCTCACAAAAAACCAAACGAAATCAAAATATTTATTACAGGTTGTCTCAAATTCTTAGTGACATAGTCAGCTTCTAGAACTAAGACTTTGGGAATACTCTATGTCCAAGGCACTCTGCTAAACACCAAGAATATAAAGAAAGGCATTCATATAACCAGTATGTAAACTGATGGAACTCTTCTAAAAAGGCTAAGAACATATTCAGTATCAATATCAATTAATAGGTACTGAATTTGATATGTTCCAAAGTCTGACCTGGGCAACTAGGTGACACAGTGGATAAAGTACCTAAGTTCCCTGCAGTCAGGAAAAACTCAGTTCAAATCTAGCCTCAAATACTTCCTAGCTATGTGACTCTGGGCAAGTCATTTCACCCTATTTGCCTCAGTTTCCCCATCTGTAAAATGAGCTGGAAAAGGAAATGGCAACTCACTCTAGTATCTTTGCCAAGAAAACCCCAAATGGGGTCATACACAGTCAGACACTGAAATAACTAAATAACAACCAACAATTGGGAATAATTTCAGAAAAAGGAAGGTCCCTTTCTAGTTCCAGCAGTGTGGGAGGATGGGGAAAACCTCTTGCACAAAGTAGGTTTTGAACTGAGCCTTGAATAAGGACATTCTGGACACAAAAAGCCCACGAAGTGTGATGTTCAAGGAACAGCAAGGTCACTGGACAGTGTCTGTAGTCTATGGAATGGTATAAGTGAAAGCAGATCTGATGTAGAAACTAGTCAGGTTAGAAACGACTTTAAAAGACAAACAGAGGACTTTCTATTTAATCTTGAAGGCAATAGGAAATCACTGGGGTTTATTGAGTAGGGAGATGACATGGTGAGACTTGTCAAATCACTTCATTGAAAATCAAAAGGCTATTCCAAGTGCTCTGATACTGCCATGCAAATCTCACTTAGTTTATTTCTGAGAAGTTGTAGTTTTACATTTCAGAGTATCCTTCACTGGAGAAAACAGTCCTTGGGTACATTTTCTTTGCATATGAAAGAAGGCTCAGAGCAAAGTTTATTTTAAAAAATTGTTTTTGAAGGGCATCACATTGTTAATGAAATTTCATTATACCTCTTTGGAGTCAGATGACAAGTATCAATTCTCTGATGAGCTAGGAAGTTGTTGTGAAAACCCAGCAATCTCCAAAGGAAGACCCCCTAGCTGACCAGTTGGGGGCCAGTGTTGGGAGTAAAAATATCATTTCACTCAAGTAGTATTTATTAAGTCAGGCATTATACCAAGCAGATTGAACAAGCCCACCCACTGTCTTCCAGAATTGAATCCTGGTTCCTGACCTACCACCCTGTCCTACCCCTACCCTACTCACTTTTTTTTTCTTTTTAGAAAATTTTAGGAATTCATTTTCAATAATTTATCATAAACTTAAAAGGGAATCCTGAAATTAAAGCTAGACACCAAAAGTGCTTTTGGTATATATGCGAAGCTAAAACATACTATATTAGTAATGTGTCTAAACCTAACCATAAACATAAAAAAAAAGTTTTTTTCACTTAAATAATGCTATTATTTTTTTGTTTTGTTTTGAACTTGTGATTTCATTGGTGAATGGGAGCTCCTGGTGAGGAAGCTCTATCCATCAATGCAAATTTCACACTCCTCTGCAAGTGATAAGATGTAAAGAGTTGCTTGATACACTGTCTAGGGTCACAGTCAGTTTGTGTCAGAGGCAGAAATTAAATCCACATATTCCTGACATTAAGACCAGCTCTCTATTATACCATGCTGCCTCTCTTCTTTTGGTGTTTAATTTTTAACATAATTATAATAGAAAAATAAAAGCCCTAAAATCTTAGTTATTCTTCTTTTTGAACAAAATATTCCTTTTCTTGTGGAAATTTTTATATATCAGAATCTTTTAGGTAAAAGGCAGATTTAAGAAGGGAAAAAGGGTTTAAGCATAAAAATGTACAGAGCATATCCAGAACAAAGAAAAATGGGCAAATGTTAGTCACTGGTTTATTTCGTTATTCTCAAACTAACTCATCCTTTAGTTTACCTCTGTTCTTTAAGCTCTACATGATCTTAACTGTAAAAATGATTTAAATATGTTAAAATAATTAAGAGAAACAAAATCACATTTTAAAAGGAACACTCAAATCACCCATCATGCTTTGTCACAGAAACTGTCTCAGTGAACCAAAACACTGCCAATGTCACGACTGCTTCAAGTTGAATGAAAATTGATTCCTGTAGCTAGCTAGCAATAGTGACTCTAACAGGTGTGCCTGCTTGTTTTATTTAAATTTAAATCCTTCAGATTGTGGGAAGACCAGAGGGAAAGTATTAGTAATTTTTTTCTATTTAAACATAGTCTTTACTGCAGACCCTAACTTTAAAAATATGAAAATATAATTAGATTTCATGTAAAGTAGCTGAAGAAGCCCAACTTGTCAGGTAAAATGTTAATTTGACTGACAGAATGCTGATAAAATTCTCATCCATTTGCCCTGTTTAAAACACCAAAACCAAAAAAATACCTGCCATAGTTGTTCAGCATAAAATTTCTAGATTTATCAAAAAGATTAACAATTTCTTGCCCACATGTTGCTTCTTCCTCAAAAGAAAAGGACACACATGTAAGAATCAATGTTTCTCAGCCTTTACTTGAAACGTCTCATAAACATTTTTCTCCTTCATCTTCTCAAAAGAGCTAAAAATTGGAGTATTTATTTGTCTGGTCAATGGCCTGAATAAGCCTTTCTTCAGCTTTTGTTACACATTTTCTCAGGCAGGACTCCCCACTTATAACAGCAAGCAACAAAGCTCCTAGAATTGGGGTAATTGTATTAGGGAAGGCCTTGAAAGCAATTTGTTCTCAAGCTCTGTGACTTTGATCTTCTGTTTCACCAACTTTTCTCTTCATGCTTTGAATGACTTTCTCCTTAACATTTTAAGCTTTGCATCATTCTAGATTTTTGCCTTAGTTTTGGCACATTTCACATATCTTTGGACATTGACTGATTGTTCTTTCTTGGTGTTAATCTTGATCTACACATTCAGTAGGTCTTCAGTGATGCTCTCTGATGGCTACCTGACTCAACACTTTTTGTCCCACTCAAGTTATTTAAATACTATTTAGATTGGTTAATGACTGTAATAGGAGATCTTCTTTTCACTTTGTAGAAAAGGAAAAGATATTAAAAGACTCCTCCTTGGTCACCAAGGTCATTAGTTACTGGGCCAGGCCTAGAACCCAGATCTCTTGACTCAATCTAGCTTTTGATACCCCCAATCAATTTATCATCCAAGACACTTTCCTGAGAGGCAGTGTAACATGATGCTGGCTAATGGCTTTAATAAGAAAGAACATTTAGTAAATTGATTAATTGTGCTTTTAGTTATACCTTTATGTTTCCTTCATTAAGCCTTTCTACTTTCATCATGGGCAAGAAGACATGATTATAACTAAAATCAAATAATCTTGGAATCTTGGAATTGGATATAATCTAATTAAACCCTCTGTTTGAAGTTCAATATACACCATCCCCAAATGCAAGTTTAGGATCTGGAGAGATTGAATCAATAAGGCAGCTAATTAAAAACCCCAAACAAACAGTGTTATACAAAATATACTCAGCAAGAATATACATTGACAGCTGCAGCTCTCCAGGTTTCCTCCCAAAAGAACATACCACGCCCAATTTTTAACTGCTTGCATAGGAATAATAATACTGTGAGGTCCAAAGAGCTATATTTCCTTTTCAATAGCAGTTTATATAGGATTTATCAAAAAGCATGCTTTAATGCATTTAGTATATCCTCATTCTAGGCCTTTCTGCTTAAGAGATGCAGAAGTACCTTTTTTCTCCTTAATCTCCTTAAGTGATTTGTCCAGGGTTACAAGGCTGATAAGTGTCTGAGGCTGAATTTGAATTCAGGTCCTCCTATTCTCAAGGCTGATGTGCTATCCAGTGTACTATCTAGATTCTCATACATATGTACTTTAAATCATTAATGCCATGCAGCTTAGTCAACCCTTTTAAGTTCTAAAGCCCAGGCAAAATAAATATAGAAGATACCTTCTCATTTCACAGATAAAAAATCTGAGTCAAAAGAGGGGGAGGTAATTTAACCCAAACTGTTTAATTCAGCATCACTGGGATTAGAATTCAAGTGTTTTAATCTCCCACATTTCTCTGAATTTGTGGCAAATAATTATACAAGGTGTATTGATCAGAGTGATCGACTTGATTTCCATAATGAATTTAAGATCATAAAGTGACCCTTTGCCACAGGATGGCATCCAGTGCTTAGCACAGTGCCTGACGCATAGTAGGTATTTAATATTGATTGGCACCTCCTTATGGAATGTGAATAGAATGGCCATATGGGGTTTGGCCATAGAGATTAGGGCTACTACTTATATTAAAGGCAGCTAGATGGCACAGTGGATAGGGCACCAGGCCTAGAATCAGGGAAATCTGAGTTCAAATCCTGACTTCAGAAACTAGCTGTATGACTGGATAAGTCACCTAACTCTTGTTTGCCTCATCTATAAAATGAATTGGAGAAGGAATGGCAAACCACTCCATTATCTTTGCTAAGAAAACCCCCAAATGGGGTTTACTAGGAGTTGGAAAAGATTGAAAAACAATTGAACAATAGCACTTATGTTAAACTGACAGAATCAATAATCCCTCCTTATGGTCTGTGACTTCAGGGTGCCATTGGTGAGTCTTAGAGGCAGCTCCAACAGCCACAGCAGCAGAAGCAGCTTCAGGAGCTCTCAAGCCAGAGATAGTATGGGGACTGGAAAACTGGTCAAAAAGAGAACACAGGATGTCCTTTGCTGATACTGAGTGTGTTGGAGTTCAAGGGGGACCCCAAAAATGTTGGAGTTCCAGACTAGTATTGAGAGGTGTCTCAAAAGAATTTTCAGGCTCAGACCCATCTTCAAGTCAAGGGGTAAAGTTTATTATAATTGTGGCGCCAATTAAAGCGGGCTACATTCCAACAGAAGTAAGCAAAGAGCTAAGAGCAAGAAGGTAAATTTATAGGGAAAAGTAGGAGAAATCAGGTGCTTCATGTCACTTATAGCTCATTTTATAATTTAGAATGGAGTTGAGGAGTGGTCTGGTTCTGACTTTATGGGTAGGTATAGTACCCATGGTTCTCTAAGCAGAGCTGGGGAGGGGAGGAGAAGAGGAACCTTCTGTAGGTATGTTTTTAGGCCTGAAAGTGGCAGCCAACCAATTTTGTTCTGAGCCTGCATTAACTTTAAATACCTCATTATTGCTCAGTAGTCTCAGGAACCCTGTTATCACTAACCAATAGGTTGTTTTCTGACAGCCAGCAGTATTTTGGGGCTCAGCATTCTGGTCACAGAGAGTAAACTGGGGCAGGATAACTTAAGGGAAGAAATACATTATTCCTAACTACATCACTCCCAAGGCTAGGTAGCCTTCAGGATTATTCCTAAGGGCTACACCACATCATAAGTATCTAAGCCATAAGATGACCTGTGACTCTGAAAGGGATGTGAATGATCCTGAAGAAAAGAGAGTTTTTACAAGATGTTGGCCCAATAACAACTCCAATTTTAATTACTAAAGATGGAACTAGGAACTAAAGGGTTATTTGCTTATTACCCTTTTTTTTTATATCCCCATTCCTTAGCATAGTGCCTGGCACATAGTAAGCTCTTAATAAATGCTAATTGACTGACAGACTTGCTGCTTATGGCTTCCAATAGGTATTTCAGTGTGTTTGTATTTTCTATGGGATAAAAGAAAATTTATCCTGTATTCAATGGCTTTATTATGCCTTGAATACTTATATGAGAGTTAAGAACCCTTTATGCTCATATTTAGGGATATCAGTATACAAGGTTTTTCATAAGTATATGAGAAAATTTTCCTGGAGCAGCTCTGTGTCATAGGATCATATGATTTAAACTTGGAGGAGAATCCAGAAATCCTCAACTCTAGGTCCTGGATTCTCCTCCAGGTTTAAATCATATGATCTTACGACACTGGTCAGGGT
Source organism: Sarcophilus harrisii (assembly GCF_902635505.1). NCBI lineage: Eukaryota > Metazoa > Chordata > Mammalia > Dasyuromorphia > Dasyuridae > Sarcophilus > Sarcophilus harrisii. Next base: position 498,096,309 of record NC_045426.1, on the reverse strand, counting down.
ATGACTATATAGAATGTAGATCTTTATCATCATGAAACTTGCCAATTAATCAAGAAGATGACAGAGAATAGAACTAAATGTACGTGTCTCTAAATAGCATATTCCAAATGAGTGGTAGAGACAGTAAGTGCTTCAAGAGATTCAAGAAATGAAAGATAGCTTTTATCTGGGAAGTCTAAGAAAGGATACTTAGAATAGGTATGTTTGAACTGGGCCTCAAAAGGTCAGGAGAACTTAGACAAAAGGAGAATTAAGGGCAAACCCTAAAAAAGATTTGACACTAGAAAGGAAGTGAAAGTTAACTTCCACAATGGCTCCAATAATCAGGTTAGTAGAAGGAAAGTAAATATCAGGATTTACTTTTTTTTTTTTTTCTGAACTACACATTCCATACTCCTCACTTCTTATTTTAAGTCAGAAGGAAGAATCATTAAGCTGCCTCCACCTACAGATCCTAGGCTTAATCGGGTTTAATTGACATTTGCCCTCCCGGGAAGTCTATAAAGACTCATTGGATAAGGATAAGCAATGATGCCTCAGTTATCAAGGTGTTCTTTTGGACTTATTACATATTCAGGACTGAGTTAGGTTCTATGCAAAACACAAAGAAGTCAAGATTTTGATCACTGCCCAATAGACACTTACAATTCAGTTGATGTTTACATTTATATTCTAATTACATCTACAATAAGTTGCTACATCATTTTGGTTGAAGAAAGGAAGAAGGAAAAGCAGAGAATAGTAACTATAAAGCTCCTAAGCTTTTATTTAGCACTGTGCTCCTAAATAATGCCAATTATAGGGACTGGAATAGACCTGGTAGATCCCATGTAAATAGAAAGTCTGGCAAAATGGGCTGTTATGAAGAATTTACTATGGACTACACAATTTTTTCAGCCCTTAGGAAATTATGTTAGGTTTAGACAGTACAGTGCAGTAGGGAAAACCATTAGATTTTGAGTCAAATGATCTGGGGTTTGAATGTCAAGTGTTTCACTTACTAGCTTTGTGGCTTTAGGCAAGCAATTTAAGCTCTCTTGGACTCTCAATTTCCAGATCTATGAAATAGAAGTAAGACTTATTGAATTATCTCAACAATGTTGTGAGGGAAATACTTGATAAATGAGTTATTATTAAGGCACTGTACAATGCTTCCTTTGACCCTTATAATCCTGTATTCTCTGGTTTAAAATAATTTACAGTGGAGGAGGATCGTGTTAATTGAAGATTGAAGCAATAAGCCAGAGTTCTCAAAGCATTTACAAAACATCCCAATATCAAAATCAACATTTCTTCTTTAGACTCCAGGTCACTGTCAAAATAGGTATGACAAGAAGGTGAAGAAAGTTGATGTTTGCCCCTAAAAATAGAAAGATTGAGTCATATGGTAGAAAGGAATTTGACCAAGCCCTAGAAGACATGAATTGTAAACTTAGCTCCATCACTCAATAGGATATTTATGGGCTAATAATCCCTTAGTCTCTCTCAGCCTCAGTTTCCTCACCTGTAAAGTGAAAGGAAATAACAGATGCCTTGTCTACATAGGCAGTTCCTGTGAAGATCAGCTGAAACAATGGTGTGAAAGTAATTTTAAGTGTAAATTTTTCTATATTATTATAAGTATAGAGTATCATTGAAAATAAATTGGTCCAAGCAATTCTAAATATCATAGTACCATGTCATAGATCTATCATTAGAAAGAATCTTAAAAGTCATCTAGTCCAGTAGTTCTCAGATGTTTGTTCTCATAATCTTTATGCTAATTAAAATTATTGGAGATCTGACTAAAGAGTTTTTGTTTATGTGGATTATATTCATAGATATTTACCATATTACAAATAGAAACTTATTTTGAATTTCTAGATCTTCTGAAATGGTGTCAGAGACCCCAGAATTCTCTGGATTGCATTTTGAGAACCACTGACCTAGTTTAATTCCTTTATTTTTAAAATTTTTATTTAATTTTATTTTTCCGTTAATAGGCTTTTTCTTTTTTTCCTATATCATACACCTATTGGTAAAAAGATAATCTCTTAACAAATATGCATAGTCAAACAGAACAAATTTCTTTGTTGTCCGTGTCCAAAAATAAGTTTGTTTTCTGTATCATAAACCCATTACCTCTAGGTAGTATATTTCATCATTGATCTTCTGGAATCATAATTGGTCTTTGTATTAATTAGCATTCTTAAGTCTTTCAAAATTTTTTATCTTTATGATTTTCTTATTATATAAATTATTCTGATTCTGCTTGCTTCACATAAAATCTGTTTATACACACTTTCCTAGGTTTCTCTTAACCTATCCCTTTCATCAGTCTTATTTTACAATAATTTTCCATTACATTCATATATAATTTGTTCAGCCACTTCTCAGTTGGAGAGCCCCTACCACTTTCTTAGTTTCCAGTTCTTTCTTATTATAAAAAAAACTACTATAATTTTTTTTTGTCTTTCTTGTCTTTCTCTGATCTCTTTGGGATATACTTTGGGTGGGATATATTTGGTATAGATCTCTTTGGGTGTTATTGCTAGATCAAGTGATAATGCACAATTTAATACTTTTTTGGATATCATTTCAAATTACTTTCCAGAATATGGCTGCACTAATTCACAGCTCTATCAAAAGTGCATTGATGTGCCTATTTTCCCACAGACCCTCCAATACCTGTCATTTCTCCTCCCTTTTTTGGTCATTTTTGCCATGTTGCTGGGCAGGGAAGACCTTTATCTTACAGAAGAGGAAACTGAGGTCCAGAAAAATTAAATAATTCCTTCAAAATCAACTTGTTCATGTTCAAGGTCACAAAGTTGGTCAAAGTGGAATGGCTAGGAATCAAACCCAAGTTCTTTTCCTCCAAAACCAGTGCCTATTCCATTGTACCAGAATGTCTCACCAAGGTATAGTTTTGGAACAAGGGGCTGCCATACTGTTTAAAAACAGGAGCACTTGCATTCTGTCATACAGGTGGGATAAGTTCTTCTATTGTTACCTCCACTAGGAGAGCTGGAAAATGGTTTTGCTTCTGGAAATATACACACACACACACACACACACACACACACCGCACACACATACCCTAACCATTCTTTCCTCTATTTTCCTAAGCTTCCGCAGGTTCACTCGGTCTAACAGCGTGACAGCAGCAGTGCAGGCTGACCTGGACTTCCACGAGAACTTGGAAAACTCTCTGGAATCTATAGAGGACAATACCTGCCCAGGACCAATGTCCAGGCAGTTTTCCCGGGATGCCAGCACCTCCACAGTGAGCATTCAGGGATCAGGAAACCACTACCATGCCTGTGCCGCAGATGAGGACTTCGACACAGATTTTGATCCTTCCATTTTGCCTCCGCCTGATCCTTGGATTGACTCTATCACTGAAGATCCCCTGGAGGCTGTTCAGAGGTCAGTGTGTCACCGAGATGGTCACTGGTTTCTGAAGCTTCTTCAGGCTGAGAGAGACCGGATGGAAGGTTGGTGCCAGCAGATGGAGAGAGAAGAACGAGAAAATAACTTGCCTGAAGACAGTAAGTAGTGATCAAAATAATATTTTAAAAATAAGAATCATTTTATTTTTGTATTTTTCTGCTTCTAATCTAAGCATTTCTTTTTTAATAAGATGTTTATTTTTCAAAATACATGCAAAGATCGTTTTCAACATTTACCTTTGCAAAACTTTGCGTTCCAGATTTTTCTCCTTCCTTCCCCTAGAAAGCAAGTAGTTCAATATAGGTTAAACATGCAATTTTTTCTAGACATATTTCCACATTTATCATGGTGATCAAAATAATATTGATGAGCATTTGCTCATCAAATATTGCTCATCATTTGCTTAATAAAGGTATTTGGGTTTTTTTTTTTTAATCTCCTTATTCTTTTGACTGGCAGATAACCTGCAAATTCTTTTCAGTTTTACACCTCCAAATGATAGCAAGTAGAAAAGCTAGGCAAATTCAGCTGAGAACTCAGTATAAACTGGTGTACACATAGAAAATGTTACTGGGCAGATGTAACACTTTTTTCCGATCAAAATTTGTGACAGTTACTGATCTAGTGCCTGAAACTTATAATGAAGGAAGTCTGATGTTTCAGCAGTAGGTCCTTTTAACTGCAGGTGTTTCTATAGACTAATGCTCCATACAAACAACTCCACCAAATTTATTTTTTTTTTTTTGGCTATCAGGTGTACCTGATCTTGCCTTTTCAACTAGTGGAAACTCCTTGAGCAAGTCACTCAATAAATATTTAGTAAGCGCCTACTATGTGCTAGGAACAGTGCTGGGCACTAGGAATATAAATACAATGAATAAAACAATCCCTATTCACAAGGAGCATACATTCTAAGTGAGAAGTTAGTAAGGATATGCATACATATGTGTATATATGTATATGTATACATATATATGTGCATATATATATATAGAGAGAGAGAGAGAGAAAGAGAGAGAGAGAGAGTCACCAAATAAATATACAGAGAGTAAAGACAAATAAATATAATGTAATTAAATGTTTGGTTTGTACTTCTCCCTTGTGATCTCTTTGGGGAAAAGCCAACCAGCCAAAATTAGCAAAATAACTATGTGATCATTTTGATTTTGTTTTCTAAAAACTAAATATATATACATATATGTGTGTATATAAGATATATATATATTTGTATATGTATGTATAAAATAAAGATCCCCCTCTCCCTCCCCTTACTGCCTTACCCCCATTAAGCTTCTGTCACAAATATACACAAGCAAGCAACACAAATTCCCACATTACATATGACTGAAGAAAAGTTTCATTCTGTACTATGTGTCTATTACTTCTCTGTCAGGAAGGGAATAGTGAGTAACCTGTTGTAGAATAATTTTTATAGAAATATAGTTTTGTTACTTTCAAATAATATAGAATATCTAGAATTAAGCTTACAAAGGACTAACTAGTAGCAGTCTTTGGGAATCCTGCTTAAATGAATTGAAGTACCATTTTATACACACAAAGAAATCTTATTTATAGAGAAGTGGGTGTTTCTAAAGAAGCTGAGGGAATGTGAAAAGTTTCATACCTAAAATAAACTTTCCCTTGCGAATTATTTTTAACATTATTAATTTGCTTAACAAACATTTCTTCAAAGATAATATAAAAGTACATTTCAGTTCAGTTCAGTTCCTATAGGAATTAACACAAATTCTAAATTAATGGGATCTGATCAATAAGGTTTTACTGTATTTTTGATCGGTGGTAGAGCATTCCCAGTGCATATTGGTCTGGTCAGCCCTAGTCGGACACATTGCAATTTGACTCTAAAATAATAATGTCATTTTGGTCCTCTTCAAGGAGAAAGGACAACAATCAGTCAACTTAACCATTTGTCAAATGGTAGATAGTTGACCTTTGAATAGCAAAAATGATAAACAATTTATATTCAGAAATGTCAATAATAGAAAAGTTTAAAAAGTTACCTAATATCAGGACAGGGGATCCCAACTTTTTTAAGTTTCCATATCTCTTAGCTTATACGAAACCTTCCCATACTCCTTAGTCAATATAAAAAGAAAGAAATCCTAGCATTTAGCATGAATATGCAAATAAGAAATAAACTAAAGAAACTTGTTTTTCATAAAGAAAATTTTATTTGGCACATGTTTTTAATATCATAAAGTTGTTAAATATTTACCAGAACACAATTATATAACTGAGACCCTCAATTCTGTTTATTGTCAACTAATAGTTTTATTCTCAATATAGTTTTTAAAGGTGATATCACATATCATGATCAGCCTTATTTCTTCTTTTAGATTAGATTGAAAACTGGACTGACAATTCTGATTCACAGAGATCATTTAAGGCCTGTAAGCATATTTTGGTAAGAATAGAATATGGTTCTCCAATGGTACATCAATAATTTTGCAACTTCACTGGATGGAAATCAATTTGGTGTTTCAGGATTTTTTTTTCTAGTTCAACTTTTTAAAAAATCTCATATTCAAATCTCATTCATATAGTTTTGATTTATAGAAATTATTTCTTTAGCTGTTTCTTTCAATTTTTTTATATCTATTATAACATTTCTTCCCATTCCTACTCTGCCCCCTCTCTCCAATACAAAACGTTTCCCACTAACACTACTACTTTTGGAATAATTCATTAGATAATTCACTAAATATTCTTTGGGTTCCCTTGACCAATTTTTATACCCATTGGTAACCCTGGCATTATAGGACTTTTCCTATAATGAAGATGTTGTAAAGTTACTTTCGAAATCTAATTTCAGATTCTACTATGCATTATTTGAGTACTCAGATGGATAGTGTTTCTTTGATTTACTTAATTTGGAGCAATAGCATACTGTGGAATAGCAGTGATTCTCAATGCCAATTCCCTTCCCCCTTCCAGTGATTTTTTTCCCCATTTAAAATAATCTATGAAAAAATAATGGCTTAAGGTCCCAAACATTCCTTATTATATTCCATCTCTATACATAGAGCTTCCTCTATGCTTAGCTTTTTGTCATCTCAGCTATATAGAAACCTCCTTGCTGCCGACTAGCTCATTTATTACACTCCTGGGCTGATTAAGGTATTCATAAATGGAATAGAGTAAATCTTTTGCAGCTCCATTCACCAACTGAGGATCAATGGGTAAAAAGACATCATTAAGAAGGAAGCTAATTGCTTCATGTTCTCCTTTACCCTTTCTAGGAATACCCATCATCTGTTAAATTATTAGCAGGCAGAATGCCTAAGTAAAAGAGGCTGTTGTCTTTTGTGTTATGTTCCTAAAAGCTGGTGAGCCTGCCTTCCCATGCAGGATGGGGGGCTGGCAGGCTGGCTGAATTTCTAAAGGAATTTAGTGATTTGGATCTAGAATTATCTCTACCCTCCACCCCCACCCTCTCACCCTCCTTAGCCATGGCTCTGGCTAAATTGCTACTTACTTAACTTAGGTAAAGTCACTTAGTTTCTCCTACTGTTACTTTATTTTTCTGACAACAGAAACATCTTTATCTTGTCCCTATTTTTATAAAGCTAAATTGAATATGGGGCAGGTAAGTAGTACAATAGATAGGGTGCCAGACTCAGCTTCTTGAGTTCAAATCTGGCCCGACGCTTACTAGTTGTGTGACTCTGAGTAAATCACTTCATGCTGCTTGCCTCAGTTTCCACATCTGGAAAGTGAGTGGAGAAGGAAATGGCAAATCACTCCAGTATCTGTTCCAAGAAAACCTCAAATGGGATAATGAAACCTCACCTTGATACATGATTGCAACAATTGAGCAACAACAAAAAAGAATTAAATATCATTTTAGGATATAAGATTATTTTTTAAATACTAGAAATCACAATTAACATGTTTTAATGTCATTTACCATATTGACATACTTTGCTAATAAAGAAGATTAAAGTTGTTTCAAGCCTATATAACTGAGGGTTAAGATGGTCCATTAATTACTATCAAGTAAATATTACTGTGAAACATATGTTTAATACCATTTTAAAATGCACATCAAAAATCCCCTTTTGATGAATTCAGTGATGCAGTATGAGATGGAAAAAAACATTGGACAAGAGATCAGAGTTCTAGGTTCAGGTCTTCCAGTGGCTAATTTGAAACCATAAATAAGTTATTTAACCTCTTTGAGCATTAATTTCCTCATCTATAAACTGAAGGAGTTGGATTCAATGATCTCTAAAGTTCCTTCCAGCCTAAAATTTCCATGATTTAAGCACCAAGGGATAATGCATTCTGTTGTTGTTGTGGAATTTTTATATATCTAGCATTGTTTGAAGTAAGTGGATCATCCTTTGGGGGTTTTGAAATATTTTTGTTATTCAGATTTTTTGCTGTGGTAGTAATTCCTATAATGGGAGCAAAAATACACTGTACTTCATGCTCAAAGTTGATGCCACTTATTCCACCTGCTAGCCTTTAATAAGATATGCTTTGATGCTTCCCTCCTAGTAACAGTAATAAATTTACACTAATCTACCCATGTCCTCTATTTTCTATAATTCCACAAGATCCCTCTCCCTTTTTGATCCCCACCCATTCCCGACAATGGCAGATGTTTATGATCTCCAAATAGATGAAGCTAAGGAATTTAGTCAATGGCTCCAGTACAAAACTGGTTGACATATAGGGTAAACTTAAACCTATAACACATTGCACTAGCTTTTTGACCACAGTTTCCCAAGTAACTGAGACAATTAGCCTTAAATGTATAGTACAGTAAAAAAAAATTCTCGAATTCAGTCGAGGTGAGGAAAGAACTTCTGAATTATATAGGCTTTTTTATTAATTTAATTTAATTTTAAATTTGAATTACTATTCTAATTCCAACTAAATAGTATAGTATAGTGACTAGAAAGAGCTGTTTTGAAGCTTAAGAAGTGAATTCAAGTGCCACTTTTGATACACACTAGCTACCTCAGAAAGCCTGGCAAGTGACCTCAGTGGTCCCATGTAGTACTACAAATTGCAGAGCATATCTATACTTGCATTGGGAAAAGGGATTGCCTTGCCCAGGAGTTTCCTATACCAGTGAAATTATTGAGCAAGGAAAAGAAAAAATTCAGATTATATGCTAACTAAATGTTTTCAGGTAAAAGTATATCCATAAAGTCTGCTTTAAGGAAAAGGCAAAATTCATTACAACTAGCACATCTCTACAAATGATACAAAATACTGACATCCTTCAAAGCAATTAGATCTACAATTGTTTTTCCACAATATGTTTAGCATGCACTTTCTTTATAAATTAACTAGTGGCTATTTCTTTTTTTTTTTTTTTAATGGAAGCTTTTTATTTACAAAGAATATGCATGGGTAATTTTTCCAACATTGAGCCTTGCAAAACCTTTTGTTCCAAATTCCCCCCCCCCTTCTCCCACCCCCTTCCCTAGCTGGCAGGTAGTTCAATACATGTTAAATATGTTGAAATACATGTTGGATCCATGCATACATATTTATACAGTTATCTTGTTGCACAAGAAAAATCAGATCAAGAAGGAAGAAGAAAAATTGAGGGAAAAAAAATGCAGGCAAATAACAACAGAAAAGTTGTGTTCCACACTCAGTTCCCACAGTCTTCTCTCTCTGGGTGTAGATGGCTCTATTCCTCACTGAACAAGTGGAACTGGTTTGAATCATCTCGTTGAAGAGAGCCCTAGTGGCTATTTCTTAAGTAACATAATGCAATGAAAAGAACATTAGATTTTCTGATAAAGGACCTTGTTCAAATCCCAGCTCAGCTATCCCCTACTATCTTTAAATCATTTCTGTACAATGTAATAGAAAAATTGCAAGGTTTGGAGTGAGAGGACTTGTCTCTGTTATTTACACCATGAGCAAGTCACTTCATTCTCTGAGCCTTAGTTTTTTCATTCGTAAAATAAAAAGGTTGAACTAAGATGACCTTTTACAACATAACCAATTCTTCAGTTTCCTCATCTGTAAAAAATCAGAGTGGGATTAAATAGTTTCTAAGGTCCCTTGCAGCTTTTACTGTGATTTTATAAGCTAACAATTACAGGTTTTAGGGGTTGCTGATGATAAGACTTTACTGAAAGTACTTAAGCAGAAACGAGGTGAACACTATGCCATTGACTATTCCTTCACTGGAGGAGAGATTGGATTAGATGAGTTTAAACTCTTAAAATTTCATAACTATCAAGTTCTTAATAAAGAGAAAAATTTTAAGAGTTGTAAAGGATCTTAAGCTCTTCTAATCCAATCTCCCATCAGACCAAGGAAGGACAGAAAAAGAAGATTGCATTAAAAATTTTAAATCTCTCATAGATATAAATTTTTAAAATACACATCAATGCTAACATGATTATACCAAGACCAACTTCTTGTCTGTGTCCCTTCTGATCAACCTTCTGTTCTCTTATATATTTTTTAATGTTTCATTGATATCTTTTTTTTTCTTTTTGGGTTTGTTTGTTTATGGATTTGCATCACTATTTTTTCATATCTTCCATGACATGCTCCATTCTCTTCAATAAAAGATTTCATTTGTAAAAAAGAATAAGTATGCAAAAAAATTCTGTTATATTGGTCATGTTTTAATACATTTTTCAATTCTTAAGATTCTATACTTTTAGAAAATGGGGGGGGACAAAGAAAGAAAATCAGATCAAATGAATAATAATCATTTTATTCATGATAAATGATTCTTGGTAGAGATGCATTCTGAACTAGAGAAATGCCAAATATTATATAATATTGTAGAATACAGATAATTAAAAGGTAGAATGAAAAGGGGAGTTTTTTTCTAAAACAGTTCCTATAACTCTATATACATATTTATAGTATATGTATATACATATACATATTTTTGTATAAATATGTATACATATATTGTATTTAACATATACTTTAACATATTTAGTATGTATGGGACTACCTGCCTTCTAGGGGAGGAGATGGAGGGAAGGAGGGGAAAAGTTGAAACAAAAGTTTTTGCAAGGGTCAATGTTGAAAAATTACCCATGCATATGTTTTGTATATAAAAACTTATAATAAAAAAAAGAAAAAAAAACAGTTCCTATTTTCTTTGGGGGTGAAGGTGGGAGTATTGGAACAAACAAGGCTGAATTGAGAAAGCCTGGGACTTTAATCTTCCAAATTAATCTTCATGCAATCTAGTGGAAAAACTAGGAAAATTGCAAGATTTGGAGAGAGAAGACCTGGTTCTGCTACTTAAAACTTGTGCTAATCTTGAGCAAATTCTCTAGGTCTTAGTTTCTTCATTTGTAAATTAAGGAAGTTGGAACAGATATTTTCTGAGGCCCTTCAGAGCTCTGAATCTGTGATACTATATTTTAAGTTAAGCACTGGCAAACTACTCTTGGAGTTTTGGGTATTACATGGTCATCACTAAGGCTCTGGGTAAAATTGGAAAGATACCTGTTATCTTCTCATGTCTCTTTCTGAACTTCTTTCCCAGTTTCCACTTACTTTTCCCATAGTTCCTAGATGCCCAGTGCCCTCATGTATCCTCTAGCTGTCCAGAGCCTCTATCTCACTCAGACATACAATCCTATTTCAGGAGTTCTCCTCCTTCCTCCCATCCCTATCAAAGCTCCCATTCCTTGAGTGCTACTGACTTCAGCCAAGGATTGATGTGCAGAAATTCATATTAATCAGTGCAGCTAGCCTGGTGTCACAATAGATAGAGTGCCAGGTCTATTGTCAGGAAGATCTGAGTTCAAATTCAGCCTCAGCCACCTATTAGCTAGGTGACTGGGCACATCATTTAACCCTGTTAAATTCATCTGTAAAACGTGCTAGAAAAAGAACCGTTAACCACTCCACTATCTTTTCAAAGAAAACCACAAATGGAGCCACAAAGAGTTGGATGTGACTAACAACAACAATAATTCACAATAAGATACAGAAAGGGTTTTACCCTCTACAGGGCATCATTTGACTTTTTACAAGTGTTTAAAAACTCAAATTAATTTAACTGGTACAAATGAAACTGTGGGAAGATATTTTTTCTTGGGGATGGAAAAGGAAGAAATGCCTCTGAACAGAGCCACAATTAGCAATTTTGGAACCTGAAGAAGCAATCAATCAATCAATAAACATTTATTAAGTGAGCACTATGTGTCAAGCACTCTGCTGGGCAGTGGGGATATAAAAGCAAACATGAAAACATACTTACCCTCAAGGAACTAACATATGATGGGCATGGGGTAGGGAGAAAGACATAATATGTTCATATATAAATAGTAGAGAATACATGCAAAATAAATGAAATTTTGAGGAAACACCAGCATCTGGGGATGGAATCAGGAAAGGTTGTCTCATAATGAAAATAATTCTCAAGTTGTTGAGTAACTGATGGTTTGATAATAGAAAGAATTACTTTGGGAGGCTGGTGATGGATCAGAGAACCTCAGGACATAAAAAGATCACTGTTGAAGAGATTGTCTTTAGGTTGCTGGGCAAGGCTAGGTAAAGATACAGCTCATCTGAGATAAAGCAAGGATTAAGAGCTATTATTATCTGGTAGCTTCTTATTTTAACTAATAAGTGCTTGCTGATTAATTGATTGATTCTTCCTAAGTGCTAGTTCAAGTTGTATCAAATTATTGAAGGAATACAAGTGTTGCCAGAACCTTTTAAATTTTAGGCAAGGCTCAGTTGCCCCCATTCTGGTTGTAACTTAGTCCGCCAGATGGTAAAATAAATGGAATCAAAAATTATACCCAAAGACATCCTCCACTATGTCCCTACCTTTCTTTGCAAGCTCTGTTCCCTAAAACAGTCATTTCTTAAAGAATCTGATTCCCTTCAGTCTGCTCATTATTCCCTGAATCAAGCTTCTGAGGACTGGAGGGAATGTTTCAACCCCTCTCTGTAGCCTGAGAGCTTTTTGTCATACCCTTGATAAGCAATTATCCTACCTCCACTTGAAGAACTGCATGTATACATATACATACATATGTAGATGTGAGTACATTTATGTGTATATAAATACACACATATCTACAAATATATTTATCTTGTTTCTCATTATTTTCATCTCCTCTCCCCTCTTGGAGTATAAGATCCTTGAGAACAGGGGTTCTTGTTTTTCTTTGTGAATTGGGGCTTATTTAGCACAGTGCCTGAAACATGGTTAAGTGCTTAATAAATAATGAATCCTGGTTTTTGACTAAGTCAGAGCCAGAAAATTAAATACTTTTCATTATAAGTCATTATAGTTTTAGATAGCTTTATTTATTTGGAGTTCTCCCTTATATGAAACCTAAAATTGCCTTTCCCTAACTTCTACCCATTTATCCTAAGTAGAATAAATTTTCTTCCAAATGACAGCCCTTCACACTGGATAACAGCTTTTGCTTCCCACGAAGTCCTCTCTTCTATAGGCTGATAAGTCCCAGTTCCTTCACCTTTCCCTGCAATATCAGTTTCAAGGCTGATCAACTTCCAGGTCTCCTTTCCTTAGATGAATTTGTCAAATCTGTCTTAAAATGTAATGAGGGGAACTAAAAAAATTTGAGTTTGGCCTAATCAACACAAAGTACAGTGGGACTAGAACTTTTTTCCTTTTCTACCTAATGCTTTTCTTTCTTTCTTTCTTTCTTTTGTTTTCTTTTATTTTTAATTCAAGCTTTTTATTTTCAAACATATGCAAGTATAATTTTTCAACACTGACCCTTGCAAATCCTTGTGTTCCAATTTTTCCCCCCTTACCCTCACTCCCTCCTCCAGATGGCAAATAATGCAATATATATTACACATTGTATAATATATGTTAAATCCAATATATGCATACATATTTATACAATCATTTTGATGCACAAGAAAAATCAGATCAAAAAGGGGAAAAAATGAGAGAAAATAAAATGCAAGAAACAACAATAAAAAGAGTGAAAATGCTATGTTGTGATCCACACAGTTCCCACAGGCCTCTCTCTGGGTGTAGATGGCTCTCTTCCTCACAAGATCACCCAATGCCTTTCTTAGTGAAGCCTAAGAATCCTTTTGTTTTTTGACTGCCCTATCAAATTATTAGCTCATTGAAATCTTTTTCACATGAGCTGCTCTCTAACCATATATCCCCATCCTATGCTTGTGTAGCTGATTCTCAAATTCTTTTTATCCAAAGATGAATATTCTCTTTAAAAATTCCAAATATTATAACTTAGCTATTCTTTTAAATGATTCCATTATACAGGCTTCTATTGAGGCTCTGCTATATACAAGACATAGTGCTAGATGGAAGGGAGACAGAGCCATGAATGAAAATAGTCTCTTCAAGAGCTTTTATTCTACTAGTAGGGAAACAAAGTGTACACAGATAAGTAAATATGAAATTAATTTAAAGCAGTTTTAATGGGGGAATGTGATGAGAAGGGACACTAACAATTGAAAAAATTATAAAAAGGTCTCATATATGAGATGGCACTTGAGCCTTGAAGGGAGCTTGATGTGCCATGAGATAGAAGTGAGTAGAGAGAACTTCCCATGCAAAGATGTGAAAACAAGAAGTGAAATGCCACATCCCAGGGAATGTAAACAGGTCCTATTTGTCTGCAACTTAGAGATATGTACATAATCATCAAGGGAAAGTGGGTTGTAAGTCAGATCATGAAGAACTTTATGTGCCCAAGAAAGGAGTTCCTAAGTAGGTTTCTTTTGAATTTTCTACTATTGCATATTTTATCAGCAATCTTGTTTAAGCAGTTTTATGTGGCTATTAAAATTTCTGTTAATTATTCTTTGAAAATACTTGGTGGATTGGCTGGTATATATTTTCCCTATAAGTTTGTACCATACACGTTTATTCATTTTTGTAGGCACTTTACAACTGTATTGAGATCTTTCTAGTGAGAGATCTTGCTTCTAGATTCAATTAGTGTGAATGATGAATCCCCTCAAGTCCACCCATTGTGTTCGAATTTGTCCTATTTGAAGTTAGAATTATGTAAAATGTGATAATTGGTTCCAGCCTAATGGAAATGTGCAGGGCAATAATGTCAAAGGATTTGTTATCACTAATTGGGACTTAGCTGGAATGTTAGTATGCAGTTGTATTTTCATAATGTAGAGTTTTAAGATACAATACTAATTATACAGTAATGTGTGAATCGAATTATTCACTAGAGCAGGAATTCTTTTTTTTTTTTTTAAGAAAGTGAGAAAATTATACTTCAATTTGCACTCATAGTTCATCAGTTCTCCTCTGAAAATGAATAGCATTTTTCTCATTGTGGGTCCTTTAGATTTGTCTTATATCATTGTATTGATCAGAGAAGTCAGGTCTTTCACAGGTGATCGTCATCAACATTACTGCCACTGTGCACAATGATCTCTTGATTGTTCTAACCTCACTTTATATCAGTTCATATAGGTCTTACTATGTTTTTTCTAACACCACCACCTTTGTCATTTCTTACAGCACAATAGTATTCCATCACAATCATATGCCACAACTCCTTCAGCTATTCCCCAGCTAATAGGCATCCCTCATTTTCTAAATTCTTTGCCATTACAAAACTAATTATAAATATTTTTGTACATATTAGTCCTTTTTCTTTCTTTTTGATCTCTTTGGAATACAAACCTGAATAATGGTATTGCTGGGTATTATTGCTGGGTATAGTTCCAAATTGTTCTCCAGAATGGTTGGACCAGTTCACTATAAAGCAGGAATTCTTAACCTAGAGTTCATGAATATCAGAAGGTCTATAAACTCAAAGAGGAAAAAAATTGCATTTTTATTTTCACTAACCTCTAACTAAAATTTGTCATTTCCTTCAATTATGAATGTAGGCGACAAATCAATATTCTGAAAAGAGGCTTCACCATATTGACAGAAGGACTTATGACATACAAAGAAGTTTAAGAACTCCTTAACTAAAAGCCAAATACGTAAATAAAAGAACAAAACTATTATACTTTGTAAGGTTACAGTCTCTCCTCCATATTCTTATATTATATCTGCATTCCCTTCCTGATAATAAAGATGTTCTGCAAAAGGTTTTACAATTGTCAATGCTGAAAAATTTCCCATGCCTATATCTTGTAAATAAAAAGCTATAATAATAAAAAAATAAAAATAAAAATAAAGATGTTCTGATAGTTAGGACCAGACCTGGAGGAACTTTTTCTTCTCTTTTCTTTTCTGTAAGTCTTTAATGATAATGCAACATTATATCCCAGTGGTCTTTATGAATAATGGCAATTATAATAATTGACATTTATATAGTCCTTTAAAATTTACAAAATTTTAAAAATATAACTTATTTAATCCTCACAAAAACTTTTTGAGGTAAAGACTATAAGTATCATTAGCCCTACCTTAAAAATGAGGAAATTAAAGGTGGGGAAAACTGAGTGATTTGCTTCTGATTATTCAGGTAGCAAATATTAGAGACAGGACTTGAACCCATGTTTTCTTTTCCTTTTGGGAACAGGGGTTAAGTGACTTGTTCAGGATCACACAACCAGTAAGTATCTGAGACCAGATTTACAGAGTTGGTCTTTATCCATTGTGTCTCCTACTTACCCCGAACTCATGTTTTGTTTTGTTTTTTTCTTTTTTTCATTTATTGTACTAATGCAAAATAAGAAAAAAAAAAAAAGACAGAAAAGGAAAATTTAAAAATTAAAAAAAAAAAAAAGACGAAACAGGACATTGTCATGTACCCAGCAAAACATTAGGGAGGATTCAAAATATGTAAGAATAAATTTCCATTTCAAGAAAGCATATATAATAATAGAAGAAATTCTATTCATGAGCGTCCATCTTTTCTTTGCTTTCTTGTAGGTTATTCTTTGTTCTCTGTTGTGTACTTTATTTTTACTTTATTATTTTTCCCACTTTCATCCCTCCCATCTTCTCCAAGCAAGCCACAGTTAAGCAGAAACATATTTATATATACATATATAGAGATATATACACACATGCATATATATATTCATACCCATCCACAGACCCATACACATATACATATATCTATATATACACATACACTCAGACACACACATATATACACATTTACCCATATGTAAACACAAATTATTAATTAATATGGCTGACATATAATGTAGATTTCTTGTGAACTTGTATTGTCTTGATTCTAAGTCCAATACTTGAGCCATTATGCAGATTCCTCAGAAATAAGTGAGAAGCCCATATATATAGTGAAACTTTTTCCTGGTTTAATAAGCATATCTTGATTATCTATTTTTATTGTATTGCATCCTGGCATTTGGATGGGATGTATAAAATTATAAAGTGGAGAGGATTAAAGAATAAAGAGAGTCCAAGTTTTAGGGCCCATGAAAGGAGAAAATCCCCCCTTTTGAAGAATGATTAAGATATTTCAGAACAAATTGAGTGGAAGGAGACTCTGAGAGCAAAATGTGGCTAGTGACCTAATGCTATTGAAGAAAGGCCAGTAGAAAATCCACATGAACCTTCATAGAGTTAAAGTCAGAATCAGAACTGCGTGTACCTTAGGTGCCTCAGAAAGCCTTCTAGGATTATCTGCTGTATAACAAGTAATAAAGGCGAAAGAAATAACTACTTTATTATGTTTAGCATGTTACACATTTTTTTTTTTTCTCTCAATTATAATAACTTTTCTCAGTCTCAAAATCAGAGCTCTATCTCAGAATGTGTATGTCCTGGACAAACTGTTCTCTAGAATGAAAAGAAAATCATGGAAAATCATGGGAAAGATTGGGTGGAGAGGAGTAAGTAGAGACCCAAGACACAGACTAGGAGGAGATATGAAGAGTGGACTGGGTGTTGCTTCCTGTTTTAATTAACTATTCTTGTAACTAGGTGCTAAAGTCTGTACCAGAATCTATGCCCTGAGGCCAGTTCCTGATTACTTCTATAGCTAAAAGCTATAAAAGAGGGGAAAGGGCCAACCCCTCTTTAAAAATATTGCTTAGTTATCCCCTTATTTTGTCTGTGATGTCATCAGAGATTCCTGATTCTGACAGCTGCTTCCTGACAGGACCCTGTGTCTGACTTTCCTGGATGAGACACTATTTCCTACTTTTACCTAAAGCTAAAGCATTGGATATAATAAACGGGAAAAGCTGGAAACAAAAGCCTACAGGAGAGAATAACTGTCTTTTTTTTTTTTTTTTTTTAAGGTCATTATTGTTATTTGTTCAAAGCTTGTGAGAGCTGGATAGATTTTTATCTACTTGATAGAAGCAGAGTAAGGACTCTGGTTTTCCTCTGAAGCCTTCGGCTCACACAGTCAATAATGTGTTTCGGGCTTGATAACAAAATAATGAAAATTTGTAGTGAGTGAAGCTTCCTCCAAGCCAAAGCAGCTGACAGAATGCTTGTTCCCTCAGCATTTGAAGTAAAATGATACAAGCTTTTCTCAGACAATGCAGCCCTTGTGTGAAACAGCTGTCTCAGAGAGATGGCTCAGTGCAATTTGACAGTGGCCTGTATGTTACATAGATACGTGTGGTATTATCTAACTGGGAATGAGGCTACCAGATGGGATTGAATGTTTCTAACTAGGAATGCAGTCTACTGTCGTGTATAAAAAAACATAGGCTAGGGTTTCACTAGCACCAGGATGAAATACCAGTATACCATACTTAGAAATCTCTTTGCCTACTGAATTGTGGACAACTTATCATATGGAATTTTCAGGCTTTATCTGAAGCTATTAGCTGATAAACCTGGAGCGTGTGCAAGAGGCAGATTAATTCCATCTTAATTTTACTTGGTAATGGCATCCAAGTTAGTGAAACTTGGCCCTGGGTCCCCCAGAAGCTTTGTGAGACTTGGCAGCAAATATGGGCTGGTAATGGAACCTGAAATGGGGTTTGCCTGGTTTCAGGTTTGGTTACGGAAGTTTTGCATTGCTATTCTTGTGACTTTATATCAGTGCAATCATCCAGGACCTGCTCATCTGGCCCAGTTTGAGATCCAGCTCAGAGTATCCCAATGGCCTTCATATTTGTGGGTGGGAAAGGATAGAGTGGGTATGGGGAGAATAGCTCTGTCCTATGGGAACTCATGAGTCCATCAACTGTAGACACTTCTCCATTCCTGGATGCACATGTAGAAAATATTTTGGCCTTTTTTCACTGTCAGTCTCATCCCATCTTGAATCTGAGTCTTAAAGGAGCCCTCCCCCGACAAAATTATTGCCCAAAGAGAAATGTGGAATTCATGAATGTAGAAGGAATCTGAAGTCAGCTAAAGTGAGCACCAGGAATGTTAGGAAAAGTTTCTTTAGATTCAGGCTCATAGGATGTTTGTCCAACTCAGCAGTGGGCACATAGTGAACATTCAGCAAATGCTTGTTGATGGACTATTCTATAATAATTACTTTGGATGAAAACAAGTTGGTTTCTTTTTTAGACAAAAATGAATAAATTTTTTTTATCCTCTAAGAATCTAGATTTTCATTACTTTGGGTATTATCTCTGCTACTACAAGATATTCACAGGATTTTATTTTATTTTATTTTTTATTAAAGTTTTTTATTTTCAAAACATATGCATGGATAATTTTTCAATATTGACCCTTGTGTTCCAAATTTTCCCCTCCTTCCCCCCATCCCCTTCCCTAGATGGCAGGTAATCCAAAATATGTTAAACATGTTAAAATATAAGTTAAACCCAATATATATATATACATATTTATACAATTATCTTTCTGTACAAGAAAAATCAGATCAAAAAGGGAAAAAAACGAGAAAAAACAAAATGCAAGTGAACAATAACAAAAAGTGTGAAAATGCTGTGTTGTGATCCACAATCAGTTCCCATAGTCTTCTCTCTGGGTGTAGATGGCTCTCTTCATCAAGATCATTGGAACTTGTCTGAATCATCTCATTGTTGAAGAGAGCCGCATCCATCAGAATTGATCATTATATAATCTTGCCATTGTCGTATATAATGTTCTCCTGATTCTGCTCATTTCACTTAGTTTCAATTCATGTCTCCAGGCCTCTCTAATCATCCTGCTGATCGTTTCTTATAGAACAATAATATTCCATAACATTCATATACCATAACTTATTCAGACATTCCCCAACTGATGGGCATCCACTCAATTTACAATTCCTTGCCACTACAAAAAGGCTGCTGCAAACATTTTTGCACATGTAGGTCCCTTTCAGTTGTTACTGGACTTAATTACACCAGCAATCTGAGGTCCATAACACTTGAAGTTAGAATCTCAGCTTCCAAGCTCCAACTAAAACTAACTAACAGTACAATAAAAAATAAAATAAAATAAAATAATCACAGTCTCTGGAGTCAAAAGACTGTATTTGAATCCCATCTCTTTTTATTATAATCTGTGTGACCTTTAGCAAATTATTTTACCTCTCTGGACCTCTGCTTCCTCATCTATAAAATGGGAGTTTAGATTAGACGCCTCTAAGGTTTTTTTCTAGTCCTAAATCTATAATATCACCTGTGTTGAAAAGCTCAAGAAATTATTATTGGCTTATGAGATATTTTAGCTTCATGATTAGAACAAATTAAGTGATTTATGCTAAAACAAATTATTTATAAAGTGAAAGATATCATTTATCAACAAGAATTCTGGTAGGACATGAAAGGAAAAAATATTAAATTATCCAACTATTTGAATCATTCTTCTTTAAGGAAAAAAAATAATATATTCTATGTTTTAGCCCTGTAGAAGATCTAGTTAAGGTTAAAGAAGATTATCTACCTGGGAAGTGTTTTCTTTATTCTCAAGTAACAGTTTGATTTCTGTTTAAAAACAAAAACAACATTAGTTATGTGTAAACTAATAAATCTTGGTCAGGAATGAAACATCCATCTTTTTTTTTTTTTTTTAACTGAACCTTGGATATGAATTGGTCATGAATGGCTCACAACAAATTACAAATGACCCTGAACCAATTAAATTAAAACTAGGAGGAATTATCCTTCAAACCAGGATATAGATGTAATAAATGTATTTGTACCATATAAATACTGAAGCAAAGTGAGCACTGGGTCTGGAGTCAAAGGATATGGATTCAGATTTGGAATCTACTGCTCATTCTGTGGGGGAGAGGGAGGGATGGGTGGGCACATACATGCCACTTTTCTGGGCCTCAGTCTCCTAATCCAATCCAATAAACATTTAAGAAGTGCCTGCTTTGTGCCAGAAAGAGACAATTGACTTCATCCTGAGGTTTAAGGTCAATGCTTCAGCACTGGTTGATGACAATATATTGAGAACACTATGGAAGTGTCGAGTCTATCCCTGATCAGTGTGCCTTCATCAGCACGGAATAGTTCAGATGTACCAGAGGTCTTTGGCCCATAAATAGTCTTCAGAGCATCAAAGAAACTCTTTGGGTTATTGCCATTGGCATAAAACTGAATCCCATTTTGCTTTTTACTGACCCAAGAATCCTGAATCTCTCTAAACTTTACTTGCCCTTTCCTTTTTTTAAATTAAAGCTTTTCATTTTCAAAATATATACATGGATAATTTTTGACATTAACCCCTACAAAATCCTGTGTTCTAATTTTTTTTCCCTCCCTTCTCCCCACTCCCTCCCCCAGTAAGCAAGTGATCCAATATACATTAAACATTGCACTTTACTTTTGATGGAGTTAACACTGCCTTCTTAGAGACAAACTGTCCTGCTGATAAACCCTGTAGAGTTCTCATTTTTGTTTAGCAGCTTCTGAATTTCCCCATCATTTTCGTCAAACCAGTCCTGATGGTTATGACTGTTCTGGCTGAGTAAATGCAGTGTTGTCTCTGAAATCTGCCAATTCTTTTTCTGCTCCAGTGTTTCTAACTGTATGTTGATTTAGCTTTTCCTCCAAAATGGCAATAAACTGTTCACCCACAGAGAAGTGCTTTAATGTGTTGATGTTCAGTTTCCTAAGAGTTCTCTTAGCTTGGGGCCATTGCTTTTGTTGAATGGGAATGTTTAGCTTGGAGAGGATAACTCTGTGGTTAGTCCAGCACTCTATGTCACACATTTCCTTCATTATCCTCCATCTTTTCTCCTTATAATGATATAATCTATTAAATGCCAGTGCTTGTTGCAAGGGTGCATCCATGAGTTTTGTTGCATTTAGATGAATGGAAGACAGTGTTGGTCATAAGATGGTCATGAGATGCACAAGTCTTCTATGAAGTAGCTGAACTTAAAATGAAGAAGAGACATTGAATGCTCTTAGGCTCCTCTCGTGGAATTGCCTAATGCTGATTCCATCCCAAGAAAAATCTATAAGGCAAGGAGATCCTCTGCTCATACAGAAGCTGACCGAAATCTTCCAGTTTAAATGACAAGAGGAGGTTATTGCACCAGGAAATCAAAGATTCTTCTATTGTCTTTCTCTATAAAGGAAAAAGTAACAGATTGAATCGTGATAATTATAGGTCGGGGTCCTCTCTTAGTCACTGCTGGCAAGAATCTTACCAGAATTCTCCTTAATTAGCTGATCCTTCACCTGGAAGATGAGCATCAATCTGAGAACCAATATGGCTTCAGAAAGGCTCAATCCGGTGTTTGTTGCCTGACAACTTTAGGAGAAATGCTAGAAACAGAAGAGGGAGAGAGGTCTGCCCTCAATATTGTCAGCCAAGACCTTTCATACTGTCAGTCATTCATAGTCTTGTGGAATGTCATGGTGAAATTTGATTGCCAAGAGAAGTTCATCAGTATTATATGTCTGTTCCATGATGGCACATCTGCATGGATTCTGGATAATGGATGATATTCTCAAGCTTTCCTTACCACCAGAGTATGGATCAGTTCTCTGCACTACTTTTGGCCTGACAACACCAAGAAAACAGATCCTCCACCAGCCAGCACCATGCCATTTATGGAACGAATTGGTTACAGCTAATGAGAAATTTTTAATTATGTGGATGAATTCACTTCCCTTGACAGTATGCTTCTCAGGGATGTCCATAGATACACATATTGACAAAATCAGCCTAGCATTTGGCAGGCTCCAAAAGAAAGGCAGGGAGAGAAGAGGTATTAGGCTGCGTACCAAACTGAAGGTCTACAGAGCCATCCTACTGACTTTGTTGTTTGTTGTATGCCTGTGAAACCCAGGCAGTATACCAGCGAAACTCAGGCAGTATACCAGCATGCCAGGTATTTGTCAGGAAATTGAACCACTTCCATTTGAATTATATTAGGAAGAGTCTGAAAATTAACCAGCAAGAAAAAGTATAAGGCAATGAGGTTCTTTCTAGAGCTGAATTGCCAAGCATTCAAATCCTATTACAGAGAGAGTAACTCCAGTGAGCTGGCCACAAAGTCCAAATGCCAAATCTAAATTTGACTAAAATACTATTTTACAGAGAATTCACATAAAGTTCAAGTTAACAGCATGGGGATGAGATTAGAAGTAGTGAGCGTAACCTAGGAAGGACATCTTGTTCTGTGGAGTTGAAATCAGGCAGAACAGCAGGTTCAGAGTAAGTTATTGTTGCTTTTTGGTCATTTTTTTAGCTGTGCCTCCTTTTGGGGTTTTCTTGGCAAACAGTGAAGTAGTTTGCCACTTCCTGCTCCAACTCATTTTACAGATAAAGAAACTGAGAGTTAAGGGATTTGCTCAGGGTCAAGGTGCTAACAAGTGTGTGAAGCCAAATTTGAACTCAGGAAAATCATTTTTTCTAACTGCAGTCCTAGCACTCTATTCCCTACACCATCTGTGATGTTTATTGGTTTTTGATTTGATAACATCCCCTATCTTGTACTTATGACTTTGGGGTTTTAGGCCAAGTGTAAGATTTTACATTTATCTCTACTTTGTTTCAGCTCATTAGATGTGGTCTGTTATCTTAACCAGTCAAGATTTTGTCTATTAAGCTATCCTTATACTTTATATGTCAGGTTCTAAAGTTACAAAGAGGAAAAAAATATACACAGATAAATCAATACAAAGTAAAATCAAAGCAACTTTTGGGAATGGGGGAGAGCACTATTAACATTGACCCTTGCAAAACCTTCTGTTTCAACTTTTCCCCTCCTTCCTCCTACCCTCTCTCCTAGATGGCAGGTAGTCCAATAAATGTTAAATATGTTAAAGTATATGTCAAATCCAATACATGTATACATATTTATACGGTTATCTTGCTGCACAAAAAAAAAAAAAAGAAAAAAAGAAAATCAGATCTAGAAAGAAAGAAAAAACCCTGAGAAGAAAGACAAAAATGCAAGCAAATAATAACAGAAAGAGTAGAAATGCTATGTTGTGGTCCACACTGATTTCCCATAGTTCTCTCTCTGGCTGTAGATGACCCTCTTCATTACTAAGCAATTGGAACTGGTTTGAATCATCTCATTGTTGAAGAGAGCCACATCTATCAGAATTGATTATTGTATAATTTTGTTGTTGCTGTGTATAATGATCTTCTGGTTCTACTCATTTCACTTAGCTTCAGTTCATGTAAGTCTCTCCAAGTCTCTCTGTATTCATCCTGCTGGTCATTTCTTACATAACAATAATATTCCATAACATTCATATACCACAATGTATTCAGCCATTCTCCAATTGATGGGCATCCACTCAATTTCCAGTTTCTGGCCTCTACAAAAAGGGCTGCCACAAACATTGTTGCACATACAGATCCCTTTCCCTCCTTTAAGATCTCTTTGGGATATAAGCCCAGTAGAAACACTGCTGGATCAAAGGGTATGCACAGTTTGATAACTTTTTAAGTGTAGTTCCAAACTGCTCTCCAGAATGGTTGGATCCGTTCACAACTCCACCAACAATGCATCAGTGTCCCAGTTTTCCCACATCCCCTCCAACATTCGTCATTATCTTTTTCTGTCATCTTAGCTAATCTGAGAGGTGTTTGGTAGTATCTCAGAGTTGTCTTAATTTGCATTTCTCTGATCAATAGTGATTTGGAGCACCTTTTCATATGACTAGAAATAGTTTCCATTTTCTTCATCTGAAAATTGTTCATATCCTTTGACCATTTATCAATTGGAGAATGACTTGATTTCTTATAAATTTGAGTCAATTCTCTATATAATTTGGAAATGAGGCTTTTATCAGAACCTTTGAATGTAAAAATGTTTTCCCAGTTTATTGCTTCTTTTCTAATCTTGGTTGCATTAGTTTTGTTTGTACAAAAACTTTTTAACTTAATATAATCAAAATTATCTATTTTGTGATCAATAATGATCTCTAGTTCTTCTTTGGTCACAAATTCCTTCCTCCTCCACAGGTCTGAGAGGTAAACTATCCTATGTTCCTCTAATTTATTTATAATCTTGTTCTTTATGTTTAGATCATGAACCCATTTTGATCTTATCTTGGTATATCGTGTTAAGTGTAGGTCAATGCTTAGTTTCTGCCATATTAGCTTCCAATTTTCCCCGCAGTTTTTGTCAAATAGTAAATTCTTATTCCAAAAGCTGGGGTCTTTGGGTTTATCAAATATTAGATTATTAAAGTTATTGACTATTTTGTCTTGTGAACCTAATCTATTCAATTGATCAGCTAGTCTATTTCTTTGCCATTACCAAAGGCTGCTTTATAATATAGTTTTAGATCTGGTACAGCTAGGTCACCTTCATTTGATTTTTTTTTCATTAGTTCCCTTGAAATTCTTGACCAAATTTTGTTCTTCAAGATGAATTTTGTTATTTTTTTCTACGTCAGTAAAATAGTTTCTAGGGAATTTGATTGATAAATAGATTAGTTTAGGTAGTATTGTCATCTTTATTATATTCGCTCGGCCTAGCCAAGAGGACTTGATATTTTTCCAGTTGTTTAGATCTAACTTTATTTGTGTGGAAAGTGTTTTGTAGTTTTGGTCACATAGTTCCTGACTTTCCCTTGGCAGATAGATTTAGGGCAGGGTTTTGTAAGGAAGGCTCTTATATAGTAGTCAGCCTTAGGATGGATGCTTAATGGAGCTAAAGGTTCCAAGAGATAAAAACAAGTAAAAAAAAAGATTCAAGGCATGGGAAATAGCTTGTACAATTTGTCTAGAATGTAGCGAATATAAAAAGGAATAATGTGAAATCATTCTAGAAAGACAGATTGAAGCCAAACTTTGAAGAACTTTAAATTCCAAAGATGACTATAAATTTTTCTCCATTGTTTAAGGTAGCCAGCAAACCTTTTTGAACAGAGAAAGGTGGAGACTGATGACAGAATAACAGTTAGATCCTGGCAGTAATCCTGGAGGACTTGAGTGGTAACCCAGAGTGGAGAGAAGAGGGATATGAGAAATGATGTGGAGCTAGAATTGGAAGCTGATGAGATATGGAAGTTGAAAGAAAATAAAAAAAAAAGATGAGTCTAGGGTTGTGAACCTTAGAAGCTAAACGTTGGTGGTGCCCTAGACAGAAAAGGGGGAGTTTGGAAATGGGACAGGTTTTGGTGGGAAGAGAATGAATTCAATTTTGGATTGTCAGATTGCTTGCAGGACATACATTCCAACATTTCCTTTTTAAAAAAAAAATTATTTCTTAATAGAAACAAAAAACAAAATAGAAAAAGAAAAAAAGCATTGCCATGTGCACAACAGAATATAAGAGAAGATTCAAAATATGAGACAATGAATTTTAATTTCAAGAAAGCCTATATAATAAATACTACACATCATGTTCAGAGTTGCCCATCTTTGCTTCCTTATAGATTTTCTTTTGTTTTCTGCCTTGCAGTCCAGCAATGGGCAGTTTGTAAGACCGGACTTTATCTTCTGGGATAGAGGAGATCTGAATACATAAATTTGGGAGTCCTCTGCAAAGAGATGATGATTAATTGATCAGAGCCATAAGAACACCAAGAATGAGTGTAGAAAGAAGGAAGTATGCTATGGATGCTGATTCAGCAAAGGACACTGAGAAGAGGGGTCAGAAAGATAGAAAAAAAGGAGAAAGCGGTGTCAAGAAACACTTGGGAAAGAAATGAATGACTTCTCCTTGAATAGAGGCCTCCACACAGTTCCAAATCCATCTAACTATATTATCATCAAGCACACATTTCTCTGTCCTTTCCACAAGAATAATATACTTTATCAAATGCTTTGCCGAAATCTAGGGAGAATATATCTGCTCGATTCTCCTTATCTATCACTATAGAGATCCTGTCCAGAAAAAAAGGAAATAAAGTTAGTGTGGTGTGACCTGTTGTTCTTAATGAAACCATGCTGGCTCTTTGTAATCCCATTTCCTTTTCCTTTTCACAAAGACAGCCGATACAGGAATGACTTCCTTGATGTTAACAAGTCTTTTACTATCTGCTAAAATATAATCTTTTTTTTTCGTATGTGTAATTCTTGGTGTTTGCCATGTTCAGCATCTTCCAATTCTTTTCTTGAAGAAAGTGTTCATGGTGTGACATTTCTTTGTGGTATATGTCTTTTTCACCTCTTTCATTCCTGACTATTAAATCATATTTATTTTCTAATATTTTTCATGTATTATACATTGAAGTCATCAAGTATCAAACTATGTGTATGTTTGGTTGGTTGTTAATTTTTTTGGTGGGAAGAAGGGAGGACTTGACTTGTGATTTTATTGATGATGATAACTCCCAGTGTGGAGACCTCTTATCAATGCAAGGCAACACCTGCTCTGTGACTTATAGTCTAAGAGAGTTGCTTGGGCACTGAAGAGTTAAGTGATTTTAGTCTCACAGTCAGCATGTGTCAGAGATGGACCTGAACTCAGACTTCTTGATTCAGAGGCTGATTTTCTATCCACCCTGCCTTGGTTGCCTCTCAAAGAACATGCTGATTTAATTTGGAGTGTCTTTTTAAGTTCTTTGCAAAATGTCTTTACTTCAACTTTTACAACTGATATCATATTAGTTGCAATTATTTTCAGCATGGGATTTTGCAAATACATATCATGAACACAGCAATACAAGATGACCAAATGCCCCATGATTTCATAGCCAATCTGGCTGGTGATGAGTTTTTCTATTCTTAGCTAGTCTAGTCTTCAGTAATCAAATATAATCTGTTCCTGGGTGGGAACAACTGCAAGAGTTTGTATTCCCCAGGCATAGTCTTCAAAAACTTAAGGCCACCTCCTTACCTTATGGGGCAATGAAGTAAGATTTAGTCAAGGAGATATATAATACAAATATTAGTATCCTCTCCTAATTTAGAGATGACAAAACTGAGACTCATAGCAATTAAGTGAGAATCAAGAAATTGAATCCAAGTCTCCTGATCCAACTCCAGTTTTTCCTCTATGTCATATTACATCTAAGAGAATGAGGAAATTGAAAAGCTTTTGCCCAACATAGAGTAAATATATAAGCTACCACTCATAAAACAGATACAAACAATACTGTTTCACATTGGGTTATAGTTTGTGTGTGTGTGTGTGTGTGTGTGTGTGTGTGTGTGTGTGTGTGTTGGGGAGAGTTGTGATTACTGATAACTTCATTTCAGAAGCCAGAAATTGTAACCGAATATATTTTGAGATCAGTCACTCAGTAAATGAGAACTGAAGTCAGTGAGGGAACCATTGCTTCATATTTCATCATCCAACATTCAGTATGACATAGATTTTTAATTACATTCATACATGTATAAATAATATTTTTAAAGTTCTAAGTTTTCCCAGCATCAAAAGTCAGCTGAGTAACCAAAGAAAATGGTATTTCCCTTTACCTTTATCAAATGTAGCTTCAACCTTTGTGCAACCCTTTGGATTCAATCTCAGAGGTGACAATTATGCAGAGCTTTAGGATTTATAATATTATATATATATATATATATATATACATATCCTTTTTTAATTCTAAAAATAGTCTAATGAAGCAGCCAGAGTAGGTTATGGCTAGCCCCTTTTTACAGATGAGAAAACTGAGACACAAAGCTGTTAAATGACTTGCCAAAATCACATAGTTAAGTGGTAAAAATGAACTTAAAATCTACAACTCTTCATGTCAAATCCAATGCTCTCTGCTTCACTCACCCACTCAGAACAATTTTTGTCCTTATTGGTCTTTTATTCCTTCCTTCCTCAAAAAACTAAACCCCTTTACCTGCAATAGAGCATTGTATTTTTTTTCAAGGAGTTGTGGTTCTCTGTTAATGCAGGTACTCTATCCAAAGGCAACCTTTTAAGCCTCACCAGTCTAAGAGTTGAATATTAATAGCTGTGTGGGCAAAATTCCAAAGGCTGTTGGGTCCACACCTGTACCTGAATAAGACTCCTGACTAGAACCTATCTGACAAGTAGTCATCCGGCCCTTGCTTAAAGACCTCCAGTGAGAGGGAAGTTACTATATCTCAAGATATGGCCTTTTGAAATAGCTGTTAGGAAGTTTCTCCTTACATTGAATTTAAATTTGTTTTCTCTACAATTTCAATCCATTTTTTTCTTATTGTATTAAGGTAAAAGCAAGGCAAAACAAATCTATTGCTTTTTTCATAAGCTGTCCCATCAAATACCTGAAGTTATCTGTATTGTTGTCATTCCTCTAACCATTTCTCCTCTCCCCAGTCTTCTCCAGGCTAAACAACTGCAGTGCTTTAACCAACATGATCTAAAGATCCTTCGCCATCTTGCTTGTTTTATTTATTGTGTTAAACTTTTCCCATTTTAATCTGGTTCAATTCATCCTTGAGAGCAGGCTTGAAATCCGACATCTCTGGTCCAGATTATACATGTCTTTCTAAAACATGGTACCCAGATCTGAACATAATATGCTACATCAATACTTCTGAAACTCTGGGTCCGTGCACTCCATGTGGGAGTTGCAAAAAATTTGTCAACAGTAAAAGATATCAAATATTCTGCCAAGATTTAATTCTTTATGTAAAAATAAACATCAAATATTCTGCCAAGATTTAATTCTTTGTGTAAAAATAAACTATCATGTGAATTTCTGAATCTTTATATTTATTTATATTTATACCAAGTAATTGTTTTAAAATCATTTTTTATGATTTATTATCAGTGAGTATTTTATTTGTATATCTATTTTATTGCATAACAATTTTAGGGTGAAAATGTTCACAAGTGGGAAAAGTTTAAGAAGCATTGCTCTAGGTGTATTCTGACCTATAGCACACAGTACAATGGTATTATTATAGCCCTAGCCCTAAATATTATGCCTTTCTTCAAGCCCCCTAAGGTTGCATTCAATTTTCTAGCGACCATATCACATTTTACTTATATTAAACTTAAGATATTACAGAGTCTTATCCTTGATTATCAATTAGAAAAAGATGGCAAAGAAAAAGTCTAGATTCGATGCAGATCCTCATTTTAAAGCAGCAATCCACTTGTATTGTGATAAGGCCTGCACCAGAGTGGCAAGAGTGTCAGAGGAGAGAAGAGGGAGAATATGAGAGATGTAATGAAAATAGAATCTAAATGACTAAGTGATGGGAAAATAAAAACAAGTATTACCCCAGAATGAAGATAATCAGACACTAAGCACACATCATAATAGCAATATCCTGGCTTCCATTTCTCATTGGCACTCACTACAAACCATCATTTTCAAGACTTAAAAAGCTCTATAAGGGTGTGGGTGCTCCCTTCCCTGAGCCAAATTCCTCCATAAGTTAGTAAAGGAGCTAAAATTTGCTGTGGCCAAAAAATTCATCTCTATGCTGGCCAAGTGGGAGATGAGTCATTCTGAATTTAGCTAGGCTGTCCCTATGACAAAATGTTGTTGTTGTTGTTGTTTGAACTCCCTTCTCAAAGGGGACCATGACAAGAGGGAGGGGATGCCAGGAGAAGCAAATAAATTGAATTTAAGCGAGGGAGAGTGTGCAAGGTCACCTTACCCTTCCAGAGCCATTAAGGTCCAGTGGTCAGATACAGATCAGGACAACTGGAGATGGCCCTGGATGCAGTGGGAGACCTTGACCTTTTGAGATTAAAGTCTTTAACAGGTCTCATTCTGACCAATTCAGTGATTAAGGCTGGGTAGCAATTGAGATAAAAAAAATCTAGCAATAAGTAAATCTAGGAAGGGAAGATCCTCAGGGTTTCTAACCAAAGCAGAAATGACTATTTACATTTAATGAGTCAATCAGGACCCAAACAATACATTTATTAGTATTTACTGTGGGGGTACTGTAC
The DNA here is from genome assembly GCF_902635505.1 of Sarcophilus harrisii. NCBI lineage: Eukaryota > Metazoa > Chordata > Mammalia > Dasyuromorphia > Dasyuridae > Sarcophilus > Sarcophilus harrisii. The sequence goes on along the minus strand of NC_045426.1, from coordinate 498,065,785 downwards.
TAAAGACCTGGGAATACAAAGAAAGGCAAAAAAAAAAGTCCCTGCACTCTAGAAATGTGCAAACAACCATTTACATATGTGTATATCCAAGATAAATTAGAAATAACCCCAGTTTCTATCTATAGGAGAAGCCTATGTGTTTGCTGCTTCTCATGAGTTCCCGTTAATTTAGGAAACTCTAGGGCAACTTTATACATTCTTAAAAACAAAAATTTTGGTTTAATTTGGTTTACTTAAATGTGGGCTGGATAAACACTTCAGAGGAAATGATGTAGAGATGTTTCTTTATTAAGTATTGGTTAGCCTATCATTATAGTTCATCATTTTAGTATTCTGAGATTGTAAGATTCTATAATTTGTCTTTGATGAGAACAGTCCCAAACCAGCCCTAATGGAAGCTTAATCCCTATCTGTTTTCTTTCTCACAGGGGCTGTGACATAGAGGCAGAGAAATGTGGGCAGGGAAAAGAAAGTGGTTCCTCAATTGGAACCAAAAAGCATAGATGAGGTTCATATGTTTATGGGTTGAATAAAATGTAATCGATCTTTTAATGGACCCCCTCTGCTCTAAATCAAACCTGCCCTTCAGGCTCAATTTATGACTTTTCTTTTTCCCTTCAAGATTCATTTTAACCTAATTTCATCCATCTAACAATGTTTATATGTGGGAGTAATTTTCCCTGCTTCCCTTCTCCTATATATACCTTACAAGAAGTATAAATAAGGAAAGGACAACAGATATATTCAGCAGATATACAGTTCTCCTCCTCCCCAAAATGCCCCACCAAAGAAACTGAATTTAAGCAGAAGTTCTTAATTCAAACAATCAATTAATCAATGAACAGACATTTATTATTAGAACTAACTCAATTTTTCTGTATCTTGAAAGATATTTGAGTTCTTTCAGATTTGTCTTCTCTCGAATCTCTAATCAGGATTTTCTTTATTTAAATATTTAAATTAAATTATTGATTTAAAGATTAAATATTTAAAGTCAAGTCTTTTAGCCTCAGTAGACCTACAGGATGAAATGCATCTTGGTTTACAGCTCAGTCATAGTGCCTTCTTGTTACCCTGGAGCTTCTATTTCATAGAAAGATATGATGAGTTCTGTTGCAAGCAATAAGTTTAATTTTGGGCATCTTATCTTTCCTTGTCCTGAGCTCCCATGATAGCTGATTTCTTTGGCCAGTCTGTCCCTGAGGCTGGGCTTCCCCTGAAGACTCCCTTGGGTCCATTTTGACCCTCTAAACAGAGTTCAGTATCAAAGCAAGGTTCAGATTGCTCTGTCCTTAATTCTCTTCTGCAATATACAGCTTTCAGTATGTTTGTTTCTAGTCCTTCTTTTTCTACTGATAATATTATTAGAACTCCTACAATACTGCATCATATCCTATATTGATGGAGGCTGGTAGAATTGAAAGCTCTCTGGTTTGGGGAATTAAAAGACTTAGATTTGACTCCTTGATCTTACTAGCTGTATGGTTCTAGGCAAGTCACTGACCATTTGTGAGCCTCACTGTATTTGTTATGTGAAAATAATAATAATATTTTCTTAACTTGCAGGTTTTATTGTTGCTAAGGAAAACAATATACAATAATACCAACAATTCACATTTTTTATTACACTTAAGAGAATTGGCTTTTGAATGGGGAAAGTCTCTGACATATATTGGCCACAAGCAAGTGACTTCTCCCTTCAATGTCCAGATTGTAAATTGTAAGCTTGTAAATCACAGAATGGGAGCCCATCTGTTGGGGTAGAAGGACTTTCCTTTATTGGGAATTCCCTAAACTGATAAAATCACAGATTCTGTCCTCTAATACTTAAAATTTCATTAAGCTCATTTGTTCACAAAAAAACTCTGTAAGATAAGTAGTATTTTGGTATCGTTTTTGGTCCAGACCTGTGATTTCATCAGTATGTGGGAAACCTAGGACAATGAGATTTAATCACTTACCCATCATGCATTTGGCAGGGATCAAGTAGTACCCCCGTCAGGTCCTTCTGACTTAAGGCTAATGTTGTGTCCATGACACCATGCTGCCTCTCAGACAGTGTTTATTACTAGCCCCATTTTTCAGAGAAGAAAGCTGAAGTAGTGAAAGTTCAAGGGAATTACCTGTATTGACACAGTTATTGAACTGGGCTTTGAACCCAGATCTCATAACTCTTAAATACACCACTATATCCTGGTGCCTTTTCAGCAGGGTCTTTTAATTCATATAAATTCTACTTTATTAAGACAGGGATAATTCCTCTTCTCTTTCTTTTTTCTCCTTCTTTGAGATTAATCTTGTGGGGTGGAAACCAGCTACTACTAATGGGAGGATCTGGTTTCAACTCCTACCCTAGATTTCTCCAATAGAAAATGACTACTTCCTTACTCTATGCAGTTCTCAGGAATAGCAACCTGAGGAGAGTGAGGGAGATTGTATTCTCTTTTCTTTTTCCAACAGACCCACCCAATTCCTTCTAGATCCATTGTCCAATTTCTTCTTCTGCTTGCCCTGGGTCACTTTTGGAGTTTTTGCATCTGGGCTCTTAGTGTATAGAAGAATCTAAAGTTCTTGAACCTCCTGGCCCCCTTTGTTAGTTGCTAACACCTATAGATGGACCCCTTCTCAAAATATTGTTTTCATATGTATAGATTTACAAAAGTAACCAAATATACCAAAGTGGTAATGTTTAGTCAAATCAGGTTTGACTTTTCTTGACTCCACTTGGGGTTTTCTTGGCAAAAATAGGAGAATGCTTTGCCAATTCCTCTTCAGGCTCATTTTACAGAGAAGGAAACTGAGGCAAACAGGTCTAAGTGACTTGCTCAAAGTCATACAGCTAAATATCTGAAGGCAAATTTTTTTGCCGTCAGATATTTTTTGAATATTTGAACTCAGGTCCTCTTAACTCTGGGGCTAATAACTTGTGTTCCCTTGCTGCTTCAAATTAACTGAAATACAGTTATGAAAATATGAAAAAAAATACACAATTAATAGACTTTCCTTAAATATTCACCTCTCCCTTGTGGGTCCATTGGCTTCAGGTTACAAAACCCTAGGTTAAATCCAGTACATGAAGATCACCTCCCTAGATGCCAAAAACAAAGGAAATGATTCTGATGAGTACTTCCTTTGATATAGAGAACAGCATTGTTCAATGGTCTGTGAAAATTAGCAAAATGTTCATCTAAAGCAGGGGTCCTCAAACTACCAGGCCAGATGCAGCAGCTGAGGATGATTATCCCCCTCACCCAGGGCTATGAAGTTTCTTTATTTAAAGGCCCACAAAATAAAGTTTTTGTTTTTACTATAGTATGGCCCTTCTACAGTCTGAGGGACAGTGAACTGACCCCCCTATTTAAAAAGTTTGAGGACCCCTGAAAAGCTTCAGGTCACCAATTGTAATCTGTGATTTAGAACAGGACTTCTTAAACTTTTTCCATTTACGACCCCTTTTTGCTCAAGAGATTTTTATGTGACCCTGGGTATATAGATGTACAAAATAGGTTTACAAATCAAATATTTACTGATAATAAATCATAATTTCACGATCTCTGCATTTAGTTGCAAGATCCCATATGGGTTTGTGACCTATAGTTTAAGTTCTGATTTAGAGGAAAGAACACCTGGGTTCAAGTCTCAGATCTAACCGAGTTATTAGCTTCCCACCCACAGGCAAGTCATTATGAACCCCAGTTTCCTTGTCTATACAACAGGGTTATTAAAGCCATATGCTGCCTACTTCACTGAGCTGTTATAAGGCAAGTATGAGATAAATGTGAGCTACCCAAGCATTCCCTGGTAAGGTACCCAGGCAAAACTTCAAGATACTCAATGACTGCAATCCATATTTGAAACTGAAATGACAGTAAGAGGAGAAAGCTCAAAGAAAATGAGACCAAGCTTCCTCCAATAACCACTGTCAGTCATGATAGGAAGGGATGAGCAGGAAGGAGCTTTTGCCAGGGAGTCCCCCTTAGTCTGAACTGTTCCAGCTGGAAATCCACTTGCAGATCGGCAGGGCTGGAGAATGCACCAGGTTTCCTCACTCAAAGCTGTAAGGCAACTATTAAAACACTGTGAATTATTTTGGAACCAAGATTGTAACCGGCTTAAATTTCATTATGGTAATTCGTCAAATAAGGCAAAAGAGCTGACAGTTTGTCTACAGCTCCATGCTCACTGGAGTAAAGCCTGCCTGGGAGACTTTCCCAGACACCAGTATAGGTCATCAGAAACTGACAGTCACAGCCAATCGAGGGCGTCTGGTCACCTTACTTGAAATCATTCAGGCTTTGTTCTTTTCTTTTTCTTTCCTGGCCAGAGTCAAGTCTGGCTCTCACAACGGGCACACCCATTGTGAGCAAGCATATTTTTACTGTCCTAGATAACATTTCTGTCACTGATAGTCTTCAGGAAAAGAGAGACAGAGAGCCTTCAGTGAACACAGAAGCAAGCTGCACCAGAGCAATTCTGACTGCTGAATAATCATGAAAGTAGAGGATGACAAAAAGCAAAATGAACCACAACAGAAAAGTGGTCTGGAGTCGTGGAAGAGAAATGTTTCAGAGGAGATTCTTTTAACTTCTTCAGTCTCGTTACTGATGCACTCATGGCATCATAGATTAGTGCTAAAAGGTAGAATCCAGCCCCTGATATTGCTGTTCAGTCATTTCAGTCAAGTCTGATTCCCAAAATCTACTCACTGGAATAAAGCCTTCCTGGGAGACTTTCCCAGACACCAATACAGACAAACTGTCAACCTTTTGCCTTATTTGAAGAATTACCATAACGGAATTTAATCTGGTCATAACCTTGGTTCCAAAACTTGTAATGTTTGTCCTTTCCTTCTCCAGCTCATTTTACAGATGGGGAAACTGAGGCAAGTAGGGTTAAGGTTAAGCAAAATAAGCTAGTAAGTCTCTGAGGCAGCATTTGAACTCAGGTTTTCCTGACTATAGGTCCAGTGCTGTAAACACTGCTTCACCTAGCTGCTTCTTATTTTACTGATGAGAGCATTTAGGCCAGAGAGGTTAAGGGATTTTTCTGAGATAATGATTACAAAGCATTTTCTTCACAATAATCCTGTATATAGGTACTACAAAAATGATTATCCTCATTTTACATGTAACCCATAATTTAGATTCCCAAATTGTGACCTTAGACAGAACAAAGTTTGATCCTGGGGATCAACCCTCCAAATAATAATAATTCTTTGACTTGTGTTGCTCCCCATCCCTAGGTTTGCCTCTGAAAAATCTCAGAATGTTACTTGAATATGGCTTAGGAATAAATCTTCCCAGATGTGGATAAAATGGTCCCTAGAGCCCATACAAAGCTTTCAAGGAACATATATTGAGAACATGTATTGGCAGCCTTTATTCCACTTCCATGGAAATACAGAAAACAATAATGATCTCCCAGTAACCCATAAGCAATCAATATAATTCTACTTCTTTAGAGGATCCCTGTGGTAGAGAAACTACTTAGGGTTATTAGCAAGGAAACCCTTGACAACACAGTTAGCTAATTTCTATCCCAGAAACTCAAATTGCCATTTTATCTTTTGGTACTACTTTGAGATCTTAGATCTCTCTGGAGGAGATCCATTTGGTTTTGTCAGAAAGTTATTCTGATGAGTTGCAATTCTTTCTCAGATGCCCATAGTGACATCCAGCTTTTGGTGCTACCTTATAGCTTGTGGACTTGTCCAGAAAGAATTATTAGTTGCAAACTCTTTTACCATCAGACTTGCATTGTCCAAATAACTTGTGCCAAAAGCAGAGGGCAAAATTCAAATCTTTTGTTCTCCCTATCATGGTTTATCTTCTATTGCTGCTACTTCAAATTTGGTGATGGCATTAATTCTCTCCTCTTTCAAAGAGATTGACACTGCCCAAGTATTTTTCTCTCTTTACAAGGCTAGCTCCCAAGACTTTCCAATGTGACATTACTACTCAGTCTAGTACAAAGTTGACACTGTTCTTTGCTTGCTACAAGATTGGATTTGAAAGAATCATATTGGCCAGAGGCCTCCCCCCTCCCCAAATATTCAGGAAGCTGGGACTGAAGAATTCTCAATTGTTTTCTAGAAAGCTAGAATTTAGGGACATCCATCTAAATCTCACCTCTTGGGCCATGTGATTGCCCTCTCCATAGAAGTTATGGTGCTTCTACCTCTTGAAGGTCCAGATATTCAGAATTTAGGGATTCAGGATCTGTCTTTGAGGCTGAGGTCAGCTGCTACTGCTTGGGTATTTCCCTGGGACTAAAGATCTCTTTCAGGTCTCTGGTCTATTAACTGTATTCATAATAGAGAAAAAAAAAAAGATTAAGTCTGTAAGTCATCTCTTGGATAAATGAGTTTATCTTTTCTTTATATTCAATTTATTTAAAAAACACTTGTTAAATATAAAATATAAATATTTAACATGTATAGGTCTACCTGCCATCTAGGGGAGGGGGTGGAGGGAAGGAGGAGACAAGTTGGAACAGAAAGTTTTGCAAGGGTCAATGCTGAAAAATTACCCATGCATATATCTTGCAAATAAAAAGCTATAATAATAAAAATAAAATAAAAACACTTAAGTGTTTAACTAGGCTCTAGGAACATAAATACAGATATGAAATAGCTGACTATTTTCAAGAAGTTTATCGTCTTCTAGGAAGAAAAGACATGGGCATAAATAAGAAGGGAAAATGTAACGAGTACCAAAAAAAAAAAAAAAAAAAGGTCCAGACAAAATGCTATGAGAAATTTGTAGAGGAAGAGGTAAACTTTCAATGGAGGAGAGGGATGGGGAAGGGGAGGGGGGAGCAGGTTGTGGAGCAAGAGAGTGAGGGAAGAAGGAAGGGCTTTGTGGAGGAGCAGGAAGTATCTAACTTGGATCTTGAAGGAAGTCAGAAACTTCATGGGGCACAGATGGAAGGGGCAGAACATTCCAGGATGTGGATCAGAAGGGAAGAGAAGGGGAAAACATTTATGAAACACATCTATGATGTGCCATGTACTGTGCTAAGTGCTTTACAAATATTATCTCTTTTGATCGTCACAACAATAAGTGCTATTATTATTCCTATTTTGTTGATGAAGAAACTGAGGCAAATAGAGGTGAAATGATTCACACAGCTAGTAAATGTTTGTATCCACATTTGAACTTCAGGCTCTACCCTCTATCCATTGAGTCAGAGAATGGACAAAAGCACAGAGATAGAACTGGAAAGAATGGAGCAAGCTGGGGTGGATGAATATTAACAGACAGCATCTGAAAAGGAACAGAATGTGATAAGACTAAAGCAGCAAGTTGGAACAAAATTTTTGAAGGGCTTCGAAATTTAAGACAAAAAGGTTTATAATTTATTCACTAGGTAATGGGGACTCATTCAGAACTTGTGAGTAGGGGGATAATATAATCAGAGCAGTGTGAAGAAGGAATTAGTGAAGATGATATAAACTGGAGGCTGGTTAGGAGATAATGGTAATAGAAGCATCATATGGTATATCCTAAAGAAAAAGGTAATTTTGCATCCTGACTCCTACTTCTATAAATTCATAACATGTCTTAAATCTCATGTAAATAAGCCTCCCTGAGAACACTTTGAATTAAGAGTGAATTTCTCAAAATGTTCTAACATGTTCTTTCCCCCCACCCCCCATTTTTTCTTCCTTTTTAAAAGTTTTCTGTTTGGGCTAGGAGGGAGGAAGCCTTGTGGCTTTCCCCCTTCCTTCCTGGCCGTTGGGATGTGTTGTGAATGGTCTAGTGGCTGGACTCCAGCAGAGGCAGCTGTTTCACCGTGCACCCCGTGGTGACCAGGGTCTCGGAAACAATATGAACCATACCAGGAGACTCTCAGCTCAGCCCATCCCAATGCTTGATTTAGCTTGAACTTAATATAAATACTTGTTGACTAACTGACTGACTGTTCACAGTGTCTCCTTTGGGAAGGCATAAAGGACTAAATAGAATTTTTTCTACCCAGTACACAGGAAAGCTGACATCTCCTGTTAACAACAGAATTGGTGTGTGCCTGGGAGTAGAGTGGTGGGTTGATAGTGTAGGGCATTTAGGAAAGTTTCTCACATGCTCTTTCCTGACAGTATTGCTATCTGAGCCTTGGAAATAGCCTGAAGGATGAGGAGGGGTCTGGTGAGTGGCACTTTCAGCCGGTGATTTTTTTGTTCCAGAAAAATTTTGTTTAATCCAATAATAAACATTTTAAATCCAGTCCTAGAATAAAAAAACTATTGGCTCCATTTTTTGCTAATCTAAAGGATGGAAAAACTCTTCCTTCAAGAAACAAACATGTATGATAGGTACTGTGTCTTTTCCATGTTTTCTTTAGCATCAAAACAAGGAGTATCTTTGTAATTGAAACCAAAAAGCAATACTCCAGTTATATCATGGGGATGGGGCATGTGAATATGTGTGTGTGAAGGAATATTTATGTAAGTTATATTTTCCTTCTGTTGATCACAGCATAACTTCCTCTTTGGTTCACCAGACTAAATCTCTGTTGTGAAGCTAACCTATAATGACCGTTGTATGTTTACTTTTTCAGTTCTAGGGAAAATCCGGACCGCAGTAGGCAGTGCCCAACTTCTCATGGCCCAGAAATTCTACCAGTTCAGAGAATTGTGTGAAGAAAACCTGGTATGTAATACTCTCTTGTAGATTTTATTGCAGGACTGGCATTGTTGGGGAGATTCAGTGCTGAATCAGGATCCATCTGACTTTGGATTAAATTGAAGGTCATTTCTGAAGTTCCTACCTGGAGTAAAGAATTTTGTGTTGATACTTACTCCTTGTCTTTTACTGTTAAAAATTTTCCATTGGGCCCTCTTTCATTTAACTGCTGTGATTCTCTGTCATTGGAGAATTTCAAATATAAGAGAAAGTGGATTGGTCCCTTGGGAGATTAGCAGTGATGCTAAAAGGATGCAGGGAAGCCTAAAAAGGAGTGTTGGAAACAATTTCTTAACAGTTTTTGTCCATGTCAAACAAAGCCATTAGCTCCCTCCCTTTATTAATTGCTCTTGTGACAGTTTGACACAGATGTTTAAAACAGTGAATGCTCCTTTAAAGAAGGGATGCTTAAAACTTTTCCACTTACAATCTCTTTTCACCTGAGAAATTTTTTACACAACCCCTGGCATATAAATATATAAACTTGGTATACAAATCAAAAATTACCAATAATAAATCATAATTTCTCCATACCATGTGGATTCATAATCCATAGTTTAAGAAACTTTGCTTCAGAGTCATTGGGGCCTACCCTAATACCCATGTACTTACTACTCAGTACATTTTAGAAGTCAGAGTTTAGTTATATAATATAAAAATTCCCTTAAGCCATAAGAATAGTCCACCCAAAGTTTTGGTCAGAAAAGGTATGGTAAAGAGCTGCCTCATATCCATCCTTAAGAAGACAGTGTGATGGAACAAGCTTTTAACCAAGTGTTAAAGAGATCATAGCTTTGCATCCTGCTTCTGACCTTGCTAGCTATGATCAAAGGTGAGTCATCCATCTCAGTTTCCCCTCTTGTAAATAGAAATGGAAAGTATGATCCTGGACCTGTGATTTCATCAGAAAAGAACATTGGTAGAGAAACTCCCTCCACCAAGGCAGATTAGCCATTCATATCTATAATTTATACCATGGAGAGTTACCTGGGAGACAGATGTTAAGTGACATGCTTGTGGTGTTACAGTTAATATGTACTGTCATCCCAGAATCCCAGAATTATAGAAGGCCAGTGGGTATGCATTAGGGTTAATACTGGAACTCAAATCTTCTCTACTTTAATGATATTCCTCTATCCATCATGTTATAATGCCTCCTTAAAAAAAAAAAAAAAAAAAAAAAAAAAAAAGATAATAATACTTATGCTATTTTCCTTGGGGTATGTTGGGAGGAAAATGCTTTGTAAATCCTAAAGTAATACAAGCTATTATTTTTTTGGCAACTGTTCCTTTATTTTTTAAAAGCAAATTCATATCAGAATAATTTCCCAAAATTTATTTTGACAGTTCTGAAAAGCTGGACAAGCTAGGTAAAAAGAAAAAAAGTTAATTTTCCACAGCCAGCCCTATTATCTGGTGATTATTGAAATCTGCCTAGTGACAAAACAAAGAGTTTCACCCTTCTGTTATCAAACTTCCACAAAAACTGCTAACAAGGAAACAAACTGCTAAATGGGTTAGCAAAACTGCTAACAAGATTTTGATCTGGGCAAAAATGTAAATAAAAGAAAAATTGTATTTTCTGCCCTTTTCCTTTCATTCTTAACTTCTCTGCCTTCTTTAGGCATCACACCTTACTTCAGAAAGAACCAGTCTTCTCCCAAGTCCCAGGCAAAACGTCTCTGCTCTTTGTCCCTTTGGGGGAAGAGAAAGGGGATCCTCTTCTGAGTTTTTTCACAATAGGGAGTAATGGGTTTATTCAGGTTTCTGCTAGGAAGGGAGTTTAATATATAACCCTACTGAGTTAGAATTTCTAAATAATCTCTTTAAGAAAGCTGCTAATGCTAGGACTTTCAGATGACTAAACAGAAGCTGTTAAGGAAAATATTTGAGGGTTGATGGGAAAGTAGTGATAGTCCTACCAGGTGATAGAATGAGTTTCAATTTTTCTTCTCAACACCAATGACATGGCCAAAAGTAGCAGCAAGAAGGAGATTTAAAGTCACTAAAACAAAATAAAGAACAGGAAAGGGAGCTTATTTGTTTCCTGTTAATTTGCCTGAGCCCCACATATTCTCTCCTTGTCAGTTTTTTGTATTGTACAGAAAAGCTTCATTAATCTCTTTCGGTGTATTCAACCCTAATCTCTTCTTGTACCCCAAGCCTGATATTTTCCATGTTTTCCTCTGGTACCTCAAACTCAAAATTTCTTTGGGGAGCTTACATTCACCATCTTGTCTCCTCCTAGGTTCCTTACCTTTTTTTTTTTTTTTTTTTTTTTTGACTCCTAGCTAGCTAGGCTCAAAACTCCAATTTTACCTTCACATTCCCTTCATTATTGCTAATCAGTTGCAAAGTCCTATTGATTCTACCATTCCAATGTCTCTCACATGCTGTCACCAAAACATCCACCTTATCTCTCTTGCCTAGATTATTGTAGTAGTATCCTAACTATTCTCTTTGCCTCCATCTTTGCTCCTTGTTAATCATACAGCTACCAAAATATATCTTCCTTAAGGCACAGATTTGAATCTGCCATTCCTCTCCTCAAAACCTTTAGTGGCTCACTATTGCAGCAGAGATAAAGTTCATTATTCTTATTCCTCTCATGGGGGCTTTAAATAAGGCTCTCGTGTATCTTCTAAGTCTTATGCCACTTTATTTCTCTTTAAGCAAAATCTCAGAATCACAGAGTTGAAAAGATTTTCTCAGAGACCATCTAACTCATGCTTGCAGACCAACCAGTTCATTCTAATTTTGGAAAGCTCTTAATTATTAGGAAATTTTTCTTGACATCAAGAACATAATTTCTTCATCTTCAACACTTTAGTTGTCCTTCCAAGGACCAGCCAGAATAATTCATCTTTCTTCTGTCCCTTTTGCACTTGAGGAATGCTACCCATTCTTCCAACTCTTCTTAAGGCAAACCACATTCAATTTCTTTAATGCCTTGGATGGCATGGTTTCAAGTCCCTCAACAATTTGGTTTGCCCTTCTCTTGATGCACATCAGTTTGTCATTGTGCTTCCTAAAATAAGTCAGTATTGAACATCATCTTCCATCTATGGTCTGGGGAGGGCAGAATACACCATTCCTATCAAGTTGAACTATTAGCTGTTCCTGAACTTGACCTACTTAGCTTTTCCTCCTATCCATGCATTTCTCCAAGCTATTTTCATGTGCCTAGAAGGCAGGTTTTTTTCCTACTCTTCATCTTCCAGAATTCTTCTCTTCTTTCACCATTTAGTTCAAGAGCCAAAAAATAATAACAGCAATTATTATTATTATAATATTATGATATGTTATAATATTACATATTATTACATCATATATTATATTATTATTCCCATTTCAAAGATGAGGAAACTGAGAGAAACAGAAGTGAAGATGACTTCCTGAGGGTCTCATAATTAGTAAAAAATATCTGAGGCTGGATTTTAACTTGCTTGATCTACTTCACCATCTAAATAGCAAAATAGAAATTAATGGCCAGTTTTGATTTCTCCTATCTGACTTTAAGAAAATCATTTAATGTCTTTGAGCTCATTTCCCTCTTTGGTTAAAAAAAAAATGAAGGGATTGGTCTAGGGTTTTACTCTAAGGTCTCTTTCAGCTTTAAATCTACAATCCTATGACCTTTGTTAAAGCATTATCATGTGTTTATTTAAATCAACACTGTTAAAAAATAACACAGGGAGTTGTTATTTCACAAAAATACAGAATTTTGGAATTAAAAGAGATCTCAATGGCCAGCTAGATCAACCCCCTACCAGAAAATGAAGACCCAGTTATACTAGAGTTGACAAATGGTCATCCAAGCTTGTTAGAATACTTCCAGCAAGAGAAACTGACTCTGTCTTGAGCAACACCTTTCACTTTTGGATAGCAACTGTAATCAATTTGCTACTCTGTAGTTTCTACTCTTTGCTCCTGTTCTGTCCTGTGGAGCAGTCCTCCTCCATGTGTTAGTCCTTCAAATACTTGAAGATAATTATGTCTCCTTTGTCTTCTCTTCTTTGGGTTACACATCTCCAGTTCTTTCAGCCAAACTTCACATGGAGTAAAGTTCCTTTGCCTCCTCTGGGATGTTCTTGAGTCTATTAATGTCCTTAATCTATGATGTCTAGAACTGAACATAATGCTCTGTTCTGACCAGAGGGAATCTGACCAGGATAGAGTACAAAAGAGCAATCACCACTATCCTCCTTACTCCTGGAAGTTGTGGCTCTTCTTGCAGGCCAAGATTATATGAAATCTTTCACGAAGTCTTCCCTGTTCTTTCTTGTTTTAGCTATTCTTTCCCTTCTCAAGCTTTCACAGAACAGTTTTTCTGGACCTTTCCTTTCCTCTGCTTTATCTGTATGCATTTCAAATCTCCCTCCAGTAGACTATATGTTCCCCAAGGGCTCTCATTTCCTGATATGCTTTCCTGTGCCTATGATGTTTATTGATTATAAAGTGGGTCAGATCTGGGACCCAGAAAAGAGAAAATCTTTCAGCTCTCTCACAGTTTTTATCCTGAGGAGGAGAATAATAATCGGGATATTTTACATTTATGTGGTTCTCTATATTTCTAAAAACACAAAGTGAATGATTAGATCTTGAAGAATCAAAAATTGCTTATAAAAATACACTTTTCTCTTCAGAAATCAGTTTTTCCCTCCTCTTTCCCACCCTCAGTTTCCAAATATTAGTTAGATTAAGGGATTTTATTTCAATGAATACCAGTTAACATCCTAAATCAATTACTATATTACCCTTTCTGTGAGTATGGGATAATTTCTTCATGTTGTAGGGGTTCATGGACTTTTGGGAACCACTAAAAGCAAAGAGCAAATGGTAGTATTAGTGGTCTAGAGGTCAGGAAATAACAGCTTGACTGCTGTGAGCTAAGAATAATTTTCATATTTTTTAAAAAGTTTTGTTGTATTTCAAAATATTTTTTAAAATATTCTTAGCTTGTGGACATATAGAAACAGATAGTAGGGTCTGGCCTGTAGGTTGTAGTTTGCCAACATTTAGTCTAGAAAAATAGCCTCAATCTCTAGTGTCACTGTTTATGTTTCTCATCCACTTTGTATCTTTTTTTTTTTTTTACATTGTATTGTATTTTTTTTCCAGATCTGTAATTTCATTGGTATAGGGAACAGTTCCTATACTGAATGAAGTGAGGAGCTACTTCTACCCATGCAGTTGGAATCTTCTTTAAAATTGTTATGCTATTACCATCATCTCAATCTTCATTTGTTTTCCCAAAGGCTTGTCTTTTCTATTAGTCTGAACAAAGGATTAAAGGGCTGTATAACATAACATGGGAATTCTGCAAATATAGTAACAAAGGTTTGAAGCTTCTGCCTAGAGAATTTTACTGATCTCCAAGATAGGAACTATTTAATATTTATTTCCTCAGGAGGATATGGATTATTAACATAAAGTGATGGAGATACCTACTTAAATGTCATCAGCCTTCTCTGAACCAGATTTGGCAAACACTTTTTATAAGCCTTAGCTCCAGAATGCAATATAGACTGGAAAAACAAATTTTCACCACCTGAACTTATTTGTTATTATGTGGAATTTTTATCATGCTGAAGATTCACAGAATTTAAAATATATCTGTGAAGTTTAGAATATATATCTATATTTAACTCCATGATGTAGAAAATGTCAGGACCTGTAGTTCCTGAAGCTTACACACACACACACACACACACACACACACACACACACACACTCTTTCACTGTCATACTAAGTCCAATGGATCTATAATCTCACTGCTTTGAATGTCTCTTTCCAATGATGCAGATTTCCATCCATCCATACCTGCCTATCCTGTGCATCTCTTGGCTATATCCTCCCCACATTTCTGTACAGGGTTTCCTCTGGTGCCTTATAATAATTTGGAAGCCCCCTTGGGTTCTTAAAGCCTATACTAATAGAATGTAAGTACTGACCAGTTATGCCATCAAGAAAATAATTTAAGTATGGTCCCTGTAACCTAGTCCGTGGTGCAATCTGGGTAAATATAGGGTGGTATATCACCAATAAGTTAGCTACTTTTTTTTTTTTTTTTTTTGTACCTTGACCACTTGGAAAATAAAAAAATTACTAAAGGTCCTCAGTTCTTTACAATCCCTTTCTGCTTCCATTGAGCTGATAGTTAAATGGGGGGAAGTAAGCTAAGAATCATACAATTTTTAAACTATCAATAAACTTTAATTTGACTGTTGATACTCTTAATGTGAGCTCCTTATCCAATGAGTGGACATATTGTTGGAGGAGATGAATCATATCACACAAACACACCCACACCACACATACACACACACACACACATAGAGATAGTAGGTGTATATATACTTTCAAAGTCAACCCTATGTTAGTAATGGAGGGAGGGGATCAAATTCTTTCTTGTGAGCCTGTTGTGGGTGGTTCAGCTAACTAGCACTTCTTGAATCAGCACTGGGGATCATTGAGCACTGGGATTTA